>NC_046199.1:7738993-8042023 GCF_011004875.1 Balearica regulorum gibbericeps
GGAATGAATCCCATTAGCAGACTTGCCCAGATACAGCAGGCCAAGAAAGAGAAGGAACCAGAGTACATGCTCATCACAGAACGTGGTCTTCCAAGGCGCAGGGAGTTTGTTATGCAGGTTTGTGCATTAATTTGAGAAATCTAGTTGCATGGCTGACTTTTTTTTTTTTTTTTTGCTTATGGTAATCAAGATGTCATGATGATGTACAAAGTTAACAGGATTATGACCAAATTTCCATGAAATTTATTAAGAAGATGCCTAGTGGGCTACATTCAAGGAAGATAAAGGTTCAAGAAAAGTGATCTGAACCACGTTTAAAAAAAAAATTGCATGGGCCACCAGAATTTTATGTTGTGACGGCCTAAGGTTTTCATTAACAGGAATATTAAGATTCTGTTAAGAGATACTGAGCTGCTTATATTTTGTAATGTAGGATTTATTAACACAAACCTGGATATCCTTCATTTCTTCCTTCCACTGAGTTTTTGTGTGTTGTTTTAGAGTGCTGCACTTTCTGCACTCTGCATTGCAAATCCCAATAGCATAGTAGTATTTTAAATACTGAGTATCTACTAACCTCCAGTAATTAAGTGCATTCTCCAGACCTCTCTCCTATCCTGGCCAAGTTGCTTGCTTTCCATTACATTAGTAAATCTGCCAAGCCTGTAACTTCAGCCTGGAAAATTTGCTGCTGTGATACCAGTTTTGAGCATTTAGGTTGTTGCCAAGGTGAGGTGATGAAATATAGTTGTTTGTGTGAGTTCTGTTTGGGTTTTTTGTGCTTGAAGGCCAATGATCATTGATAATAAATGACAACTTGCTTAGAACAATGATCACTTGAATTATTTTGTGACTCGTGGCGTGCTTGAGACACAGATCACTAATAAGCGAATCCTCATACTACTGTTTAAGAATCAATTTGGTTTTTCTTCCTCTTTTGTCCAGGTGAAAGTTGGTGTACACACAGCTGAAGGAATGGGCACGAACAAAAAAGTTGCTAAACGCAATGCAGCTGAAAATATGTTGGAACTTTTAGGTTTCAAAATCCCTCAACCTCAACCTCCAAAGCCAGCATTAAAGACAGAAGAGAAGGTAAGAGTCTTTCAGAATCAACCACTGTTTTTCAGCTCAGCTTTTGCTGTAGTATTACAGCAGCAGCTTTGCCAGACAGTAACAGTGTAGTAAATTCATGCTTTCTGCCCCAGCCAGGAAGCAGTTGTATTGAGGTGACTGTTCTTTAAGAAATAGTGTGGTTGGATACATTAAGGATTCCATGTTGCAAGTAAATCAAAGTCTCATCAGAAGGCGAAGTGAATGTATTTCTTTATAGTATGACTCAGAACCTGAGATAAATGATGTATTTAGTCTTAGAAGCTTGCAGACATGTAGGCTCTAGGACTTAGTGGTAGCAATAGTTTTACATAGCCTTATCACCAACTGTGGTCAAAAGACACCTGTAACAAACTTTCTTTGGTGGGTCCCTTAGTGGGGAAGAGCTTTGCATTCTCTTATTGATTCAGCAGATGTTACCAGGGACTTAAAATGCAAGGCTGGGTTTAGTTTTCTGCTTTTCATGCGTATGCTCATTTGTGTCCAGTATGTTGTCCTCAGCAATACCAATAACTGATGTTAGTTTAACTGGCTTTATTATAGTATCTAGTTCTCAATGTCTGTGTTCTTAATAGCACTTTGCAGGTCTGTAGATAGTTTAAGTCATCCAGTGAATAAGAATCATTGAACTTGTCGCTTCTTGGTAGCAATGTAATCATTGAGGTTTTTTAAATAACAGATTTTTCAGTAAAATTATCACTAGTCTGATCACCTACATCTTGAAATCTTTAAAACTTGGGGGAAGAAAAAGTTTTAAATGAATATTGTGTGTTTGGCTTTTTTCCTTTTACTTTTAAGACACCAGTGAAGAAACCAGGTGACGGAAGAAAAGTAACCTTCTTTGAGCCGGGCTCTGAAGAGACTTCAACTAGTAAGTAACGTTACTGAAAGAAGCATGGCCCTGTTGGCGTGTGCATGTGTCTGTAAGAGATGTTTCTCAGGCCTTCAATACCATCATTTAACACACTGTCATAAGCAGAGGTGTGTGACTGCTGGCTTGCAAACTAAATCTACCCCTTGGGAAGGTTTTGTTCAAATCCGAAAGAGCTTGTTCCTCCCAAGTCATACAGTATTCAGCCTGCCTGGCCACCTGCTGGGGGAAGGGAGTAGATGGCCGAGCCAAAAGCTTGTTTGTGCTAATGGATTGGTCGAGCAGTTAGTGGAGGTGCAGCTGCTGCTACCTGCAGTGTCTGGGCTTGTCTTACCACAACCTGAGGGATCTTGGGACAGGCTTTAATCTCTGTCTAGGGCTTTCTGGGACAAGGATGAGTGTTCAGGACTGAGTTTGGTTCTGATCCATGGACCAGTCCCCTTCAACCAACAGGAGGAGTGAAGTGGGGGCAATTTCTGTGGGGAAGAAGGTGAGGGGAAGAGGAGAGATCAGCCTCTTTGGCTCAGCAGAACGTTTCTCTGGGATAGGGTCCAAATGAGGATGGGAGCAGATTCCCTGGGGAAAGGGTTGGGGTTTCTGCCACCCAGGAACAGCCTTCTACATTTGGAAGAATGGTTGCAGGTTGGAAGACTGCCGCAGAAATGTCCCTCTGAGCCTGAGGCAGAGTGGCAATGGGAGGGTGGTGCTGAATTTGTTGAGGCAGTTAGCTGTGTTAAGTTTGGCCATATCACCTTACAGATGTTGAGGGAGTAACTGCAGCATGTTGAAGACTGTTCCTGGGATGAAGATGAGAAAGGGTGTCAGAACTAACTGAAATTTGTCTTCCTAAAGCAGAATTGGAGAAGGAAGGAATGGCCCTGTAGTACAGAACCACCTTTTTGTCTGTGCTTGGTCTCTAATGACTGAGAGCAAAGAACTGTGCCTGCATTTATGTCAGACAGTTGATGGTTATAGTGGTCAGATCCACAGATGAGTGGCTGGAACAAAAAAAAAAAAACAAACCTGGCCACCAAGTATACAGGCATTGGCTTTTTCTAATGTAAACTGTTGGGAGGAGTCATTATGGAAAGTTTGTCTGTCACAACATATTTCTGTTCTGGATAGTGTGTTTCAGGTGCTTTATGTGCTGAAGTATAATTTTGTTGTTTAAATTATAAATAGTTGGGATTGAGTTGGACTCTAGTATAATGTTTTACTGCATCCGTAAGATCTTAGGTAAACTTCCCAACTTCTTATTCAAACTTTGCCATCCCTGCTTTCTTCCATCTATAAATTTTGGCTTTCATCCCTAGACTTGAAACAGCTCAGTCCTGCTGAACTTCATTTATTCTGCCACAACACTGACTGCTCTGTTTATTTGAGTGGCACTGTCTTCCCCACCTTTCTTGAGCACACCTCTGTAATTTTCCTCCACAGTTCTGTGTGAGTTCCCTGTAAAAAGCTGCTCTTATCCCTCTTAAATCTAACTTAGGCCATAATGTCAATAAATTGCTAGCAATTGACTGTGGTTGGATATTTGCTGTAAATAGTCATTCTTGCTTCTTGGTAGTGTGCTAACATTACGTTTAACCATAGCTGTTTACATTTTCACAGTATACAGTTTAAACTTTGTGGGCTGTCACTGTCTTTACAATATTTAACAGTGGCTCTGGCCATTCTCTGGTTTCATTATTTGCTCATACAGTTTAAATGGTGAAATAAAAAATTCTGAAACCAAAAGATATATGCAGAATGTGGTTGCAACTGTCTGAGGTGTCTGTTAGCTTGATTAACCTGGAGAAACTGCTACCAGCAGTAAGGGTGCTCCTT
This sequence comes from Balearica regulorum gibbericeps, assembly GCF_011004875.1. Taxonomy (NCBI): domain Eukaryota; kingdom Metazoa; phylum Chordata; class Aves; order Gruiformes; family Gruidae; genus Balearica; species Balearica regulorum. The sequence goes on from NC_046199.1 coordinate 7,742,805, forward strand.
TTGGCAGAAGCAGGTGTTGCAGTGAATCATTTATTCAATAAGCAAACTGTTTTGATGATGCTGAATCTCTGACCCACCAAAGGCAAATCAAGCTCACTAAGTTTGTTAGGGTTTCAAAAGTAACTTGAAACAAATTATTTTTTTCAGAGGTGGCTTTTGATGCCTATATATGCCTTCATGTGCCTGCAGAAGGCCTCAGAGAAATAGCTAGCATCTCTTTAGTACATGCCTCTCTCTCCTCAGGTAATAAAGAAGATGAGTTTAGGATGCCTTATCTCAGCCATCAGCAGCTTCCTGCTGGAATCCTTCCCATGGTCCCTGAGGTTGCACAAGCTGTAGGAGCCAATCAAGGACACCACACCAAAGAGTTCAACAGGGCAGCCCCAAACCCTGCCAAGGCTACAGTAACAGCAATGATTGCTAGAGAGCTATTGTATGGTGGCACTTCTCCTACTGCTGAGACCATATTAAAGAATAACAACTCATCAGGCCACGTACCCCACGGACCACTTACTAGGCCCTCGGAGCAGCTGGACTACCTTTCCAATGTTCAAGGAATCCAGGTAAATGTTCAGCTTAGCAGGATTTCTTCCAAAGCTATCCAAACTATTCTGACCTGTTGGTTGTTCTAAAGCTTTTTAGTTCTGCTGGTGACTGAGGTACTCTGAGGCTGCTTGTTAAGCTGAAATTCGTGTAAATATTTTACTTTACCTATAAAATGTACTGAATTTTACAGCTTGTTTTATTTAGTTTTCAAATGTGCATTTCTGTGCTGCAGCCTCAGCCTTAACTCTGCTACTGTGAAGTCTTGGAAGAATACAGTTGAAAGTAACATTTTCTGAAAGTTGCCATGATGTATGAACATAATATGAATTTGAACTTGGCTGACAGGAAATATTTTTTTAATAATCTTTCATACATTAACATTTGCTGTAAGCTGTACATTTTCTTGTGTTTGGTTCCTTTAATCAGAATTGCACATACATTCCTATATTAATACGTTAAAGTAGCTCAGTGGATTAAAAAGTATAATAGGGAAAATTTTAAATGCAGGTAGCTATGATCAGAATAAAGGTCCCAGCAACAATCTTTATTACATAGCCGCTTTTATTCAGAAGATTTGCAGAGCTCTCATGATTACTAAAAAACATTGCAAGTGAAGTCAAACTTCAGGAGTTCTAGTGGCTGACAGAATGATTAAAAGTAAGGTTCAGCTTTGTATATGGGCAAATAATCTATAGCAATTGTACTTGGTTAACTGACAAGAACTAAACCCTTCTTTTTTCTTCAGGTTGAATATAAAGACTTTCCAAAAAATAACAAGAACGAGTTTGTATCTCTTATAAACTGTTCCTCTCAGCCACCACTGATCAGCCATGGGATTGGAAAGGATGTAGAATCTTGCCACGATATGGTATGATGAGTTTTGCTGAAATGGTTTCTCTTTGACCTTCAGTGAACTAAGGGATGCAGCAGATAGACCAAGGTTTCATATTACTGCTGGATAGCAATGAATTAAGTGCTGTACGATCCCCTGGCTAATTTTTGTCTAATATTTCACAGATTTCTGAAATAATGGATTAATAATATCAGAATCTAATCTAAATAACCTTTAAAGTGCTTAATATAGATAGGCTCACAATTTTGGTCTACAATAAATGCACTTGCTTTTTCTTGATAGGATTTGCACAAGCACAATTAAAGAAAATGTATGAAAAGGAAGTTTTAAAACAGAAGAGCATATAAACTTATTTTCTTTACCAGAATGGGCCGATATTTCATTGGGAACTGTAATACTTGGGTTCATGTTACCAGACTTTCTGCTAGAATGGAATCCAAAATGGAAGAATGCAATTTGCCATAAGACAGCAGGAGACACTCTAAATCTGTTAAGCTCCCTTTATAAATATGATCTTTTATTGACAGTAGCTGAAATATTTCTTTGTGAAAGAATGAGTCTTCTAGACTGTAAACTAGAAGGGACTCTGTCTATAAAAGACATTACATATTGCTGACAACACGTACACAGTCTACTATACTCTGTAAAGAGTTTAGTTTTGGTATCCCGTGGTGACCTGAGTACTGACTGCAGAGTAAAGTAATAGTTTGCAATATGTAAATACAATTCAGAAAACATTATTTTACTGATTTTTTTAATACTAAAAATTTTTGCAGTAATTTTCTAATGACTATAATTTGATAGAGATTTCTTTGATCTTGTCACTTAATTTTGACATTTCCATACCCATCTCTACCTCCTGCTGCAAAGAGCTCCTGTAAGACTCAGCACATGAGTCAGTGCAGTAGGTAGAAGGGAAAAGGACAGCCGGTTCGGAGCTTAGACATTGCGACTGGGCCGATGTGAGAACCTTCCTCTGTTCAGATATTCAGCTTTCCCTAATGCGTGTGCCATGACTGATCAGGGATATTCGGAAAAGGTACACCTGAAACTGATCAGAATACAGCTGGAAAAAATGCTCAGCTCTCCAAGGAGGCAACTGACTGTTGCATTAGCGATGTCACGTTGACTCTTCTTTTCAACAGTCACACGTGCCCCATCTGTGCCATATTTTTGATTCTTGTGTAACTTGTTTTCTTTTTCTGCAAAGGACTTTTTGGCTCTGTGTGTTTTAATGTCCTTTATCTTAAGCTCTGTACAGTTTGAGCCATTACTAATTTTGTGTCTCTTTCCTTTATATTGATAGTACTGCTGAATTAATTTCCCCCCCATTGCTAAAACAAATGTGATGGGAATCCCTTAGCCACAGCACCATTCTATTGCTTAATGCAGCAAGATTAAATTCTACACCATTGCCTTTTTTTTTTCCACCACTGATGTGCATCTTAAAAAAAAAATATTACCAAAATTAGAACATTTACTTTGTTTTAAGTGAGTCCTGGTCCTGCTTGCATTAAATTAATGAGTGGTCTCTCTTTTCTTTAGGCTGCATTGAATATTTTAAAGTTGCTGTCTGAGTTGGACCAACAAACCACAGAGATGCCAAGAACAGGAAATGGACCAATGTCTGTGTGAGTGTTACCCATTGACTTTCCCTTGCGTTAATGGCAACCTCTAACCCTGCGATGGACTGTAAACAAATAAAATGTGAGGTTTTTTTCTTTACCAGAAAAGGTAAAATGCCCAGGGCTGTTATCTTCTTCAGAAGGCTGAGAGGGTAGGTTTTATGATCAAGCTTGTAATTTTCATGGGTCAAATGCCAATTACTAAGCAGGAGCAAGTGGATAAAATGTAATGGCTGTGATACATCGCAGTTCTGGCTATGATCCCTCTGCTTAAACTATCTGTTTACATACATGTGTAAACAGTGTGACTTTTAAGTGTTATAGCTGCTCCTCTCTTTCTAAAAATCTTCTGTGTGTAAACTGTAAACAATGTATGGGTTTCACAGCTTGCTTTCAGCAGAAACGTGACAGGGTGGCAAATTACTCCCTTTGACCAGAAAGAAAAAAAACAAAACAAAAGAATAGTTTAGTCTCTCATTAGATAGTAACCTGTCAAAATGGTGGAATTAACAAAGTGCTAATTGATTAAAAATGGGGGCCAGTTATATGGAAACAAATTGTTATGTGCACCTCAAATTCTTTGTATCAGATTCAGAAGCATCTTATTCATGGAAATAGTGTTTTATCTCCTAAGTAACAGGTGTTTTCTCATTTGTAGATGTGTGAAACAAGAAATGGAAAGTGACCCTCTTCTCAAACCGGCTAACTCAAACACTTTGGGACAAACACTGGACAGCACTGCCTAAAAAAGGCTTTTGACTGGACCCAAACTGAAAGCACCAGAGAAAATCAAATGCTTCCTATTCATGTAACCTAACTGTTTTAGAGTGCTACAGTCTTTACAACCTACTGTAGTGTCTAAATCATAACAGTTGCTTTTTCTTCAAACAGTGATAAATTTTTAGTTTCATTATGTTGTTTTGATTGAAATGACACTATAAATTTTTCATTTAAAAGTTTCTTAATTGTATCTAGAACAATAGCACAGTTTAGAAACTTTGTCTCCTGAGACTGACATGTTATCTGTGAACTAACTTGGGAAGATCATATCCATGTATGTGGTTATTTTGTTTTTATTGAAATAGCAAAGTTTCACTGGAAACAAATTGTGTGCCCACCATTTTAAAACGTCCAGTATTTTCGCAAACCTAGCTTAATTATCCAACGGTTAAATGAATTAAAACACTTTAGGAATTTTAAACTTTATTTGATCATTTTGGGTTAATTTCTAGTTTTCTTGAGCGGGGGGTAGGGGAACTTGAATGCGACGTGACTTTAAATGATCTCTGATCTATGTTTTAAGGATTGTGTGTATCGATGGCACACAGCTCACTACATTACAGGATATGATCTCAATGTAGTGCATATAAAACCGCAGATTGATTTTCCTTGAGTGCTTTATACTGTTTAATTACATCTCCATGTAGGGCTGAAAAAAATTACCTATGTTTATATATAAACTGTGTTGCTTTTGATGTTGTGTTATTGCGCACTGAACTGTGCGCAGTAAAGTTTTTTGCATATGGTCCAGGTAAAGCACGATAGCCTTGCAAGTTAAGTACTGCTTCAGTTCATTGTTTACGCTGGAATTTTTTCTCCCCATGGAATGTAAGTAAAACGTAGTGTTTGTCACCAATAAATGGTAATACTAAATTTTTTTGGTTAATTTATTCTTGTATGCCACTACAGGGGCTGCTTTTTTATAGGATTTGTAATGCTTGTGATATAGTACGGGCAGTATTGTAAAGCTATGGAGTAACTGTACAATGGTTATCAATTACATATAAATAACTACTATTTAGTAATGTGGAGGATGTGAAAACCTGGCAAGGTCAAGGAAATTCAAAAGTAACGTGGGTACATTTTGCTATTTGTGCCACAGTGTGTTAGTGCAACTGTATTAATGGGAGCTTAAACTAAAATTACAATTATGACAAGAAACCTGGCACAACAGGTTGGTATGATTTCAAAGTTTAAGTCTCTACTTTTAAGTTTCCTTGTTTGCTTGTAAGTTGAGTCATAGCCTTGCCTTGCACTTAGTAACTTTTGGGGGTAGTACTTTCAAAACAAATCTTGCCCTCTAGGAACAAAAACTGGCACCGTAGACTTGACACATGACAGTGTATTGTTTGGATGTGAACTACGTTCAGTGTGTACTTAACTGGTAATCTGTAGCAGCACTTCCTAAACACCTGTTTGCAGTGTGTGTAGTAACTCTTGTCAGAGAAAGCAGTTACTGCATATGCTGTGTCTCAAAGCTAAGTGTCTTGGCCATTTTATTTGCATTATCAAAAGCAATTGGGCCACATCAACCGCATACCAAATTTTATTGAATCAAGATGGTTTTGATCATTATAAGCGCAAAAAACATTGTAAAGTTTTTTTGGGTTTTGGTTTGTTTTTTGGTTTTTTTTTTTTACATTTGTAGAACTAAAATGCTGTACATTTAAAAATTAAAAGAAACTTGCTAGGCTGAGGCTTTGTATTGCAAATTCTTACAATTTACAAACTACTTTGCAAGCGATTTCTATTGGAAAACAGATGCCACATCGATAGCAGTGTAAATGGTCTCCCTGCCTTTATCAGCTGCTACTTAGGAGTTTTCTCTTTGGATGGGACCAGAGCCTTTTCTTCTGACTATTCTTCAGCATCCATTTGTGGATAATCCTGTTTTTCATGAACCTGAATTAAGGTACTTTGCCATAGATACCTCTGTTTCAATACTCTTCAATGCTTTTATCATCTTAGAGGTGCTACCTCAGAGAAGGTTCTTTTGTCAAAGACCTTGTAGCCACAGCCTCGTGATGGAAGACTTCAGGTCACTCTGTGGATTCTAGGTAAGCCAAAGTGAGTTCTATGTAAAAATGTGTTTTTTCTAGAGCACTACAATCGCTTCCTTTTTCTGTTGTCTCCTCTGGTCTTGATGCAGCAAAGGCTAGGAAGAACGATGACGTATTACATGTAATCACTTGAAGGCTTTATAAGACACTCTTTGGTCAACAGAGACCAAAATGTTCTACAAAGAATGCAAATATGAGAAGACTGAGGTGAAGGTGAAATTCTCTGACAGCAGTAGACTAGCAGGGCAGTACTGGTATAAAACATATGTTTCCGAGCACGAGCAACGTGCTGTCTGTGAGACGCCTCATCTTTTTGGATTCTTTCTTTGAACTTTTTACTTTTGTTTTTGATCTTAAGAAACCTTTTGACTGCAAGTGAATGAGCTGGAGCTTCTGAATGTGAATACCAGTGTACATTAGCTTGGGCTTCATGCCACGCATTTCAGTGATGACCCCATTACAGAAAATTTAGGTATTGGGTCTGTTCCAAAATTACTTTCTCATATTGAGATCTTAATTGGTTAGGGTTGTTCTCCCACAAGTGGATTTTACCAAGTATTTTTCTCTCCATTATCTTATTTGACTCTACTTAAATTACCTAAATTACTAATCTGAGTGTTCCAGAATCTGCTGTACAATACATTTATTAAATTGTGAAATTTTGCACTCCAAATATTCAGTTAAGTTCAGCTACAGAGAACTTCCCTTTAATCACTTTCAAATGAGAGTAAGGAAAATAAAGTATTTAGTCCAATCTATCACTTGTCACTATTGTGCTAACAACAGATCTTGTTTCTTTTCAGAATTTACCACATTCTTATTCCAACCTCTTAAATCATACAGCCAGTGTTCTCCAAGCAGGGCTGCCCTTTGGGCACTGCTTGGAAGTGCAGAGGAAGGAGGTCAGACCCAAAGGGATCTGCTCTAATAACCTGCAGCCGAAGGCAATTCCTGAGGTGGCAGGTCACTGGAGGACAGGAGGTGGGACCTGGCAGGACGAGTCACTGAATTTCAGTGCATTTCAGCCTTGCTTGTTTGGACCTTTTTTAACACCTGCCCATCCCACTTCCAAATGTGGAGCATACAGGCTCCAAGGAAGAAGCTGATGAGTCTGGAAATCAGATTCTAGAAATACTTATGTTCATTCTGCAGAACTTCAGCTTGTAAATAAGATCAGCAGAGACCAATGTAGGCAATACGTTTTCCTTCACCAAAGAAAATGTCCTGTCTGCCTGTACTCCCTCCCGTGTCTGGACTTTGACAGACTTGTCTTCACACTGTTATTTTCTGGTATTGCAAACAAAGCACTCATTACTGTTTTCTCAAATTTCAAAGCCTTAAGCAAACGTCTACACTCTAGCAGCTTTTGCATTGCTTTCCTTCAAGCCTTTTCTTATTCATATAAATACAGCTGCAGGTAACAGTGGATCTAATGCCCCATGTAAGAACCTGAAGAGTGGACATGCTGCATATGGAACCTGACAACTGACAACTGAAGCCTTCTGCAGTGCTGTTAACAAGCTTAAAGCCTGCTGCTCAAGTCTCCTACTTTAAGTAACACATTGCACTCTGAAATTGGTATACGAGAAGGAAGTTAGTCCATGTTCACCCAGGGATTTTGGAGTATTACCTGCTTTCTTGAATGGGTCAGTTAGCTATCCTTGAGACAAAAAAACTGTGCAACGTAGAAGTTAAAGGGGAATAATGAAAATTGGTCAGGGAATTTTTTTAAAGCCGAATATTTTGTTAGTAGGAAGTCCCAATTCCCCAAAGGAAGAAACATGATTTTTCATGATCCATCATTCTTGGTTTCAGGATGGAGATCTTAGAAGGATTTGTGCAAAATTGATTTTTGGGAATGCTGACCTGTAGGACAGCTAAAATGTGCCTACAGAATGAGAAGCAGCCTGGATTCACTGCAATACCTGTTTGTTCCATAACATTAAAATACATTCCTGTAACTTTTTGTTATGTTGTTTTGGTTTAGGATATAGACAGCTGGTATTTCCTTAGGATCAATCCTATTTGAAAGGACTCAGTTGGCAAATCTGGAGTCAGCAGGGTAGGTATTCTTGTTCAATTCTCTGGCCAAATTTTAGTACCATACAGCAGAGTTAAATGTAGCTGTACTTGGAGTTCCACTGCAATTATGTTAGCTAAGGATCAACCCAAAATTCTGTTCTAACCCACTGAGCAAGGTTAAGAATAGTTTTATTCTGTCCTAATGTCGAAAGACAAATGGTGGAGGTTCCCAAAGTGCCTAACTGCAGGAAGGGACAGGATGTGGGTATACCACATCACTTATCATTTTGGTTTGTGAAGGAACTGCATTAATTGTTTGCTGCTTTTATTTTGAAAGTCTGCAGATAGAAACCAACAGAGTAAGTGTGAATCAATGTAGTATCTTCCTTAAGGGCTTCTATATTTAAGTGATTTTATTTAGATAGCTCCTCTGTTTAAGCTCAGACAAAGAAATGCTGCTCCAGAGGTAGTTACAAATCTGAAAATACTCAACTTCATCTCTCTGGCCGCGCCATGCTGTATTGCTTCCCTTTATCTGCTGACTGGATACATGCACTTATTTAATACCCAGGAACTTCTGAGCAAGAATCTGAACATCCTGTGGAAGGAGGCTGGGGGAAAAAACGTTGTTAGAACAAATTAAAATCTCTAGGGTATTTATTTAACCTCTGGATTAGAACTGAATAAAAGCATACAGGTGGCAAATAATACTTATCCAAGAGTGTATTTTATTCTCTGACAAAAGAAATTAGTTTGTATAGCACTAGCAGTATGCTAATGCAACAAAATTGTATTTGATAAGAAATGAAAAAATTATAGTGCTTTTAAAATTAACTCATTCTCCCACTTCCAATTTCACAGTATTTTTTAGCAACCTGCTAACAGAGGTTAGTTTAGATTTTAAATGTCCAGTGTTAATGATGCGGAAAATACCAGTCACAGAGTATGCTTTCAATACTTTCATCCTCTGCTACCATTCTCTCATTATCTTTACTATTCCCAACCAAAAGATAGTCTTAAGTTTCAATGCCTTTTTTTTTTTTTTTTTTTGGCAGAAGGGAGATGAGTGCTCCCAAAGAAGGCAATCCCAACGTGATGTTAAGGGACAAAACCTCTGATATGTTTCATGCCAAAGTCTCTACAGCAAATGCTGTTTGGGGACAGCTGGGTACTTCTACAGACACTAATCCCTATTCCCCATTTTATCATGGGTGCTGTCTCCCAAATTATTGTTCTTACCATTTTAAAGCCACAACCAAGTACATTACAGTAAGGATATACACTGTGTATTGCTTTCATTGTTGTTTTCACACAGTAGCTTGGTTTTCACAGAGATAACTATTTAGCTCTTGCCTAGAAAAAACAATTGGGAAGGGCAGACATCACTGGAAAAATAAATCATCAGTAGCAGGTTGGAAATATGATTCAGTATAACTGTCCTACCAACTGCCACTGCATTTCCATAAAAAGTTTGTAAATTCCGTTGTGAAGTAGATACAGAGGAGCTTATGGATTAAAATGTTGAGCTACCAAGTTATTTTTATTACTGAAGTAGATAAAAATTTGAAGAAAATGTCCTACTTCAAACTCACAAAGGCTAAATACAGTTAAATAATTGTCTCTTCTAAGCATTCTTAGCAGTAACTGTGTTGTGCTTTCTCTCGTACTGTACTCACTTCAAAGGTAACTTGTTTTAAGTAAGTGTGTTAACTTCTTGTATTTCTGTGCTAAAGGGCTGATGTAGAAATCCAATGCTGATCTTTATTTAAAAGAAAAAAAGTTATTTAAGAGCTTTTACTGTCTGACCCCTCCCCTTTATGGTCCATTACTCTATGCAGAGAGGGAAGATGCACCGAGATTAAAGTGATACTTAAACCTGGTCAAATGCAGACCTCTTGTCATTCAGCAGTCAGTTGGACAGAACTTCTTTGATTTTAATGGCCTTTTGCCACATGCCAAACACGGTGCATTTTTGTTTAGGCTGGACATTAAACAAAGCCAGTCCCACTTCAAACAAGCACGAGAAGTGTTCAAACCCTGCATGTACACAACCTTGCACATATTGCATCTCCAGGCACTTCAGCCCACGGTCCTCTGGGCTACCCAGGGAGGGAATGAACCGTGTCATTCACAGAGGGGTTTCCAAATTCCTTGTGAATGCTGCCATGACTTCCCATTTTCTTGTGCATCAGTACTTTTTGTTGGCACTTTCTTTTGGGAAAGCTGTTTTGGCCTTTAGCTATGTGGCATGCTCACTCCTCCCTTCCCACTACTGGTTTTACTTCATAAAGTTCCTTATTCGCTTCCCCTCCCCTTCTGTCCATGAACCCCTACTCCTAGAAGAGTAACGTCTCCTAAAGCGGGCTTGAACATTATCTGACTTGTGACGGACAGATTTCTGCATCCATGAGACATAAGAAGTATCCTTCCTTTCCTTAGAGAGAAACACATTTCAACAGAATGTTCGATGAGGTGTTCTTCCAAACTCAGGCAGAAGAGCGAGCTGTGCATGCAGCTGGGGCTCCACAGGGTCCTGTGCTCTTCACTTGACAGCCCAGGAGTCTTGTCAGCCTCAGTGCAAAACTGTGCTGTTCAAAGACCACTCCAGGTACCGCTCTGAGAACAGGTCAGCTTCCAGGAGATGCATTTTCTTTTCGTTCTGTGCTGCCTACCTCGACGCCTCCTGACATGCAGAAACCGCTAGCAAGGCTTGTGGTGCCTTCCTGATTGTAGCTAACTTACACTGTTTAGATGAACTAAACTACTGTATCTGTTGAACCAAAACGTTTCCATCTGATTTAAAAGGAAAAGTGTTTGAGTTCCTGCACATGTTCTTTCAACATTGCAATTGTAAAGCTTGTACCATGTAAAGGGCTTAAAAACACTCAGTTATTTTTGCAAGATAAAGAAGGATGTAAACATTTCTACAATAACTTTTACGTTAACACCATATTGGTCTACAATTTCCTTTGTCTTTTTGCTCCATCTCTTTCTGACAGAGTAGTGTCTTTCATCAATGCCTATGTAAAATTCATTTGCTAATAATCAAAGAGGGTAATCTGTAAGTCATCAAAGCTCCCTTCTCCCTGCAAAAATGTTTCCTGTAGAGTCCAGCCGCTAATTTCACAAAATTTTACTGGTGTCATGCAGCATTGGAAACTGCTGTATCCTCAGTGCAAAGCTGTTAACAAAGCGGTTGCTTGTCTAATGGGCATTTATTGTTTCCACATTTTAAATGGTTTATCTGAGCTTGGAAAAACTGTTAAAACATTTTGATCGATTTTAAGGCTAAACCTGAACAGATGCATCAAATCAGCAAAGGACCCAGTCCTGCAAGGTGGAGTGCTCTGGCTTACCCAAGACTCACTGCAATGGGCATACCCTAAAAAAACTGCAGCATCCCTAGGGAAGATTTGTGTTTATCAGAAAATGAATGTTGGGATCTCGCCGTAAGATGCTTTGTGTCCCTGGTGATCCACAGCTACTGACCTCTGAACCTGCTGCTGCAAACAGGCCTGAAGCTCCTGCTGCTGTCACAATGGAGCTGTGGTCATTTCTATCAGTTTTGGAAGGAAATCCTTGACAGTCTGTAGGAAGAAAAAAAATAGAGCTTCATTTATGTGCAATTAGGCTTATTAAACTGGTAAATCTGAATACATCTCCCTGTTGGGTCTCTCTCGCTGAAACTCAGCTGGGTCATTCAGTGTCTTCATTTGTTTCTAGTTTTAGCTGCAGGCTAGAAAAACTCTGGCTCCACAACTACACTATGGCAGTTTCTCTTGCTGCCCTTTAATCCATTCTGTGAATTTTGTGTTTGGAATTTTCCATATTCCAAATGACCAGTGTGTATGATTTGGAAGATGCTCACAAAGATGTTTTTCAATACCCTGTCAGTGTGCTGACTTATTTTGATTATCATAGTGCTCCCCAGTAAAGCTGCTGACCCAACAGCTCAAAGAAATCTTTTCATGGCATTCTTGATGCATAACTTTTTTTTTTTACATTCTATTACAAAATTTTGTGCTGGAAAATTACAATCTGTATTAGAAATTTACTGAATATTGGAGGCATCTGGTGCTGGGTTTTCAGTTTAGGTTATTATGTTGGGAAGTCGGGGGTTGCGTCCCGATAAAAGTCTGGATTTCTTCATATTCAGTTCTGACTTTAAAAAAACCCCAAACATAACAATGTAGCAGTTGGCTGCTGGCATGTGAAATGTTTAATCATCACATGAAATTAGCAAGGTCTTATTTAGCAATTCAGAAAGGTTTCTTCTTTCATCAAGTTTCCCCTTCCTTGGGCACTAGAGAAAAGAATGATTCTGCCCTAGCACTCAGTGGTGGCATTTGGAAGAAGCTGAAAACATATCCCTGTGAAGGCTGGCATGTAATACAAAGGAATTCTTCAGAAGCTGTGGTACAGTTAAAAAAAACACGTGACTAACAGTCTTTTAACCTTTTACCTTTGCTTTGGCCACTACTGTAAGGTTAGACAGAGTAACTGCTCCTGCATGACTCATACAAGAGCAAACATGGGATGCAAGACTAGAGAGGCCCGGCCCAGGAGGCTGTTGCCTGTGGCTGCAGTGAATAACCACCCTATGCAAGAAAAGCCTGTAGCTGTCCTGCGGGAGATGCATGCCCTGCAGGCAAAAGTCCTACTAATTGGCTGTCAAGCAAAGGTTTCCTGAGCTGGCTGCTCTAGCCAGTAATGCCCCGCGGAAGAGGTCCCTTGGCAAGTGAAAAACAAGGAGAATTGGGACTTGAGAGTACGTTCTGATTTTTGCTACCTCTTGAGGAACTTCGTCAGTTCAATGAGTCTTGCTACAACAAGCCCTGACTGAGTTGAAGAAATCTAGCTAAAGCAATTTTCAACATTGTTCTGCCAAGGAGACTAAAACCCCCTGAAATCAAATATATTCGATGCTCAGCTCTGCTGCAGCTCTTTAACATCCCAGATCTTCCCATTTTTCCTTCCTTGCCACGCTAGGCAACACAAATCACATTTACAGTTCCTTTTGTGTTGTACATGTGACATGGGTTTGCATAACAAGATTAGTTTTCCCTGTAATCCTCTTAAAATGTCCTTCCTTTGATTGTCTTTTCATCTTTTGGTGTTCTGGAACTTGGATTAATGGGATTGAGATTTATTCCACAAGTCCTGTTTGATAAGCTGCTTTCAAGAATTAGTTGCCTACAAACACATTTTATTTGGAAAAAGCATTTTAATGGCCACTGAATTATGCAGTGTTATGCCAAACAGACTCTAAGGCCTATATATGTACTTGCAGTATGTATGTCTGTAGATACTACTAGACAAGGAGGTAAACAAAACAAGACAGGCTTACTCCTTTTCAGAGTGTCTAAGATAATCTCATGTGGCTTCTCTAGACAGATTTGCAGAGCCTTGGCTGTATGTTTGCAAACTAACCGACAAATTGACAATGTGCCTTTTCTCATCACATTTCAAGCACCATCCTTAACTACCCCTTCCACTGGTCCCACACAATGTATTTACCTTGCAATCAGCTTGATCTGGTCCCCTTGTCACTGAATCCCTGTTTAGTTCGTAGAAGCTTGATACCAAAGTCATGTGGCAGATCTCAAGGATGACTGGATTCACACCCCACTTCCAAGGTGAATTTATAGCTATAAAGTCACTGCATGCAGGAAGCCAGGCTGTTCTCATTCAAGACACATCCTTTGCTCTCTACTCGTTTCCTCACATTACTCAGTGGCAAACCATTTCATGCAACATATTTTGCCAGTCTATGGCCACCTAAAAGCAAAATAACTGCTACTGTGATGCATTCCCCAAACTGCAGTACCCATGCTTCCGGTGACACAAACCTGAGCTGAAGCCTGGTCGTGCATCAGCACGGAATCGGAGCTGGGAGAAATACAGTGAGGGAAGCGGGCAGTCCCTCTAGCTGTTTGGGAGCTCCTGCTCTGGATTAGGCTGGATGTTGCCACTGTATTTGCACATGGCTTTGGGCAAGTTACTAAGCATCTCTGAACCCACTTTTTTTCTTTTTAAGAAGAAAATAAAGAGAAAATTAAATTTACAAAGCCATACTTGCCCATCCCGGCAAAGCACGTTAGATGTATCGATGCCCAAGCCCGGGGCGCATGCAGCACTTGCCGGGTTTCAATCTCCGGGCCTGCCCTGCGGCGTGACGTGCTGCGTGTACTGACACCCACACCGGGAGCCTAGGCCGCCCCGCGGTGCCGCAGCCGGGCGGGAGGCCTGCAGCCGTGGGGCCACCTCAGGAGGGGAACGGGTGAACCGGCTGCACCCAGCCACCGCGCCCGCCTTCATCCGTCCCTTCACACAAAGCCCGGGCACGGCAGAGGCCCCGGGGCGGGCTGCAGGCACCAAACGCGTGCACCGCCATGAGGCGAACGGGGCCAGGGAGCAGCGGCGCGGCCGAGCACGCCCAGCGCCCCGTCCTGCCCTCCACCACGAAATGGCGGCCAGGCCGCCCCCGCTGCCGGGCGCACCTCACGCCACCTCTCCTTCCAGCGACTCCGAGCCCGCCAGAGCGGGGAGCAGACAACTCAACCCATCGCCTCCCCCGGCAAAAGAGGCTCCTCCGCGGTGAGGGGAGGGAAAAGCAAGGCAGAACAACCGCCACAAACACTCCGACCGGCACCGTCCGACATGGCGCCGAGCCCGGCCCCGCCAGGCCCCTCCCCTCAGCATGGGCGGGGCCGGGGCGGGGCGGCCCCGCGGCCCCTATAAAATGCCTCGCGGGGGACGAGTTGCCCTCTTGCTCCGGCATGGCTGAGGTGCGTGTGGGCTCGGCTGGGTTGCGGGGGAGGTCGGTCGGTCGGTGGGTGGGTGGGTCCGGGCTTTCCCTTCTGCCCCTCCATGGTGGCCCCTCTCTGTCTGAGTGGGCTTCTGGCGGCCGCCGGCGTTATCTCCTTGCTCGCCGAGGGAGCGGCCAGGACCGCGTGGGCTGGTGGCATGGCCGCCTCTTCTGTGCTCAGCCGCGGGGGCCCCGTCCCCAAGAGCTCCTCTCCGGGCTCCTGCGGTGTTTCCCCGATGAGCGGCCGTCCTTCCCGGGGAGCTCTCACACAAGCTCACCCGCACCCGCGGGTAGGCGGGTGGGCAGCCGTGAGGCACCCGGGCACTCGCTGGTGGAGGTGATGACAGTTTTTTCCCCGTCAGAGCGACAGTGTTGATTTCTCACTGTTCAAGCCAAATCATGTCTGATGCACCAGTGGGGAAGTGCTGCTGTGCCCCGTGCTCTTGCAGGGGCCGGTGCTAACTGTTCCCTTCGGTGTTACTCGCAGGGTGCTGGGCCGATGGGGCGCCTGATGCGGCGGGGTCGGGTGTGCAATACGGGCAGTTGCCTGGTTTGCTCTGCCATGCCGGAGCCCTGGCCGATCGGAATGGTAAGTAAGTCCTTGAAGTAACTGTGGTTATCACTGGTTTAGAAATACCTGTGTATAGTAGGTGTGCTCTTTTGCAAAAGAGTTCCTGAGCTGCTTCTGCAATATTTCATCAAGTTGGGGTCCCTGGAGACTGGACAGGTTTGACCAGTAGCCTAGATGCTGTGGGACTGACAGCAGAGAGGGTTTCCTCCTGCAGAAGTGTTGCAGCCAGGTCCTTCTGCCTGGTCTCATTGCTGTTGTGTGCAAGGTGGCAGGTTCAGTGGGACGAGGAGCCCACAGCCTGTGATAGGCAGTGGGTTTACAGCTCCCAGCCCCTGGCAGGTGCCCCATGGCCAGAGGGCTGGGAACCAGGCCACACTGGAGATGGGGAGTGCTCTGCTGTGGTCCTAGCATAGGGAACAGCTGGCCTGGCTGGATGGGCCCTTGGAGGAGGGGGCTGCTGCAGGCCTTTCCTGCCCTGCCCCTTGCTGGTGGCTGTGCAGCTGTGCCCGTGGCCTGGGACATATGGTGTTCATGGCCAAGCGGTTCCTGCAGCTTGGGGTCTGCGACTGTGCAGCACCTGCTGCTGCATGTGCAACCTCCTGCCTTTGCGAATCAAGGCAGAAGTCTTGTGTGGCAAAAGTGCATAAGCTGTTACCTTTGCCTGCCTCCTCTTCTGTTACATCTGTCTTGTGCTCTGCTGCAGAAGTCCCATGCATCAGTGGGTTTTTTCCTCTATGCTTTTGCAGTATTTCCCCTGTCCCATGTGCCCATTGAGCGTGCCTGCCAGCCAGCTCTTTGGGGAAGGATTTGCACGAATTCACTGATTGCCCATGGGTCTGCTGGGGGGTGGTGGGTGTGTGGCACAGCTGCTGTGGGCATGCAACTGTGTAACTGTGGTGTAAGTGATTACTGACTTTTTTCCCCATCAGAGCGACAGTGTTGATTTCTCACTGTTCAAGCCAAATCATGTCTGATGCACCAGTGGGGAAGTGCTGCTGTGCCCTGCACCGTGGTAGGGCCTGGTGCTAACTGTTCCCTTTGGTTTTACTTGTAGGGTGCTGCAAAGGCAGTGGGGGTGTTGAGGCTCTGGGAGACCTGATGTGATGGCTGTGGCTGGCAGTGACCAATTGTGTGATAACAGCAGTTGCCTGGTTTGCTCCACAGTGCCTGAACCTCTAGCAAGTAAGAATGGTAAGTCCTTAAAGTAACTGTTGATCACTGGTTTAAATTAAATAAAGTGGAGGGGAGAATACTTTTCTGCAAGCGAGTTGCTTCTAAAAGTCTTTGTACCTGAAGACTTGTCTGATGTGCAAATTTGAGCATTAGCCTAGATATTTATTGTAGAGGTAGAAGCACAAAGGTTTTCCTCATGCAGAAGCATTGCAAAAAGGTCCTTTATGTCTCCTGTTCCAGCATGTCCAAAGTGGTGGGTGTGGCTAGTGTACAGGAACTGGTAGGGCAAGGAATCCATAAGCCGCACCAGTGTGGGCTGAGCTGGAGCAGGATGGTGTTTTACACTTTGTCCTGTTTGTTTCCCTGGTGCATTGTGTTCGGAGAGCTCATCTTAAGGACACCCTGCGTGGACACGTGCGTGATCTGCTGTTCAGAGCAGCTGCCCCAGTAAGGGACAGGGACCATCCTGGATGAAGTGTGTCCCTTTGGCAGAGAGGTGCTGTTGAGTCTTTTCTGCCCTGCCCCTTGCTGACCAGCTTGAGGGAGTGAGAGGACTGCAGATCCTATGAGTGTTCCATGGTGGCCATACATGTGCAGGGCTTTGCCACTTCCCCTGCTGTTAGTTCACTGTCCCTGCAGATCTGCTGGGGGAGGTGGGAGTGTGGCACAGCTGCTGTGGGTGTGCAACCGCATAACTCCTGGGGACCTGCTGGTGTAGGTGATGACTGACTTTTTTCCCCATCAGAGCGACAGTGTTGATTTCTCACTGTTCAAGCCAAATCATGTCTGATGCACCAGTGGGGATGTGCTGCTGTCCCCCACACCCTGATAGGGCCTGGTGCTAACTGTTCCCTTTGGCTTTACTTGTAGGGTGCTGTAAAGGCAGGGGGGGTGTTGAGCCTCTGGGAGACCTGATGTGATGGCTGTGGCCGGCAGTGATCAATTGTGTGATAACAGCAGTTGCCTAGTTTGCTCCCCTATATGTGCTGGTGTGGCAGGGGAGAATGGTAAGTCTTTAATCCGCCTGTGTTCACTGGTTTAAAAAAGAAAAGGAGGGGGGGAACCCTTTCTGCAAGGGAGTTGCTTCTGCAAGGGAGTTGCTTCTGCAATGCTTTAACAGGTTAGTGTCCCTGGAGATTTGACAGATGTACAGATTTGAGTATTGTGGCAGAGGCCTTTTAAGTGTTGAACCTGAGTATCAACGCCTGTCAAAATATTCAAGTTTCCATCTTTCCTGCAGGGAGTAATACCTTGTCAGTTATTATGGACAGGAAGATTTTTCAAATGTAACTGGTTGCCTTTTAATGTTCAGCTGAAGAGCATCCATCATGATGACTTCAGACTTTTTTCCCCACAAGATCAGCAATGCTAATGCAAAATTCTGTTTTAACCAGATTGGTTCCATACTTCAGTTCCTCATGTGGGTGTATATTGCAGCTACATTCCCTTGCCTATTGCAGGGAAACTACATACATGCTGCATGCTCTGAGGGCAAGCAGCACTGGAGGATGATGTCAGCACATATCATAGTGCACTGATTGTGTAACTCGAACTGATATGCATAAAAGACTTGAGGATCAAAAGTGAAAGAATTCTTGCTTTCAGAAGATCTTAAGTAAATGGCAGAGACCTGACAGGTTTCAATTAAGGGCATAAGCATAGCTTTTTTGTTTTGCCCCATTTAAGCAGTGTTATAATGAGGTGCTTCTTACAGAGTCAGGGAGCTTTTCATCTTTTTTTTTCCCCTTTGTTTTGGTTTGGGTTCCCTGCCTCTTTGAACGGGTCTCAATGCTTTGGAGAAGTGTGGATGAAAGTCAGCTTCCAGCAAGGTGTCTGTTTGCAAGAGAGAGATTGCTTTTGGTGTTTTTTCTTCCTTTTTTTTTTTTAACAGAAGATCAGTAATGTGACATCTTCTGAAAACTTGGCTATTTGATTGGGATTTCACTAATGCTCTAGAAAATCTGCTTAACAAAACTTTACTTCATTGAATAAACAGCTGTTGTCACTGGTTTAGTTACAGCCTTGCCTTGCTATTCAGGTGCCTGTTGTGCAGCTATCATATCTCCGAGGAGACTAAAGTCTCCTTGGTAGCCTGTATCTATGAAGAGCGTAAATCTGACCTTTCTATATGGTACTCCTGAATTCAAAAGGAGTATGAGTGGTTTGTTGTCAGATGGTGAAGCTGGTGGAGCTGACCAAGTATATTACTTTGGCACTCTCTACTCAATCAGCTGTCCCGGGTTTTATCAAGTACTACTTTAAAATCTCCCACAACACAGTTTTAAGAGCGCATCCTATTTGGAGTGCCTGACAGTGAAGTTTTTTGCTGTTTGCAGAGCAACCCTTGCTGGCTAGAGTTTTGGGGAAGGGATTTGAAAGCTATATATTTGTTGTTTGTGGTAGAATGGACTGACAAAATGTTGCCTATTTTCTTGACAGGTTGAGATTTGTCAGAAGTTGTCCTGGGACCTGCTGTGATTTCAGTGTACTAGCAGAAAGCTGTCTTGTGCTAATGATGTCCCTCTCCATGCTGCTGCCTGTGATCCCTTCTCCAAGCTACAGCCTTCACATCACCTTGCAATGGCTCTGGTCTTTTCTCAGAGCTAGCAGGAGTGATAAATTGGTGTCCTGCCACCTTACAGATGGAGGGTGGTTTTTTTCTTTCCCTTGGTATGAGGAGTTTAACTGTAATGGATTCTGGAACTTGCTGCATGTTTAATGTAATTGGATACTTTTGTCTGGAAGGGCTGCATTCACCACCTGACAGGTCATGTTATCTTAATACATAAAAGTAAGGAAGCTTCTCCTTAGAGCAGTTGGCAAGTATGGGAAGATGGCTTTCTGTGTAAGGATTGGGGGATTCAAGTCTTGGCTCTCCCCTGTCATCAGAAAGCTTTAGTAATATATGATTGGCAACCTGTAAAGTGGGCAAGGGGCATCTTGTATGCTGCAGTGCAGTCTGTGTTTCTGTACTGTTTAGAGCTATCTTTAATAAAATCTGAGTATTGGGTGAATTCAGCTAGTGACTGAAATTCTTTTTACACACCTTTAATAGCCGATTTCTGGATTTCCTAATGGTTTTTGGGAGTTGGATGGTAACAGTGTGTCTGCGTAGTGGTTGCTTACACGGAGCTGCCTGCTGCCTCAAGCTGGGGGAAAGGGGCATGTCATGGCAGTATGGCTTCTAATACCATGAATCAGAAGTGCTTCGCTGAGACTTGTGGCTGCTGCTGTGCTGCAGGAAACTACACTGGGGCACAGTTCTTTGTAACAACTGGGTGCCACAGGTCAACAACACGTCTGCCTTTGGGACCAAAGTGAGAGGTGTAGTCTGCACTTTGCCTCTGTCAGGACAAGGCTCTCACTCAGCTTCTCCCTTAGATTCTGGATGTAGAACATAACTGAGGGATATTGGCTGACCGTGTAAAAGGTGTGCATTAGCATGTTCCCAGGTAAGTCGCTGTAGCTTTGCAGATTCTTCTGTGAGTCTTACAGAAAAGTGATAGCAGGGAAGGGAGGAAGGGAAGCTGATGCCAGCTTCTGTGAGGATCTGGACGTTGCCCTCGGGTATGTTCAGCTAGAGGAATGACTGCTGCTGGCTGGAGGTTAGTGGTAGATGTTCATTCAGATCCTGCAGCCTTCTGCTGGATGCTGTTTGGCAAACTTCCAGGTTTGCAGAGCAGGAGAATTTAATATGGATTGTAGGGAACCACTAAACAAGAGGAAGCTAAAGGCTTTCCTAATACCAGAGAAAGGCAGTCAAGAGCCCTAGGATGTATTGATTCCTGTACCTGACTTTCATACTCCAGATCAATTGATTGTGCAGTTCTGGCCTCAGAAAGGGTGAAAAATCTGTGTCAATGCACCTGTGCTGTGTGCTGTCTGAACATGAGGAGTTGAGTGGTGACAAGTCTGTTCTGCAGGGAGGGAGGAGGCATTGTCTGCTCTGTCCATTAGCCTGGCAGTCAGGAGCAGTGTCTGCATGATGGCAGTCAAACAGGCCTTGTCAGATGTCTCATGCAGGTCCTGCTTTGGGAGCATTTGTACACCCCACTGGCAGTGCAAATGAAGTAAATACCCCCTTCAGATCAAGCTGAGGTGAAGAATTGGGGTATACATTAACCTGCAGTGTCTCAGCAGGTTCAGGTTCAAACCCCAGCCCTAATGATGGAAGTAGCTGTTTCCCATGTGCTGCTGTTAAGATTTAGCACAGCAGGTATGTGCATTAGGGATGGGGTTAAAAACCAATCCCCATCCAGCCTCAGTAGGTTCTTGAGGAGCAGGGCCACCTGGCAGCTCTTGAAGGCTCCTGTGTTGCTAGTTCTGGGCCTGTGGAAGCCTGTAACTAACTGATGGGTCATACGTGTGAAAAACCAAGTGAGCATCTGGGTGCATGTGCAGGGGCTGCAGTGAGCTAGCTAGCCCAATAGTGATGATTCAGCTTGAAGTAGCTGAAGGGCAAAAGGGAAGCGTGGAAAACAGGCTGAGGAAATGTTTAAGGAATGATTTCCTGCAGCATTTAAAGTATTGTAGTGTTATTTTTACTGCCCAATAACAGCCTAATTAATACTCTAATGGATTGGAAGTTATTTATGGCAACTACAAGTTTAGAGGGTATTTCTGCTACTTAAAAGCATAAATAACAGTTTTTGTGGTTGTGGGAGGGGATTTGGTATCTGAGCTGACAGTGGCCTTTGGCATGTATGTTTAGTAGGAAACAGCAGTGTTGGAAAATTGGCTATTAATCAGCACTTAAAGCAGCCTTCCATTAAACTGGGTAGAGATTTTTCTCATTCAATTAATGTAAGCAGCATAATCTCTTGAAACAACATATTGATGAGGGATCTGAACAGCTGCTAATATAATTACTTTCATAATCTAATAAGCGTACGTTAGGGAGTGGAGAGTGCTGGTTGTGACACAGATGTACCTGAAACAAGTTCTTTGCATGTTTTATTATCTCTCCAAGAAAAGTTGCTCAGGGCGGGATTCAAGCACTGCTGCTGTTGCACTTACACATGGGGATGGAAGACAAAACTGTAGATAACTGATCCACTGTAAGTGACCCCTGAATGATCTCTAGTTTGGATGCAGGGACTGGTTGATGGAGGAACTGAAGTGCATGTGATGAGCTGAGTGTGGAGATGTCCTCTGGCCTGGCAGCTGTAGGGGGAGCTGTGAGCATGTGGTGCCCAAAGCTTAGTAAGGGCCAGATGGGGTTTCTGCATCGAACTGTCCATTTGTTTGACTTGTTCTGTGTGTGTATGTAGTCAGAATGCTTTCACCTTGTCACTATAGCAGTGTGCTGTAATAAACCTCCGGACCAGTGGTCATTAGCTTATCTGTAATGCCAAGAAGCATGACAAAGTGGAGACAAACCCTAAAAGTAAAATCTGAACTTGTCAGAGGCTTTTACTTAGAAGAGTAGAGGTGGAGGTCTTCTGTACTCATAGGCTTTTGTTTCAAAGCTTTCATTGGCTGGAGTTGTGCCTGTTGCTTGCTCCGTTCAGTTTTGAATGCTTTGACTGGGTCACCTTGAAAGTCTTCCCTGTAGCACTGAGAATAAGCTTGACTTCCTCAGTCTTTTCTCAAAGCAAATATTAAAGCCAAGGGCTGTCCTCATGTCTGTTTTGCACAGACTCCCTTGAGTTCATGTAACTTTCTTCAGTGAGGATGTCCAGGCCAGAGAGACTTTTGGAGATGTGGTGTCAGCACTGACTGCACAAAGCAGCAAAGTACACTTTCCATCTCCGATGGTGGCAGGTGTCCCTCCAGCATGCTGAGGAGGCTCAGCTGGTGCATGAGGGTGGTAGGTGTGCAGATGCAGCCCCACATGGTGCTGCTTGCCCAGATGGATTCCCTGAAGCCCGTTTGTGAGAGCCACTCTTTGAAGGTGGGGCAGTATGTCAGCACCCAGGGGCTGGCCTGGAGTAGCACACACGCTTTCTGCTCCACACATGCTCGCATTTTCCGCTGTGGGTGGCCACAATGTCTTCAACAGCCTACTGCTGCTGGTTCAGGGCTGCTCTTTAATTGAAAGGGTGAGGCTTGTGCTTTTGATCCTCCCACAGATACTGGAATGCTTGCACATCGGTCCAGGATAGAGCCTGGCCCGTAGGCAGTAGCTAACTTCTGGATACCATTTCTCAGTGAGAAGAAATGCTTAGCTCTACCTCTGCCCTTGTTTAGCAGTCTGCAGGATGTGTACTTTGTGCTGTACACCTGCAGCAATTGTAGACATTCTTACCCCCACCAATTTTCCCAAATCCAGCTGCAGAATTTAATGGCCTGCTGATGAAGAAAGAATGGTTGCAAATGGTTGCAAACCATCTGCAGGCTCACCAGAGTGTTGCTGTAGTTGTTACGCATTACACTGGCTTAGTCTCCATTCATGTTTGCAAGAATTTTGTCTACTGTGAAGAGATGAAAGCTTACTTTTTTTACCTGAGATACAGCACTCACAGGGGAAGGGCTATCTTGAGAGTGAATCCATTTTTCAGTGCATGTGGATCAGGTCCTTGACACCAGCAGTTCAAAGCAGACTTTTTTTCTGAGTATTCACTGTCACTTTTTTACAGCAGGATATTTGTAGGTGCAATTTTCTTGGAAATCCACAGAAGAGGACAGGAAGCGTCTGAGAAGCTTTGTTAGCAATTTATGTTGCTGTGGAAATGCATTAGTAGGGGTAGGAAAACTGCCTGGAGATAAAGGCGTTTGCCAAAGGTGCTAACAGCAATGTGCATCTCTTGTTGGTTCTTACTTTACCTAAACCTGCACATCAGGCACATGCTTCACAACACCCCACGAGGGTGACATATGTTGTGCTACTGTTCATGATTTCCTTCTGTAAACCCTCTCTGTCACTCCTCTGAACTATGACACAAACGCCCTGTCAGTCTTTCCTCTGATCCTGGATGATATGCTGGGTACCAAGGCGGTGTTGAAGTTCTTGTGTGTGAGGTTGCTGGCTATAAAGATGAGTAACAACATTAGTGGGGGTAAGAGGGATCCTGATGAGGTCTCACATCTCAGAATCAGTTACAGTGACCCTGTGAATGAATTTGCATGCAAACCTGGCTTTTTTTTTCCCCCCACAGAGCTGACCACGTAGATCTGCTGTTACATAGCCCTTTGGCAAATGGAAGGCTTGGTGAGGAGGGGTCAACTTCTGAGTCATCTTTTTAGTTTATAAAGCAGATACAAATCCACCCTTTGCCACTGTTTTCCTGGCTTTTTTTTTTCCTCCCTGCCCTGGAGAAAAGTACTTACAGGAATAGAGCAGAGCGGGGGGGAAGCACAGATGGATTTCCTCAGTGACAGAAAGCAGAATCAGGGCTGCGTGTGACTGCCAGACTTGCGGCACAGCTGCTGGGTGCAGGGTTTGCTGTGCTGTGTGGACTGGATGCCACAGGCACAAAGGATGTCACAGCCTGTGGCCTGAGAGATGTGATGCAGCCTTTTACTTCCAAGTGGCATCTCTCTTACTCTGTGTTGCAGGCTGCTGGAAGTGGCACTGGTGGGTTCTCCCCCCCTGTTTTTTTGGGGTTGGTTTTTTTTGGTGTGGGGGTTTTTTTGTGGGTTTTTTTGTTTGTTTGTTTTACTTTAAACAAAATGGACAGGTCAGAGGAGCTGCCTTCTCCCTGTCTGAATTGTGACAGGGAATCTGACAAAGACACCTATCCATGGATGACCCTAATGATTTTCCTTCACGCTGAAAAGGAAAGCTCACCCATACCTGTGTTGTCAGATATTCCCTCTGTCTGATGGTGGGAGTCTGTCTATCCATCATGGCATTATTGTTCCCTCAGATGTGGCTCGAGCTGGGAGGAGGGAGATATAAAGCTGCATGGGACATCTGCAAGGCTAACAGAAGACAGGAGCTCTCAGGCCTTCAGGAATGCATCCCTGGGTTCAGCCATGGGTGAGAAGCTTGTTGGTTAGTTTGTTTCCTGTAGGTTTGCCTGATCCTTAAACCTATATAGAATTCCTGAGAGATGGTAGGGCAAGTAGCCCTGTAGAGAGAATTGTAGCGATGGAAGCATTAGGACGATCTCGCAGGGTTTATTCATCTTCACTTCCCTCATAGTGGGAGCACAAACCTCAGGACCTGGAACAGTCGAAACAGTCTCCCTGTCCTGTGAGGTCTGTATGAGTGTGCACAGTGCTCTGGCTCTTGGCTTCTGCAGCTATAACTCATCCAAGTTGCTGTCAAAGTTAGTTGGGAGTTGTCTAAAGCAAATCAGTTGGCAGTCTTAACTTTTCTTGTAAAAGCAAAAATTGGTTTTGGCCCCTTTGGACCATGTTGCAAAGGACTGTGTACAACTGGACTGTGTAATCCTGGTAAGAAATGTTACTTGGGTCAGCTCCTGTGTTTTTATGCTACTGTGATCCAGATTTATGCTGGTGTAATGTGAGTAAGAGCCTAAGTGGAAACTTTGTAAGAGAGGATCTCTTTAGGAAGCTCAGCAGCTGTGTAAACCTCTGGATTAGAAGAGGGCTAAGAAAAATTTTCTTTATTACAATAGTGATTCTGGCCCCTTAGGAATAGCCTTATTATCTTCACATTGTCTTAGAGATCTGTTATTATCAGAGCACGGAGCATGTGGAGGTGGAAAGATCTCATGGGGTGAACTACTTTTGCTTTTTTTTTGCCTTCAAGGTGGTGGTTAAATGAACAGCAGTTATGCAATTTTTCCCATAGCTGAGCTTTTTGTACCTTAGTCAAGGCAGTGGTTGTGGGTAGGGGGGTTGGTTTCATACTGAATGTTGATAACGTCTTTTACTGGGCAAATATAATCCCTGGGGGGGTTCCTGTGGTGGCCTCTTCTGTCTGGTCCTAGTTCACTGAGGGTACAAATAAGCTGTAGCTCTTAGTCTGAACTCTAACACCTCATGCTTTCAGTTATTTTCAGTTTTTGGTGTTCAGGGCAATGAGTCCGTTGGAAAAGGGAATGAGTAGTCTGAAGGCGAGTCCTATATCTGATCTATAAAGCAAGAAGCAAAACTGACTTTCAGACAACTTCTGTCCAACAGACTGACCACATAGGCCAAATATTGCCTGCTGAAAGGTGTCATCTATTGTACGTATAACATGCATTGTCAGTCTGTTTGCTGTTGCATGGACAAACAAGTTATTTAACAGAAATATAACATGGAAACTGGTAATAGCTCAAGTGAATTAGGTACTTGATTATCTATGTATCTCTGCATGAACAGTGCGAAAGACCTACCAGGAAAGGGTACATGTAAGGGTGAATTTGAGGTTGACCAGGAAGTAATTGAAGCCAATTATGTGTCTAAGTGTCTATGATTGACCTGCTTATTGAAAGTGTTCCTTCTATATTGATGGAGATCTGAGATACAGAAAGGGAAGCAAAAGGACATAATTAATCTCCAAAAATATATTCCAGATTAATTGACTGGAATAGGAGTGAATGGGCCGTGGGTGTCAGTAGAAGATGTTGCACTGACATCCAAAGAGACTAAGGCTTCATCAGGCTCTCTGTCACAAGGCTGCATGGAAGTGGAAGGAACCGTGCAGTTGTTATGAACTGAGCTGAAGTCACCAATTCAGTTCATCAGGGCTGGCAGAAACTGTCAGACTTTTTGCCATAAATATTGATTTCTGAGTGTCTTGGCCATGGCCATTAAAACCACCATGCCCAGCCCCTTCAGCGAGGGGATGGCATGTGAGCAACGTCCAGCGGCTACAAGCTGGCTGCATGGATGGGGCCGGGCATCTGAAAAGCCTTTGTGGATCGTTTTTCATCCATCTCCCTTTCCAAAGCAGTGAGTATCACTGTGGGTTCAAGACACGATTATCAACATCATTATAATTTTTAGAACCTGAATTTCAGACATGGAAGTTTCCTCATGACTTAGATTTGTGGTGCTTGTGAGCTGCTTTTGTGTCTCCCTTTCCTTTGGCAATGTTGAATACTGTTAAGCATTATATTCATTATCACCAGAGATACAAAAGGAATATTCAGTGATAATATTAAGGTGATTTGGGTTTATAATGCCAATTTCTTGGACTCATTAGGAATGTTATTAAAAGTCCCTTTAGAATATCATTATTTAAAGTCTATTGACCTCTTCTGTCATCCAGATGTCTACTCCTGGCTGTTTTCTTTAAGGTGGTGAGTCAGTGTTGATAGCAATGCTATGCTGCAGATGGAACAGAAATGTACACCATTTCTATTCATTTTTAAAGTGACTTGGCAGGGTCGCATAGGTCCATGGAAATACAGTTTTGGAAAAAGAAACCAAAAAAAGCTCTTAACATGTTTCTCTGTGATGTGTTAGCATAAAATCCTGGTCCAGCTACCGAACAATAGCAGCTCTGGGTCTTTTCTGCCCTGCCCCTTGCTGACCAGCTTGAGGGAGTGAGAGGACTGCAGATCCTATGAGTGTTCCATGGTGGCCATACATGTGCAGGGCTTTGCCACTTCCCCTGCCATTAGTTCACTGTCCCTGCGGATCTGCTGGGGGAGGTGGGAGTGTGGCACAGCTGCTGTGGGTGTGCAACCGCATAACTCCTGGGGACCTGCTGGTGTAGGTGATGACTGACTTTTTTCCCCATCAGAGCGACAGTGTTGATTTCTCAGTAAAATCCCACGGGCTGTAGAAGCAGGAGGCAGTGAAGGGAGGGAAGGCTGCTGCTGCCTGCTGCTCCTGGAACCATCTCACAGCACGGCGTGGGCTGCAGGAGAGGCGTTGCTGGAGGAGGACACAAAGGGGCAAGGGCTGAAGGAGGAGGCAGCCAGTGAAAGCATGAAAATGGAGATAGTTTGGGAGGAATCTGAAAAGGGAGGCACTGCTTTTGATTTAATGTGGGAGAGGGTCATGTAGCTTGCA
Organism: Balearica regulorum gibbericeps; assembly: GCF_011004875.1. Lineage (NCBI taxonomy): Eukaryota > Metazoa > Chordata > Aves > Gruiformes > Gruidae > Balearica > Balearica regulorum. Next base: position 7,770,100 of record NC_046199.1, read on the forward strand.
GAATTGATAGAGGATTTCAGGTATTGTGTTCCTTCTGCTAAAGAATATGCTTTGTCATGGGGTTATTCTGAATTTAAAAGATGCCTGTAAATGCTTTGTAGTCAGGTGTCACCCTGGGCCTTCACAGACTAGGGGAAAATTCCAGGTTCAACTTGAAAGCAAACCTGTTCAAGGCTTTTATTCTGCTTAGGGGAAGGAATATGGCTTACCTTGTTCACAGGGTCAGACTCGCTCAAATTGTTCCTTTATTTCTCTTTGGAAAAGAAAAAGAAAACTGAAAGTACCAGGTTAGAAAATTTGGCTGGTTTCCTTTTCTTTGGGAAAGCAAAAGACCCAGAGAGAAAACCACTAAAAGCTTTTTATTAAAGTATTTATCTTTCCTATTTTCTAAATAAGACTTCTGGCCACTTTGAACCTTCTCCAGCTTTCATTAAAGATAATAGCTTTTTAATGACCATGAATTTGTTTCCTTTATGCCCTGAGGTGAGTCACAGCCCCACTCTCTATGGAAAGGCAGTATGTGATGGAGTTGTGTAGTGACTTTTGGCAGAAGAGACAAGACTAACACCCATGTTTGCTGTGCCTATGGCCACATCTGAATGAGAGGAGTGGGACTTCCTTACTTCCCTTCTAGCCTGACTTTCCCCCATGGTCTTGTAATGCAGCATTATATATGAGAGAGGCGAGGGCAGAATAAGCAGATCACACTTCCCATGTCCTGGAGTCTGCTGGAGATGCTAGTTTTGTGATGTTGAGATGAAGCCTTTATCTCAGCAATACCTCAAGAGAGTCTGCGTCTTGGGGACAAAAGCGGTGAGCTGAAAACCAGCAGGTGCTTTGGAGCTAGCTGGTCATACAGTAGGGCTCTGGAGAAGACTGCTGCCCTCTGCTAGTGCCCTCTGAGCACTCCGTCTGGGAAGCCGAGGTGGTTCTCCTCTTTGCAGCCTGCTGAGGGTGAGTTTTACAAGGGCAGCAAAGGTGCATCTGCAGAGGTGTGCAGCAGTTGCTGGGCTCCTGAGCACATGCAGAAAAGTCCAGGTCTAATAAGAAGGGATTTTTTTTTTTCTTCTGGATGAGATGCTTTTTGGTCCCTGGGTCAATAGGCCAGTTCAGGTGTGCTGGCCAAAACTCCCTTCAGTCCTAATGAGATCCCATCCCTCTGTCAGAGTATAGGACTGTTCCTGGGTGGGCTTTGTTTGCAGGTGGAGTTTAGGACTATTTGTTTCCATGTTCTTCTCTCCTTTGGTAAAAGACAGAAGAATCTCAAATACATGGACTCATAATCTGATTTTTCTTCAGATTTTCTTCAGGAAAATATCTGAATCTTGCTTGTTATCAACTCTTCTCCCATGTATCTGTGTGCTAAAAACTAGCAGATGTGTACAGAAGGGGAATGCCATTTAAAGCTCTTTTCACTTCTAAGATCTAAAGGACATTGGGAAGGAGAGAATCGCAGTGCAGGGTTTGAAACTCCACCAAGTAAAGCAGCATTAGGATCCCTGCAGATGTATTCTTTGCTTACTGGTCTTCATAAAAGAAAATTCCACCTGAATCTTTTCTCAAATAAGCCTTTTTTAAGACTCAATGGTTAGTCCTCCTCCCTTTTCTGACCCCCCAACACTTTTTTAATGATGGCTTTCTGCACAGGGTGCCCGGGGTAAGCAGGCAGACAGGCTTTTTAAGAAAGCAGGAGCAGATGTGAAAGTAAATCAGCCAGCTCCTCTAGTCCTTACTATTATTTTGAGTTTGTCAAAAGAAAGAAAAAAACCTTAATTCTTGCATTAGGATATTTTCACACGAGACTCTTTTTGTCAGCACTAAGACCTTGTTATCTGCCCGTGTGAACTTGTTTTCATCTTGGCCTTAAGTGCATGAATTCATACAATGCGTGGGAAAGCAAGACCACATCCACAGCAGCGATTTCTTTTGTTGTCCAGGGTTGTCTAACTTAAGAAGGGCTTGAGAGAGGCAGGACCTGTGAGGTGAGCGGGTGAGGAACTGGATGTTAGAAATGCAGCTGCGGCAGAGGCTGGGATGGTGGCACCTCTCCCCAACTCAAACCGCCAGCCCCTCCCGGCAGGGTGGTTCTTCAGCCTGCAGGAGAGAAGATTAAGGGAGAATTCAATGGAGATCTATAAAATCCCAAGTGGCCTTGAGAAAGTAAATGAGAATTGATCGTTCCCTGTCTCTTCCAATACAAGAACGAGGAATTCAAATTAAATTAGCTGATGGTAGGTTCAAAACAACTTCGTGGCCTGTGTAGCATGGCATTCTGCCACAAGAGACTGTGGGTGCTGAAAGTTTACCTGGGCTCAAAATGAGATGGGAGAGAATTTGTGTAAGACACAGACTGAGGCACAGGCACCACCTATTAAGAAATCCTGGAGGTGAAATTACCAAAAGCGTGAGGGCACTCTGGGGAAATGCTACTATACATCCAACCTATCTTATATTCCTTCTGGGCATCTCATAGTGGCCACTATTGAAGACAAATACTGGGGGGGAGAGAGAGGTCTTTGGTTTGACCCAATGCAGCTTTTCTAGAGGATGAATAAATGCTTGGCTTTTTAGGAGCAGCAGTCTGAGCTCAAATCCCAGTTTCTGCTCTCTGCTCTGGTACGGTTAGATCAGCTCTGAGAAGGAGTAAGAGGACACTGTGCACAAGCTCGTGCGAAGGACATCTTTGACCTGTCTTAGGAAAGAGCTGTGTGCACTGAGCTCTCAGAGCTGGGGCTGGCAGAACTAGGACAGCATCCTCAGGGCCGAGGGCAGAATGAAGGGTTGAGACGCTTCAAAGATTCCCTACTGCCAGGATGTTGGGAAGGGAGTTAAACACTTGAGTGAAAGAAACAGTAAAACCTCAGGTGAACGGCTTCAGTGGAATAGCCAGGCAGAGTAAATCCTCAGAGACAGCCAGGTGTTTCTTGCACATGTTCCCTGCTTTTCCCCAAGCTGGAGGCTTTTTTTTTTCCTATCTGCTACACAGAGGGAAAGATCTGGGATGGGAAAACATTCAGCAAACTACAGAATCAGATAAATGCCGTGAACACAAAACCACGGCAGTTGCTTTGGCCTTGGCATGAGGCCAGCTTGCCCCTATTCTGCCTGATCAGTCAGGCACAAGCACAACGGGCAGTTTGAAAGGGAGAGTTAGTTAAGAATAGCGTGGAGCAGTTCAATCTCTCCTCGGATTCACGTTGGTGGTCCTCTCTTCTGCTGCACTTTGTCTCCAGTTCAGGCAGGCAGGGTGTAAGAACAACCGCTGCTGCTCAGCCAGAGCAGCAGCCTGAGGAGCAAGAGGAAACATAGGGCTTGTGTCTGAATATAAATACTGCTGAAAATGAAACAGCCTGTTTCAGAGGTTTCTGAAGCATCATTTCATGAAGGGGAATATCCCCAGAAGCAGGATAATGGGATAGGAAGAAAAGGATGGAAGGTTTTTACATAATTACTATTTAGGAGCTCAGCTTCTAGAGGGTGGAGGGGTGACAAGAGTTGGCATGCAGTTTTAATTTGTACAAGTGCTGTCAGTGGTTAGAGCAAAGTCCCTCATCAACTGTCCCAAAAGGTTTGTGGGGTTTCCTGGTTTTGGAATTTTACTGCCTCTACCTGATTAGTTAGTTGTAGGAAGCTTGTTCATTTGCCCCAGCTTTTCTTTGAAAACATTAATGTTTCTGAGGGTTTCTCTGCAACTGGAATTACTCCTGTGCTCCTCTATTCCCAGCAGGATGTCTGTTTAGGACCGTATGTGCTAGAATTCCTGCTAGCAAAGCCTGGAAAAGTGTGCCCTTGTGTGCTCTGGGTGTGAGATAGGAAAGGCAGCAGACCACAGAACAGACTCTGCTGCAGAAATTGATTTTCAAGTTACTACCTGTTCACAGCAGCAAAAGTGTAGGTGGACCTTTGCCTTCTTTTGGACAAGCACTGTTGCCATTGCTGTTGATTTGTGTCGTGTTCTGGAAAGCTCGTGTGAACGTGGTAGTGCTTCTTGGTGAGACATAATGAACAGAGCATCCCTTGTGGTAGCCTTGGAGAAGGGTTTGAATGAGCTGACAGACAGCTCTCCTGTGACCTTCACATACCTGTAGAAATCAGCTCCAAGAAATCAGATCTCTTGGCTACTTTCCTTCTGTGCTTTTACAGACTTGGCTGTGACAATGGAAAGTAAAATTAGATACTGTACACCAGAACTTTTTTCTTTTGTCCTGCATACTGATAGCTCTGCTAGGTTCCTTATTGCTGGAATGCACAGGAATCCAAGTCCTGCACGAGGGACATAACATACAAGGGACTGTACAAACACAGAACAAAGAAAATACTGCTATCCTAACACATTTGCAATGTATGTATAAATTATCAGGTGAAAGGGGCATAGAGGCAAATACTTGGGAATAGGGTAAATCCCATTTTTAAATCTGGTAAATCCTATCTAGGCTACATAATGATCTTCGGGGGGGTGGGGGGAAAGTCATGGCAAAATAAAGTTTAAGAAGGGGCTGGTATTGGACAGCATTCCCCATTCCATGGATGGGTGGATCAGCCTGTGGTGCAGACAGGGACACTGATTAACTATCCAGAGTGAAAGTGAGGGTAAGCTTCCCTTTGTCCCTTGGAGGGGACTTTCCATCTGCAACATCCTCCTGCCCCTCAGAGTTAATGAAGGGAGCAGGAGGGCCTCTGGGAACTGGGTCAATGGCAGCTCCAGCACAGTGCAGCTTAATTAAGCGAAGGAAAATGAACGAGAGGGCAGGAACCCTGCGTAGCCAGCCAGGAAAGCAGCTGGGTTTGAACAAGATGATAAAGCTGCATTTCTAGCTGCCTCTTGGCGTGTTCCCCGTAGGTGGGAAGATACAATCTCCACTGTCAAGGACAGCTCTGTAAGCTGTTCTGCTGCTGAACCTCTCTTTGTAACATGGACTAGCCATGTTTCCTTTCTGTAAAGCACACTTTCTTGGCTCCAACATTTCTCATAGGGCCAACAGTCCTGCTTTTAGACTTAGCAATTGTCTTGCAAGAAATCTGTTGGTGGGCTGATGTGGTCCAGCATGGCTTCGGCCATGTTTTCCTTGGCTGCTTTAACATTACCACCTTTAGACCTTGTCAGGGAAAAAAAAAGAAAAACCAACCAACCAACAAACCCTAAAAAATCCCCAGGGCTATATCAAACCAGAACAAGGGAGAACTACTCCTTTCAGACCAGGAATGGGAGATGAGCAACGCAGTTTGCTCCCAAGAGCTCTAGGTGGGGGTGGATTGAAAATAAACCCTATTGAGATGTCTGGACTCACATCCAATTTTCCTAACAGCACAGGGTCAGTCAAAATTGCAGTCTTTATGCAGATGCATTGCTTTCTAAAGCTAATTTTCATTCAGTCAGTTTTCTGTGTCTCAGAATAACATGAATGTGTTCCTCCTACCCCAGCAATTGTTGGCAGAGGGACTTGGAGCATGGCCGCATCAGTTCTGGCAACAGAAACACCTGGGAAATGTTCTCTGTAACTGCCCCTCAGTTAATTGTGCAAGAGCCACACAAGCCTCTGGTTTGTGTTGACTAATTAGTGAGTAATGCAACCTCCTTTTGAATGTCCTTCCTGTTCTAGATCAAAAATGATGCATACATTGATCAAATGACTTACCCATGGTCACATAGTGAGTGACTCATTGGCAGAGGCAGGAATTAACTCCTGGTAGCATTAAATTCCTGCTTCCTAGACCCCATGGCCTCTTATTTCTAGTGCTCTTCTCTTTCCTCTCCTGGCCTTTTTGCCTCTTGCCCACTGCAGATGTTACATGTGCAATTTCCAAGGTGACAACATCTGACCACTGCTAAGAAAACGAGATCTCTGTCCTTTGCTACAGACATCTATTGATATGCAAAGAAGCTAAAGTTCCTTTTATTCCTTATCTTTTTGTAACATTTCACCATGATATGCCTGAGGTAGTGCGGTGCCAGATCTCCTTTGCTCCTGTGCCTCCAGCATTGCACATGATGTCTTCTAATACTATTTTCTGTTTTTCTAGAAGCATCTAATCTGCAGTCTCCCTGAAGTGGGAACACCCTGCCCGTACCCACTGCTAGTACAATAGCATAATCAGCTGCAAAAAATCAGTGGGCGGGTTTTATAAATCCCAGTTCAGTATTCAGCAAGGCATTAACATCTGTTGCGATCAATATTTTAGAGCAAGTCTGTTTGATAAAAAGTTACAGTAAAGCTGTTAGCTTCCTCCTGAATAGCTAAATAACTCACAGGAGTAGGTCTCATCACTTTAAGCTTGTTGCATTTGAAAGTAAGCAGAAAATTCAGAGTAAAGAGGCAGTATAGCCACCTGGATCGTGTTTCTTACAAGCTGCTGTACTGGGAATGAAGTTCTTTCAGGTTTTTAATGGCTTCTGAGGTATGCTGGAGTCAAATCTGGCAAAAAAAAAAAAAAAAGTCTCTTTTATCATTTGGTTTGATGATAGTCTTTATGATAATTTGGCTGGTAAGTGCTAGCAGCTAGTCAGTGCAGAAATTATACCCTTTCATTTTGAAAGTCTGCAGAAATGGAACTATTGGATGCATGGGCATCATAAGATGCCACGAAGGTTAAAGCAAAGAAACGTTATGGTAGCATCAGGAAAATAAAGGGTATTTGTGTACAGAATACCTGTTGTTAGGGCACTGGGTGTAGCTGTCCGCGCCGTACAGCGCCCAGGGTGAGCAGCCCACGCTGCTCCGACCCACCTGCCTGTGTAAAGCGGTGAGGAGGGGGGGTCTGCCCGGGACGGGGACGCTGCGGACACCGAGGGGTCCCGGGACTCGCCCCGCCGCAGCGCCCCAGCCCCACCGTCCGGGCAGGCGGTACCGGGGCTCCTCCCGTCCCGTCCCGTCCCGCCCCGCCGCCTTCCCCCGTTCAGCAGCGGGGCCAGGGCGTGGGGGGAGGCGGGCCGGCTCCTTCCCCCTCGGCGCTCGCTCCCGCCGCCTTTAAGCCGACAACCGTGCCGGGCTGCGGGGAGTGAAGGGCTGCGGAGGCGCCGTGCCGCCATGGCGGGGTGTCCCCGCTGGGCCGCCGTGCTGGCGCTGCTGGTGCTGCCGGTCCTGCCCCGCCGTGTTGCCGCCGGCTGCGCCTCCCGCGGGCTGTGCTGCCCGGGCCGCGACCCGGCCTGCCTGAGCACCGGCTGGCGGCCCGACGGCTCCCACGGGCCCTGCTACTGCGACCAGGCGTGTGCCCGCACCCTCGACTGCTGCCACGACTACGCTGAGGCCTGCCCAGGTGAGTGGCCGGCGGGGCTGGGGCTGTCCCGGGTCCGGCTGTCCTCGCTGCATCCCGAGCTGACCGGCACCTGCCTGCCCTCGGGGCTCCGGCTGCGTTTAAAAGCGTCGCCGGGCTCCGCTTTGCTTGTGGGAAAAGCGAGAGGGGGCAGGCGGGGATGCAGGTGGCTGGAGGAGGGATGCTGCGGGCACTTTGCTTCCCACCCAGGTTGCGGGTCTCAGAGATGCTGAAGTCCCCCGGGTTCCCCTGGGGCAGGTAGCTGGCAGGGCGCTTCAGGATGCTGCGTGTTTGTACAAGACCAGAAATGTGAAATAGGACGTTTCCTGACTGAGTCAGAATCCCTGGATCCCTTTGCCTCTTGTGGGTTGGATGGGATCAAATCTGCTGCTCGTGTTAATCTGCACATCCCTGCAAAAGGCATCGACAGCTGCAGCGTGTGGCTGCAGCTCCGGCATTTGATCCTATGAGAGCCTGGAGCACGGTGCCCGTGCGTCTGAGTGCCGGGGTCTGTGGGCAGCGCTCCCTCCATAAAAGTCATCTGCTAAAGTGCAGATCTGAGTTAAGGAGATAAGATATTTTAGTGAGTAGTGCAACCTCATATTCCCTTCCCACAAAAAGCATCCTCAAGGAGTCTTCTCTGCTCACATAGTGCCTTATTTATTTTTTTTTTAATCTGCATAGCTGTGCCTCAGCAGAGTTTTGCTATAGGCAGATGGGCAGACATTCCTGGGATTTAATTGCCTTTTTCCTTTCAAGAGAGAGCTGGAAAATGGGTGGGAAACTAGTTCATTCTGGTGTGATTTAAACAAGCTATGTCTGTGAGTGAGGACAGGCTGGCAGGTCTGGAGACCAACAACTCCCAAGAACAGCAGAGAGCAGTGAGCATAAAAGTGCCACTCACTGGAACCCATAAACCTGCCTCACCCCTGCCCTGAGGCAGGGCACCCCAGGTCTGCAGGGGTGCAGCTTGGCTGTCCTGCTGTTGGGGCTGTCTGGGGAGGGCTGTGGTGGTTGGTGCTGGATGCCCCAGTGCTTTTGATGTCTGAGCACGGTTGGGCTGTTGGGCGCTTCTTCAGTACCGCTGCGTCTGGACCGTGCTGCTCTCAGCAGTCGTCTGGGATGACTGGGATGGAGGGGAACCCCTCGCATCTATTCTTCATAGTACAGGAGAATAATAAGAAAAATGTGTTTGTGAGCCCTTCGTGAGGGAATAGCGAAGAGCAGTCGCTGCTCCCTCTCTGTGCTGGGACCCTTGCAGCCGTACCGGTGTCACAGCTGCAGCCCTTGCTGCCAGCCCGGTGCCATCCTGTGGCTCACTGGAGGAATAACACCATCCTGCTTACAGACGGCTGGCGAGAAAGCTGGTTTTGTGCAGGATGAGATATTTGTGCATTATTTCTTGTGATTCATTTGTGCTGGATGTAAGGGCCCCAGTTCTACTTTGATTTGTTTTGCCTTTGTCGCCTGGCCTTTTTTCAGTAGTTTTCTTTATTCTCACTGCTAAAGAGCTATTTTATCAAACTGACTTGTAAAGCAAAATATTAAGGCAAAAGGATTAATATCTGATGCTAAACAAAACTGAAAAGAACAGAAGATTCTGAATAAATGAGATGCACAGAAGGATTATAATGTTGGGTAGCCTGCAATCCAATGCACAGTCTTGTTTTGTGGTGCGTTGCTGCAAGCACAGCCCTTAGTGTACGTAACGTGGTGGCTGCTGACTTTACCTGGTTGCTGTGTGTGTGAGGCACCCAGTGGCTGAACCAGCAAGGTAGGAATGCTGATCAGACACCTACTCACTGGTGTGGCTGAAGACTGATGTCCTTAGAAGTTCTGGTGTGGTGCAGTGTCATACACTGGCCCAATTCAGTCACAAGATACAGAAATGCAAGGAGAAGGACTGTGACCAACTGAGAATATGTGGAAAAAAAAAAAGTATGACTTTGGGCTGACCTGCAAGTGTTTTTCTCCAGAGGTATTGTTCTTGGTGCTTAGGTTGTGTTGGTTAAGTACAATTGATCGAGTATATCATGGGCTTTTGTCTGACGTTACCTTTTAGAGAGACCAGCAGGTAAATGCTCTTGTGCTCTTGAGTGATTCTCTGTTATTCCTGATAGTTCCCTCCATAGGTTTGATCATATGAAACTCAACTATGGACATGCTCATGGGGAAGAGATCACAAAAGGGAATATACGACACAGGGAATGGTTCCAGTGTGTTTCAGACTGAGTGGATGGGGTGTTGAATGCTACAGGAAGACATTTCTTCAGCTGCTTGGAGGTTGAAGCTTAGGAGTTTAGCATGGTGGATACTGTGTGAGAGCAAGTAGGGATGCTCAATGATGTGAAGATTTTTGAAGCATTACTTAGTGCCGGTTCCCTGAATTTAAAGTCATGAGTCACATCCTCAAAATATTTTGGGATTGGTTCCAACACATACAAAGTGGAAGCCATTGCATTGTATTTTGCTTCTTGAACTCACCTCCAGCCTGCCACACGACAGTGCAAACTGCATGGCTGGTCGTTATTTGGCATGTGCCATCTGACAAGAGAATTCAGTAATATTTTAGGCTTTATCTGCATGAAAGGTCTACAACACCCTCTGTTTCCTCCTGCTCTTTATCCTCCTCTTCTCTTGCCACTCAGTTTGACCTTGTCTAATTTTAAATCTTTTCTCAGTTCATCTGGTGCAGGTCCCAGTTTGCAGGAGAGGCTTGCAGCAGTGTAGCTAGAGGGAGATGACTGGCCCCATGTAGACTAGCTTGGATGGTTGGACCTTCTAGGCAGGTAGTTTCCTGGGAACTGCCCAACACAACTGTGGGATAGGTGTGAAATAAGGACGGTTGTGTCAAAAAGTGTCTTTTCTGGAGAAGGCTCATCCTTTGCATCATTCCTGTAACCTTCCACATTCCTGTTTGTTACTCTTCCTCCAGTTATCCCCTGTGTCGTATCTCAGTGGAGCAGCTGGAGTGGCTGTGCAGAGCCTTGCAAGACAACGTATCGTGTTCGGAGGAGGCACGTCATCCAGGAGCCCAGGAACGGAGGAGAGGCATGTCCTCCTCTGGAGGAGAGGGCTGGCTGTGTGGAGTACTGGACTCAGCAAGGAACAGAGTGCAAACAGTCCCTGAGTAAGTCCACTGAAAATGTAAGTGCCTGGGTAATCGGGGGGAGCACTCTTGTTTGGGTCAGCAGAGCTGATCTTTCTTCTCTGTATTCGAAAAGAGTTTTCAGACACCCGCATGTTTGCTCTGGGCCTGCCTGGTGTAACCGAGAACCGAGCTCTTCACACAGGGGCTTAGAGATCTCCTTCCCAGGACAGTATTTGAAAGTAGTGCCTGCCCTTTGCTGTGGTCTGCTGTGCTTCAGAAGTGAAATATTACAGGCCTGTTATGATCTTACTTTTACAAGTGTAAATCTCTGGAAATTTTGATAGAGTTTGTAGATTTATGCCTGTTTAAAACTTCCATAAATGGGTGTTGAGCATTTTTTTTTTCCTTTTTATTATTTTTTATTATATGAGTCATCTGTAAAAAGTCATGAAGGCCCAATACCCATCAAAGGCAAGGAGCAGAGTGCAGGCAGAGGAGACCTCCAACTAGTTTCTGGAGAAAAAAAGCCTGATTTCAGTTTGTTCAAATCAACTTTTCATTACATACCTTTACTGATTTTTAGAGGAATTGCTAGTCATTTTTGCTGGTATTTTGGAGTTAGAATCTGTCCAGTCTGGATGTTGGCTACAACTGAATTCTTCAAACCTGTTGAGAGTTGGTATTAAGTGAATATTGTCTCCCCGCTCTGTCTTTTGGGTGTGCCTGATAAGTAAGCTCACTCTGCTCAGGCAAAAATCTGCAACAATACAGGTTCTCTTTTCAGTGAAATGGTTGATGGTCATGCATAATATGAAAATACAAAGTTAGAAATTTTTTTTGTCTCCTGCTGAAGATAAACCCATATGACATTAAAAGCCCATCTTTACTGTTTTGCAGACATATCAGCCTTAGTGCAGTATTGCCATTTACGGTATGTACTCTTTCTCTTTGATATACACAGTCCCAGCACTAATAACAACAGGAGGGTTTGGAAAAGCAAGGAAAAAAAGAGCTGCAGCTGATGGCAATGAAAGAGCAGGGTAAGTTGGAGGCTCAGCACAGAGGCACAGTCATACTCCACCTGCAGTGTGTCTCTGCTTGCAGTTTTGGGCCCAGCTTTTTGCCAGTGAGAATCGCTGTTTCCCAGCAGCAGGGCGGCACTAGAGCAGGGCTCTGCTCTCCCCTCAGCGACAGCAATCCCTGCGGTGCCTCTGAAGGCCGTGGGTCTGCCTTGATGTAAGGCCAGTACAAGACTGAAATTCAGCTCTTTGTTCGTGGCATTGCTGCTGCTTCAAATTGTGTGGTCAAAAGCCAAAGACTATTCACTTCAGCTCTTCCCACTGTGGAATCTGGTGCAGTTTGCACTTTTTTTACATAAATGGGGTTAATTCTCAGGGGGCAGAGTTTGCTACCTTGTTGCATGGGAAGCTCATCCCCCTCGCATTTCAGCCCCCCTTGGCTGGCACGCTGCTGTGGCACAGCACAGGTACGGGCAGGGTTGTGCAGAAAGCTCTCTGTTGCATTTTACCTTCTGAGACACGGCCAGCTCTGCGGGTGCCGCTCTGCCTCCGGGCTGGTGCCTCAAACACGGGGGAGCTGGCATCAGCCTTCCCAGGCCTCTTCTTTCCCAGCTGGGGTCATCGCTAGCAGCGACACAGTTCTGATGGGAAAGGTTATCTTCCACCCTGTGACCCTTCGTATGGAGCTTTGCAAAGTAGTTATTCTCCAGGGGATCTTATTGCAGTCCCTGGTGGTTTGCCTGTTTCTCGTTGAGAGCTGCCATTCCTGTAAAGACTCTGTGGAGTTTCCCAGAGCTGCAGCATGAAGCAGCCACACACTTGTTGATTTCTTTCCCCACATGCTGTTCTGCATATAAGTATTTCCATAGTGCATGGGTGCATCCATCGCCTTCACTTAAGTGTCTGAAGGAAAGAGCATCTGTTCACCCTGAGCCGCCCTTGAACTCCTCATTAGTTGAGCCTTCTCCCTGTAAAATTCAAAAATGTGAGCACAGCTTTATTATTGCTTGCATATTTATCCTTGCTCTCTTTCCCTCAGACAAGACAAGGAAGCAAGCTGCTCACATGGTTCGGTGTGCCACTTGAAGGTGTTTGGAAGTCCCCAGAATGACTGATATACAACCAGTCTAGACTAGAATCCAATTCTCTGCTGTGTTTATAGACGATTACTGAACTTCTTTGGTTTTCCCCTCCAAACAAGGCCAGTTCTTTTGGACTTTCCTCTCAGGTTTGGTTAAAAGCAGAAGCACGGAGGGCAGAAGTGCTGTGTCAATCTGGTAGTCCTTCCACCAAGATGTGACAATCTCACTCTGTCTCTTAGGAGGGAGATCATCACAAGGAAATCCTGTACACACCAAATCTTAGCTCCTGTCGCAAGTTACTCTACAAAACCCATTAGAAGTAACTGAGAGCAGATGATGGAGAAAGTGTGGTTCAGCAAATGGACACCAGACCTGGAATCAGAAGACCTGTCTGTTTGTTGTGGGGTTTTTTACCTTTAGTCAAACGCTTGACCAATCTGTGTCTCTATTTGTAAAAACAGATGCCAGTAATACCTGCTATTTTTTGATATGTCAGTTGAAAACCAGCAGAGTAGCTTTATTCTCCATTTAACCTTGTCAAAATGCAGGTACACCACATGTTCTGGTTTTTATGACCTGGGGTTTGTTTGGTTTTGTTTTTCTTAATTAGTGATCTATGGTCACCCAGTTTAGTCTGGCTCTTCCAGTCCCATGGAGGGCTCTAATCCGGTTACTGAGCTAACCTACTTGGTTATTTTGGTTGCAGGTACTGTGTTGAATTCCAGCTTGTGGCCATCACGCCAGGCTGCTGGCACAGCCACCACTCGTACACTCACTGGATGCAGTATCTCAGGGAGGGCCACACTGTCTGCGTGGAGTGTCAGCACCCGGCTTTAGACTCCAGAAGCCTACATTGTTACGGGGATGGCAGTGGAAGCAAAAAGTAAGAGTTTTAAGTTTTGTTTTCGTGTTGAATTTTTCATTCTTCTCCCTTGATCTGCTCGTCCCAGTTTCATAAAGCACTGTACGCAGCTCTCCAGAGCACTGTACGCATATTAACTGGTGTTTGTTACATACCATGAGTTTCTTGCAGAGATTAAATGACCTGGTGAAGCTCACATATTCAATCAGTGGGAGAGCCAGGACTGAAGCGTAGGAGTACCTGCACTTAGTTTGCTGCACTGACTTTTAAGTGGCACAGTTGCGGAGTTTGTGGATTTTGTTTCTACACGTGACCCTTTATGGGTATTTCTGGTGAGTGTTTTAGGGACCTGGGGTATGTGCTGGCACCTGAGGTTGGATGGAAGTACTGTTACACCTTCGCACTTTCAGCATCCTATCCCAGGAAAGCTGAAGGAGCTTTGGGGCAATTGATGGGGACCACCCAGGTTGTACAAATTGAGTAGACTCCAACAAAGAAGAAGGGAATGACTTGAAGCTGCAAAACACATCTGCGGCAGAGCCAGCAGCAGGGGAGTTCTGGCTCCCAAGCCTCTGCTGTGGTCACTGGAGGCACAGCTTCTGCATTGCTTTTATCCTGCTACTCTTAACCCTCTTGTTAGCTTATTAAAGGCATCCTCTGAAACTGGTTAGCAGCCCTGCCTGAGAAAATCATTGCCCATCAGTGCTGGGCAGCAATATTTTAAAACTTGTATAAATGTTGAAATAAGCATGTTCATTTGAATTAGAAACTCTAACCTAGGATTATCAGACCTCAAGCACATAATGTATTGCATTACCAAGACTGCTAATAATGGGCTTTTTTAGGCAGGGTTTTTCTCAGGCTTTTAGTAAGAGGAAGTCACGTTACAGTCTTTTCCTTCCCCGTCTCAGTTTATTATGTACAAAGGTTCCAAAAGCTTTTAGATAAAGACAGAAAAAAAGCTAACTGATGTGGGCAGGAGTAGCTTTTACCTGCATTCAACATGTAAATGATTATAAAAGCTTACAATAATGTTATTTTACTAAAACCTTGGAGCCAGACAGGAACATCAGATTAAGCAAAATAAATAAATAAATAAAAATTTAGGAATTAATTTCCTCACTGGGCTGCAAAAAGATGGGGGCATTTTCATCTGCCTGATCTGGTGAATGGCACTGTACATGGCATGGAAGCACAAAGAAAATGGGACTGTGTCCTTTAGGAATGATGATCTGATCATTGGGTGTTGGCTGGGATTTGCTGGCCAGATGCAGAGGACATGGATGGGATGCTTGTAAGGAAAAGTGGAAGAAGATGGGAAAGCAACTGCTGCCCTGAGAAAGAGGATGGTGGGAGGCCAAAGCTGATGCATGAGCCTAGGATGCAGCGTGTTGAATTTGCCTAGATGGGCTCACAAGTCTCTGGTTGTTTGCTCAGTTCACCCTCATTTTGAATTTTTGCCGGTGTAACTGCCAGGGACGTGGACAGTTTGTGGTAACCTCGGAGCGGTGGCTGTCCCGGCTGACCCGTGCCATCGCGTGCTGGCCCACGTCTCCGGGGCTGCTGGCCGAGGCTGTGCGGGGAAGTGTGCACAGCTGCTGCTGTCCCACCCACGCCGTGCCTGCGCTTTGCTTCTCGCCCTGTCAGTTCAGCAGCTTGTGCCAGTGTTTAGTTCCCCGAGATACTGTTCCAAGAGTGACTCCCAGGAAGGAAAACATCTGACAGAGTTTAAAATAAACTCAGCAATGCTGGTATATTTTGATGAGTATTTCCTAATTATCTTCTTGTGTCTAAGTGGAGTCTGGCTTATAAATGCTTCAAGTTAGAGATGCTTGTTATCTGTGCCTTCCACCTGTGTCCCACTCTGTAGAAGATGCTAGTTCATTTTAAGCCCTGTTATGCAAGCTCAGGAGGTTTCCCAAAGTCCTTGATTTATGGCCAGATCTGTGGCCATTGGGTGAGGATAGCTAGGATAATCTAGCTTGCATTGGCTTGTTTCTTCTAGAAGGTTATGAGGTGAACAAGGTAGATCATCAAGCTGGGAAATTGATCTGTTAATTTTGGATTGTCTTCTGAAAGATCTACAAATAAAGCACAGACTTGACATCTGTGAAATTGTTACTCAGCCTGTGTCTAGGAGGATCAGCTGCTCTTCATCATCTGGAGCAAAATGGGGTGGTTGTAGCACATAAATGTCCGGACTGCAGCAGTTTATGCCCGTGCTCATAGGCCAGAGGGAGACAGAGGATGATGAACTTGATTTATAGCAAAGTCAGGATTTCCCTTCCCCACCCGCAAGATGAGACTAAGCAAATTTAGCTTATGTGTTTAAGGAGTAAAGCCTTTAAAGGCAAAGCTGCAGCCCAGAATTTTCAAGGGTATGGGGCTGCTCTGTGCACAGCCTGCTTTATCTGGGATCTTAATCCTCCCTTTGCAGATTCTGATATTTCGAAATGACCCCAAGCCGAAAGAAAAAAATACAGTGAGCCTTTTCCAACCATGTGTGATGCATAAACCTCTGCTCTGGAGCATGACATCTCATTAAACCAAGGGCAGGGTTGTCTTTGTGGAGCTAGAGCAGTAATTCCAGTTTCCACAGAACTATAAACCAAGCAGAAGGTAAAGGTCTGTTGGACTATTCTGTGAGCAGCTCTCTGTAGAGTAAGAGCTGATCCAGTTGTGGTATTTGTGCTTCTCCAAAGGTCAGGGCTGGGACATATTGATTTGAGGAATTCCCTTAAACCACTAAATGCCAAAATCTGGGAAGGGGCACAGTGCTATAGAAAAATTTCAGTTTCTGTGGCCGTTAGGCCAGCGTTTGTGCAGCCACTGTTTGTGAAAAGTGCCCTGCGGATCTGCTTGGTTGTTTTAATAGGATATTTCTCTGTTCAATTCTGGTCAATATATTGATGGATTGACTGGGAGAAAAAGCGTTGGTTGCTTGGTAGTTTTGTCCTCTACTTAACAGGCCTGTGAGTAACCTTGTTCCAACACTTGTGGGTCTGGTACCTCCAGCCAGCTGTGATGGTGTGTAGCTCTTAGCAAGGTGGAAAAGCTTAGGGAAGTGTTAGGGAAGTGTTCCACTAACGTGGTTATCCAAAGACACTCGTGTCCCTGCACCTGCTCTCAGATGTGTGCTATGGATTGCGTGCTAGGCACTTATTCAACATCTCGATGGCTATGGGTGGCAATAGAGCTCTGCCTGCTGAGATTTCACATGGTGTTATAAAGAAAAATGGGGAAAGAGGTGTTTTGCCCACTTTGCAACCTGTCAAGTGTTTCAATACAGGAGTTATGGGGATGTCAGTGTGCTTTGTGAGTTGTTGCACGCAATGCTGGGTACCTCAAGGGAACGTTTCTGTGAATCATTTTGGAATTAATGTTATGTGCTGCTCTGGGTTCTTCTGGTCCAGTGTTCCTGACTGACTGTGGCTTTACTTCACACTATTATAATCCTTTGGGGGGTCACTGTGGTTGCTGCTTCTTTACAGGAGTAGAAAGGCAGAATTGGGTCCATGGAGTGAAAAATCGATGTTAGCAAACTAAATGGGATTTACTGGGTGATTTAAGCCCTTGTTGTACAAGTGACTGCCCTGCAGTGGAGGTCATCATCTTTCTTTCAAAGATCATCAACTTTCTCCCTCTTATGACTGTGTTTCAGGAATCAGCTGTTGCACTGGCAGGCAGTGGGGAACCCTCAATGCAAGGGAACCTGGAAGAGAATTCGCCAGCTGGACACTTGCTCCTGTCCTTCTGTTCACAGCTTCTTGTTCATCTAACTTCTCCTGACAGTCCCAGCAAGCCAGTGCTGTGACGGCTTGTCTGGCACCAACGTGCGGCAGCAGTAGGAACCACAAACAAAGCAATGACTTCTCCATGTCAGAGGCTACGCCACTTACTTTCAAGAGGTTGCTGTCTGTACTTAGACATCCTGAATCCTCTCTGTCTGTGTGTACTCCTCAATTTCCAAAGAAATCAGGCTGTGAAGTGCCAATCTCTTTCTGCCCATCCATCCCTGAGAGAGGCCTGTCTGACCCTGATGACTTCTTGCAAATTCCCCCTTTCTTGAGAGGAACGAGAATTCACCAAATAAGAAATCAGACAAAAAAGGCCATAGGTTTAATTATTATTTTTCTAAAGTCTCAATGAAGAATCAACAATGCAAAATAAATTAACTGAAGTGCCTTCTTTTCCTGGCAATGACACTTCTTCATGGATGCTTCCTGCTTGTGCTTATACATATTTTCCTTTTATTTTCATCCTCCCTGGTCTCATCATTTCATATTGATCCTCAGTCTTACAGAGGGTTGGATCTTGCACTGCTGAGATAATGGCAAAACTTAGAAATGAGCCTGTTCACATCTGTGAGAATAGAAGGTTCCAGCCGTAAATGGGCCCTTGGAGTTCAGGTTTCAAGGAACATCTCCAAGTTGCCCCAAAACACAGTGCAGTCCTCGGGCTCTAAATAGGAAGTCATCCCAGCTGTACCAGGAGGGCTAGCTATAGCCTTGTATTTTTGACTGGAAAATATTTGAAATATTTTCTTTATATTCCTCTGATTAATATTCATACTTTTCTATAAATGAAAATAAAGGAGACTGGAGACATTCTCCCAGTGTGTATCTAATTGATTAATCTGCGTAGTGCCATCTCTTTAGTGCCTGAACCTGCCTAATTTGTTCCAGCCAATCTTGCCGCTGACACCTCTGCTCCAGCAGGTAAGACTGGAGCCAAAGTCGCTGCTGTCCAGTTCCACCACTACTCAGGATTTACAGGTGGGAGTCCAGCACCATGACCTACCGCTACGCGGAAGTGCATGTGATATTTCTTTTAATATACGCATACTTCTGAACCTGCTTAAACAAAATTACAGAAAGGACTTGCGCTTTGTGGCAGAGCGCTGCAGTGGTGAGCGACAAGGTAATGAAATTGGTCAAAACCCAGGTGAGTGGCTGGGGGCGGCTCCAGAAGAGAGTTTTAATGCTGAAGTCTGACTTTAGCCTAGATTTGGATCATGAACCATCTAGTGACCATGTTGAGGATCTTTCATGAAAATATGAAAGGGCACAGAGGATATGTGCGTAAGATGCTCAGAGGTGTGTGTGTAATACGGTGATGAGAGGTCTGAAAGCACCTGATGCCTCCTGGCCAGTGCAGTAGGGATCTGAGGGCAAGGCTCTGTTCTTTATTGTATGTTACAAGCTGTCTCCTTGGATTAATGACTCTCTGGGGTGATCTTATCCCAGAGTAGCAAGATTTTAAGGAAAAAAAAAAACCAAAAAAAAATAGTTTGTGCTTCACTGTCTGATATAACCTGTAACTAACTTGTGGCCTGTTGAGGAGTACTCGCTGGTTTGTGAGTAGAGGGATGCAATCCCCTGAGGGATGGCTTGGGAATAAATAACTAGAGTTTTTTGGTTTCTGCAGTGAGGAATTTCTATCAAGCTGTAAGCCAGTGTCATTTTCTTGGTGGAGATATGTACTAACAGTAGCATTTAGTCATTGGAAGGTTTTTCTCTATCCTGCAGAAGCCCCATATTGGGCCACAGGGCTGTAAAGAGGCGGCCGGTCATTTCAGGAGCAGAATGGATCCGGCTGTTGGAAACATTTTTCATTTTCAAAATCTACCCAGATTTTTGACAGCATGAAACCCTGCTCTTATCAGATGCTTTCAGACTTGAGTACTAAAGCTATAAAGGATGCCATTTTTGCTTAATAATGCTTAAAAAACTTACTCTTCCAAAAGTGGCATTCACCCCAGTGCCCCTCTCCTACAACATCAGAGCCAGGTGGGTAGGAAAAGACTGTATTGCAAAGTTATAAATGATAGTGTCAAGGGGGAAAAGCTTTTATTCTAATCAATGAAATAATGTGGCACCTTAAAGCACATTAATTGCAAACCTTTTAATTTAATGAGTACTTCAGCATTAGCTGTAGTATATTTGTGTGTAAGACTTTTATTAAATTATCATAGTACTTGCTGTCAAATATTTAGTCCTGACACTAATCTGTTGTGTTGTGAACCTTTCAGGAAATGGTGATTGGCACCTACCATGAGTAAATGGTGTGAAAACCCCTCCTTGACCCCAGCCCTTGTTGAAAGTAGCAGACTACCCTCCTGCTTCAGTGTCTTGAGGATAAGTGAGCCTTAAGAGAGGTCCTTTTGATAATATTTCATCCTATTCTGGCAGAAACTGTAGGAAACTTTAGCCACTTTTGATATAAATTTAATGTGTAGGAAGTTTGCAGAATCAGTCTCTTGAGTGAAGGTAGCTGTGGAGAGTTGAGAAGTTTGAGGAGAGGCTGCTCAGAAATAGTATTCTTGGTCAGATCACTATGGAACCTGGCCTTGATTATATTTTTTGGAGGCTCACAGTAAGTTTGCTAAAATGCATTTTAGGATGACTGAAACTGCATGTGAATTCATGCCACATTTGATGATTACTCCTCATAGACGGAGACAGGAAAGAGGTGTTTAAAAGCGATGAAATGGTTTTATACCTCCTACGTGAAGTGTTTTGATCTTTGACTCTGGAATTTTATTTCAAGATTTAAACAATCTAACAAAATATTTAATTGTTTTCAAGTTTCTGTTTCATGGAAAATAGTAGAGGAAAAAAAAACAAACCTCATTTTGAATTGACCAAAGTTATTTATTTATCGATAGTGGTCTCTTTTTGGAGAGACAGCCATGATACTAAATCAGTCAGCACAAAGCAGTCTGCTCCTGTGCTGGTCAGGGTTTTCTTTGCTGCTGCCTCATCTCTGAGAGCTGGTAACGTGCGGTCCTAACAAGAGCTGCTGATGTGGCATGGTAGGACCATCATCTTTTGCTTCTGCCACCATAGTCTGGGGGTGCAGGAATATGAAAGAATTAGCCCCTGAGGACCCTTGGAGCAGCTGTATTTCTACACAGGCTACGTCACTTGATGAAACAAGACATTTCAAATGTCTCAGTGCATCAGCACATCCTAAAAAAGGCTGTGCAGCACGCCGGCTTCACCTCCACACCCTGGGTAACTGTATGAACAAATCCTATTGGTAATTCCTGGGGGAAGGAAGGAGAGATGCAAGTGTGTGTGTGAGAGAGAGAGAGCGCGAGCAAGAGTGAGCCTTTTAAGTACAAGAAGATAATGAAGCTGTCAGATCACTTTCCCTGCAAATGAAGATTAGCTCAGGATGTAAACACATACTGGGTCCTGCCCATTTCCCTCTAGGGACTTCAGCATCATCCATCATAATAATCTCCATAATTTCTACAGCCTGAGTTTTGGGAAAGATAAGATTATTGAAAATCCAAGGCAAAATACTCCTGAAAAATGGCTTTGTACAGTAACCAAGCAAGGCAGCCTCACATTGAGGAGAGGCTGTTCACCAAAGATGACAGCCGTTCCCATGACAACACTAAAACCCTTTCACCATTGGTTATCATCAGGAGAACATCTCCCACAGCAAGTACATGAAGCCAAGAGCTGAGTCCTCATCTCCCATAAATCACCCTGTTGAGCACTGCTAACGAGGCACTGCCCGCTGTGCACATGCAGCTCCACCTTCTAGGCACCAGCCGGGCTCCAGATGAAAGGCAGAGCAAGTAAAGCCAAAGCACCAGTGAGCTGGATTTAGGTAAAAGGAAAATTTGAGCTTGACTGATGTTCCTACACTTCCCTCTGCTTGCCAGCTGAGGCTGTCAATTTTTAATGATGAAAAGCCAAGCAAAAATCCGGGCCACTTTACAAACTGCTGAAGAAGCCATGTGACTTTCTCTGTTGTAGAGAAATCTTTCATGGGATGGAGATAGAGGGAGGCCCTGGGAGAATTCTGCTATTCTAACCCTGTAATGTCCAGCCTGTGATTCAGCTGGTTTTCTTCTGCATTTGAACCAGAAGGTGGTAAAAGACCATTTTTCACCATGGGATCTTCATTTGGCCTATCAGCTCCCTCAGTGTCATCTATGTGGGTCTCAGCTTCTGCAGTCATCTGAATATATGAGAAGCTGCTTCCTTTTTTTTTTTTTTTTTCTTCAAGGAAAAAGCCCTTACGCATTTGGAAAAAAAAGATTTTAAATGTGCCCAGAAAGCCCAGGAGCCAAAAGTGTAAAGAAAACAACAAAAAAATTGTAATTTTCTTAAATACCCTTGTTGCTCTAAAGGCAAACTTCTTTTTTCTTTTGCTCAGTGGCCAGAGGAGTTGAGCACATTCTGCTTGAATGGTAGGAGTTAGCAATACTTCTCCATAAATACTGTTCTGTTCTCTTTAGCTTTTCAGACCTAATTTTTTTTTTACCCTGAATTTTGAGTATTTTGAGTCTTTAAATATTAAGATCACTGACTTTTTTTTTCTTTTTGTGAGTAAGTTTTTTCTGAAGTCCTTTCCAGTTATAACTTCAGTTGCTTGGTGATACTAGTGATACTGCAAGTGGAGAAGCAGAGGTGAGAAAGGTGAGGAGAGTCTGAACCAGCAGAGGTTATTCTGTTCTCTACAGGTCTCCGCAGCTTAAAACCACAAAACACTGTATTAGCAAGAGACTCACCTCCTTTTTAAATCCATGGGGATATGCAGGGTCTCCAGGGTGCTGCTCTGTGGTACCCCAAGTTGCTCTCATCCCGTGACACGTGTACACAACCCACTGTGACACTGGTGGGACCCGGACATGCATTCAGAACAGGCTGTGCTTGGCTGCATGCTGTAAACATCTTAAATTGATATTAGAAAGGGAGAAAGCTGGAACCATGGTGCAGTTTATATCACAATATTACCCTCTTTTCAATGTGTTCAGGCACAGCGTGTGACCCTATGCTCCCCCAAAGCCCTAAGTTCCACACCTTGGTCTATGCTGGAAGCGAGGTGCAAGGTTTCTCTTTATCACCATTCCCTGATCCTCAGGGCTGAAGAGCTGATCCCTGTGCAGAGGTCAGCATCACTCTGCTTCTGTGCATTGCTGTCTTGCTGTTGCTGTGCTCAGTGCTTGTTTTTCTTGAGCTTTGTTATGGCCTTTCCACACTACTAATTGTGTGCTTTTGAATTACTGGAAGGGTGTTGCAGGGTAATGCCAGCACTAATGGGCTTTCACCTTCCTCCAATTTCATACCAATCCTCAGACCAATTAACCAATTATTGATTTATTCCTTGCATCATATTTCAGCCATTAACAGGTAGAGCAGAGGCTGTCTGAAGGATGGGAGCTGCTTGTCCCATTCTGCTGGTGGTAAAAGCTGATGCTGCCCTGGGTGGCCTAATCCTGCGCCTTTCTGCTCACCCACAAGCTAAGCCTGATCTGTGAACACTCAGAGCTCCTGTCTGAGAGCACAAAGTGCAGCTGGACATCTTGCCCCTCTGAGTGCAAGTGCAGCTACACCTGTGGTGGCGTCCTCTGAAGCAGCATGTGTGACCCAATTCTTCATCCTGGCTGCTGGGACAAATGGTGGGATGTAGGAGAGCATCTCCAGAAAGCAGTGGATGACTGTGTTGGAAGGATAGTAGCTGGAGAAATTGGGTTTCTCCCACACAACAACAGGATACTGTTATTTTTCCTCTCTCTGTTTTAACTCTGTCCAGCAGCTGGATGCAATATGGAAGCAGATCCCTGAAATCCTTTAACAGTGAAGGTGGCTTAAAGCTGGATTTCAATTCAAGGGGATAAACAAATGAGCAGTTTCATAAACGATGCTCAGGCGCAATGTGAGTTACCTCACCCACCTCCCCCCCCTCAGCTCCCTGCTGGGGCATCGACTGCATGTTTGGGCACAACAGTGTGAAAACAGCCTGTAATCACCGTGAAAAGAGCCGATTACGTACAGTTCTGAAATCCCATGGCCGTGGAGCTTGTGTTCTGCTTGGCTTTTCCCCCTTAGTCTGTCTGTTTAGGGCGAATCCTGACAGGTACAAGGGTTCATGTGCTGAGGTCCTCTGCATGCTGCACTCTGATAATATCATTTGCCCAATTCAGGAACAAAGTCATAAGTAAGAAGTCACTCATTTTTCTAAGGCAGGGGAAAAAAGCTTACATATGCCCAAGAAAAGCACTGTTTGTTATGCTGGCTAGGCTGGAAAGTCTTAGTTACAGTGTGTACTGAGGATTGACAGCCATCGCCAAAGCACACGGGGGCACACGAGCCCCCGGAGCACAGCCACCACCCAGAGTGGCTAAGGCTGCTCTTTTGGCCTCTAACAGCTAAACAAATGGGAAAGGAGCTGTCTTGTGAGAAAGGGAGAGCACTCGGGGTGGTGGGAGGAATATCAGGGCTTTAGGCAGGAACCAGTTCCCCTAAAAGTGAAATTATCATCAGCTGGGAGGTTGCCAAAATGAGTTGCAGTCTTCTCTGCCCAAAATGACCCTTAAATAAGCCTGCCACCAGCACAGGTCTATGAAATATTAACACTTCTGATGTAAGATGCAATTTCTTCTTCTTGTAGTCTTCAAAGGTGCCAGGCTTCCAAAAAACACCACAGGAATGATTGTTACATTTACGTATTGGGAATGGTTTATTAACCAGCTGTAATTGTGCAAAGGCAATGGCAAATATGCTTCCTTTATGGTAGTAAGGTTCAGTAAAAATGGCTTAATGACCGTATTGAAGTCATTTATTGGGAAATGTGGAAGCCACGCAGTTCAGCAAACGCATTTTCCAGGATTATGATAATCCAGGTTTTCCCCACGGGCAGGTGGGAAACGGGCCAGACCGGTGCCAGTTAGCCCCGCCCCTTGCCCAGGGCTTAGCCCCGCCCACCACTCGTCCCACAATCACCTGGGAAAGGGGCGGGGCCACCATCTTCCCTCAGGGAGCTCCTTCGGCTCAAGGGCGTCTCCGGAGGCGGTATGCTGCTGTGTTACCGCTTAATTATAGCTTTTGAGCTAAGCTAGTACGGCAGATGTGTTTTGACATTCTGAAGCGTCTTTTTGAGGTAAGAACTTAAGGACAAGTCAAAGTTACTCAGCATATATAGCAGAAAGTACAGTTTTTGTACACAGGATTTTTTTGGGGGGGTGTCAGTAATTTTGTATAGAGTGTTTGGGGGTGGTTTAATAATCTGTGCTTTATTTATTTATTATTTTTGGGGCAAGTGCATGCACCATCTCGTGCTGGTGAGGTACCGGGCCCCTCAGGGCAAACCAAGGAAAGTCAAACTGGTGCTGTGGACAGGCCATGCCCAGTGCTGCCAGTAAGGAGCAGAGCCTGGCTGCAGCCCTACACCTCTGCCTCCAGGCAGAGATGACCCTAGCAGGCTGGAGACCTCCCTACCCATGTTGCCTGCAGCCACCTGAAGGGCTGCACTTAACCTCACAGGGATCCCTTGGCACCAGCCAGCCTGGCCCTCACCCGCTGGCGGGAGGCGGAACCAGCCTCACCTCAACACCGTTGTTGTCCAGAGAGGTTGTGGCAGCCACATCCCTGGAAGCATTCAGGATGTAGGGTGCCCCAGGCTGGATGGGGCTTTGGGCAGCCTGGTCTAGTGGAGGGTGTCCCTGCCCATGGCAGGGGGTTGGAACTAGTTGATCTCTGAGGTCCCTTCCAACTCAAACCATTCTGTGATTTTACCATGCTGCTCCCTGGCACTATGCACGTCCCAGCTGCAAATGGAGCTATGGCTGAGGACAGCGAAGGGACAACACACACTCTGAAAGCCATCTCCAGCATATAACCGCCCAGAGGCTCATGCATGGTGCTGCTGCAGCTGCCCACACTAATACCCCCGGGGAGCAGCAGCCGCCTCACACACGCAACAGAGGATGCTGCTCGCATCTGGGAGGATGTGCAGCGATGTCTGCATCACATCAGCTTGGCCTGTCCCAGAGACACGAGTGGGTAGCAGATGCAGTGCCGTTGTGTGAGCACTGCAGAGCAGCAGCAACCAGGGACGGGCTGCGCTGGCGGCCTGTGAGCCCCAGGAACGGCCGACAAGCACAGCCCTCAGCCAGAGCTCCGGTGCTGTGCACCCAGTGGCGCCCGCCGGCTGCAGTACTGGAGTGTAGTGAGGGCAGCGGTGTGCGCGGCGGGATGTATTGCGCATGCGTAAACCTGCTGGCCGCAGCACTGTCTTGGACTCGGGGAAGGGCAGTGGAGAGCGTTCCCTGTCAGGCTGCTCTTGCGCGAGGTGGTTTGCACGCAGCAGGGGTCAGCAGGGAGCACGGCGGGCTGCCGCGCTGCAGGCGCTCGAGGGGCAGCAGTAGGCGCGATAGTGCCGGGCGCTGCAGTACTGGGTCGTAGTCAAGAGGAGGCAGCCCTGTAGCACTGCGCCTGCACGAGACTTCTGCCTATAACGTAATGTGACGTAAGCTTTCCACTGGCCTGCGCGGAACAGCTCGCCGATCGGCCACTGCGGCAGTGGGGTGTTCGGGCCAGGCTGAGGGGAGCAGCGCGGCCTGCCCGCTGCCCGGCCGGCCCTGCTGTGTGGCGAAGGCCTTTGGGAGCTCCCCGTGTTCCGGGGTGACCCCGGCTATCCTGTGTGTCACCCGCAGGTGGCGGCCCCGAGGCAGGATCTGGGGCAGTCTTGGGCCGGTGGGAGTTTTGGGACAAGGCTTGAGGATTGTTGGGTGGTCTCTGGGTGTGTTGGGGACCCCGAGTCGGGCTTTGGCGTGTTTTAGGGCTGATGGGAGCTTCAGGGCAGGGTTGGGATAGCGTGTGGGGACAGGTGGAAGCCTTGGGGGCAGGGCTGGATGAGTTTCGGAGTTGGTGGAAGTTTTGAGTTACAGCTCAAAGTTCCCAGGGCCTTGGTGCAGGTGCTCATTTGCATTTCCTTGACTGCTCTTGCCTTGTGATAGATAGCTTGTAAAGGTCTGCAGATACTAGCCTGTAGTTTTTCGAGGCAATGTGCGGTCATTCCCTAATATTCTAGAATTAATGCAATTTTTAAACACATATATACTATTACTGTAGGGTGTTAAAGCCAGACTAAAAATTTCTCCAACTGCAATAGACCTGTTGAAGTCAGACAAAATCAGCTGTACTCACCCATGCATGATGGTCAAGCAAGGCTAGCAACTGCTCCTAAGCAATGTTCTTCCATGTATCTCAACGCAGACTCTCTGTTATGTCATTTTGTTTGTCAGCCAGCACTTCCTGATGGAGGTGTAGCAAATCCATCACCCTATGGAAACATGAAGCAAAAATCAATGTTCTGCAGAAAAATGTGAAAAAATAAACTCAGTGTATAAGCGTATAGGCCAATCTAATGCGCATAAGCAAGGTAAATAATGAGAATATACAAGCTGCAAATACACCTCACATCTCCTTTTATGGGCCGAATAGGATGATCATTGGGCTTCCTGTAGGAGACAGAGGGCCAGTTAGGTTAGACTAAGAATCCTTTAGAAGTTGTTTTTTCTGGAAGTTTGTGTCCACATTTTGGACATAACTGCACTCTCGCTGTTGTTCAATTAATGCCGAAGCGAGATAATCCACTTATAATGCCTGTACAGTAATTGCTCTGCGTTAATATTAGTGCCTGCTGTGCCACCTGGGTGGATGGTATTCTGCTGCCTACTCATTTCCCTGAAATTAGGTACTTCAGGGGGGTCTAAGCAGACAGGATTGCAACCAGGCTGTCGAGGGCGAAAGACTGCTATAGTCCAGACTGTTGCTAAACAGTCTCTCTCAGAGCATGTGAAGCTTTGATCCAACCCCAGGGTAATGCAATTTCAATGCTATTGGTACTTGCTTTCACTCGCTTCTGCTTTGTAACAGTGCCACTCCCATAGTATCACTGAATGTGAAACTCCTTACTGTAAGCCTTTTCTTTTCTCAGAAATTTTAAGGCAGGAATTTTTATGACTGCTTGTTTAAATTCAGTGAAAGGAATAGCATATTCCTTGTTCCAGCTCCATTCCAATCCTTTCTAGTAACTTTCATCACAGTCTGCTGATACCAGCAAAGTTACCTTTGCACTGCTCTGAAAAATTAAATTCTCCTAAAGCTGCTTTGAATTAGAGTTGAGAAGAAGCAACTTTTATTCCACGTAGAGCTTTAATCTTTATCTATCTGTCTTCCCATTTCCCCAGTTACAATTACTGGGGTAGCACTAATTGAACCTTACAGAAATTGATCTCTCAACTTTATAATTTAGGTAGTTCTCCCACTTCCGTAGCATGTCATTTGACAACCATCTACCTAGAATAATAACTTGGTGCTTTGTAGCTTTTAAAAGACAATGCTTCATCACGCACAAATATATGTGTATGTATCATACTTTGTTTTACATATACAGACTTTGCAGTACATGTTGGTGAGCTATTTTCCTCATCACCAGGAAAAACTTGGTTTCTCTTCTTTGAAGATGGAGGTAGCTTTCAATTGGATCTGTTTGATTTTATTACTTCAGTTTGTTCATATTAGTCTGGTGTCTTTAGCCACGACAATCTAAAAACTAACTGTAGTGTCTTTCTATTTTAATAGATGCATGTAAGATTACAAACAGAACCATCCCAAGCAAAGTTAACCAAGATACAGTTAACAATAGCTACAGGGTGCAAGTGGGAGACAGAAATAATGAACAATTGTTATCAATAGTTACCTTAGTTAACCAGGCTGGAACACTTCCTTCTGTAGGAGCTTCTGGTGATATCAGGGGTCTGCTAAACCCATTCACAGATCTTGCATGTTGTATTTTAAAATTTGCTGTCATTGCCTCCATCTATAACACATTAACTTTATGTTTCAACTGAGATGCTGTCAAATTTATGCATGTTCTTTTTTTCTGGTGGTGGTTTCTTTCTGTTTTGTTTCCCTCAAAGGAAAGGTCCTAATACATCACTTGCCATCATGTACTACAGGGTTAAAATTTTGGAATCATTAAATACAACAGTTAACCTTTGGTTATTAGAGAAGTAGGAGCATCATCTCATACTCACCTGCAACATCTTCCATGAAA
Organism: Balearica regulorum gibbericeps; assembly: GCF_011004875.1. Lineage (NCBI taxonomy): Eukaryota > Metazoa > Chordata > Aves > Gruiformes > Gruidae > Balearica > Balearica regulorum. The sequence continues at coordinate 7,798,270 of NC_046199.1, forward strand.
CACTGGGTTTATTCTGGTTCAGTATTCTGGGTTTATTCTGGTTCAGTATTCTACTATTCAGTATTCTCTCTCAAACCTTCATATATACATGTTTAACCCCTACTTCTCTCAACCTACAAGATAGATGGTGTTTAATGAACTTCCAGAAACCGTAGGCCATCATTCAACCAAAACCAGATCCATAGGTGTAAGAATAGTGTTGACCCTCTCAAACAAAGCTAGCGGTATCTAAATTCAGGAACTCCTCTTACAAAAGCCTCTATAGTACTGTTGTTATTATTGGGTAATGCTCAATGGAGCAATAGTACGTGAAAGAGCACTGATATATTTACAGTCATTCCAGAGGGTTCATCTCACTGTCCTCCTTCCAAAAGTGTTCATAGCATTGAGTTTGATGACTAAAATGTCACCAAAAAACCCAAGTACCCTTCATGCCTTAACAAGCAAGTGAGCTATTTTAATTGATGGACTTTCATTGGTAATGAATGCTATTCTGTCAGAGTGACCAGCACAAAAGTCCTTCCAAATGTAATTTCAGTGTGACAGGTACAGTACTTAGTCCAGGATCCTCTCTATAGCTTGTCACCTGTTTGAGATGCTGTACTTCCTTTGTCTAGCTCATTTGTGTGACTTGATGTACTTCTGTAATGCAGAGATTTGTAATAGAAATATCAAGGTTGAAATTAATAAATTACATGTGGAAACATATGTATGAAAGCACCAGAAGAAATGACAAGAAACGAAGGGATGAAAGAATGGTGTGACTTGACAGCACCAGCAGCTCATTGAGAACACGGTCAAAGTATTGAAGCACACAGACTGGGAAAATGAAGAACAGCCTAAAACTAAAGACAGACTGCTCACAGAACAGGAGACAAAAGGACGGGCAGTCAATCAACAACATTGCTGAATGACTCATGGACCTGGGTCCCTGAAGGGTACAAAAGGCACTTCCAAAACGAGCACATGGTCACCCAACAAAAGAACCCAGGAAACATGATGATGACTCCAAATCTGGCATCCTTTGTCCTCTGTTTCACCACAAATAATCCTGGTTGGACTAGCCAGACATACGCGTCTTGGTCCTTGTTAAAATGCTGGTATGGAAAACGAGTATGAAAGACTGACTGAATTAAATCTATAGGAGAATGAGCATGAGCGACTGAAATCAGTTTCGTTTACAATAAATTCACCTTCCTCTTTTATACAGTCTCACAATTAGCTTTGCTATATTCATTTTACATCAGTAGCCGCTCCCAGTTGATAATTTTAAAATTTCAATTAAAATAGCGTGTGCTTACCGAAGAAGGTCAAAGAAGAGAGCAAGCTATTTTGGGAAGTGAGGACAGAGCAAGCTTGAAATAGCTTGCCTTTTTGAGGCAATACTTTTTTTCCCCGTTTGCCCAAAGGAAGAGACTTGGCACACTTACAGTTTCTGCTATTATACCAATAACTTCTTGTTTCATAGTTCACAAAGAAGAAATAACTGTTAAAACAGTTGATTTCTTAAAATTAGCCCTGAGTATGAAATTACAGGAAATGTCCTAAACATTTTTGTATGGTGACACACGTGCAACTGTGCTAATATTAATATGAGCAACCTGAACAGAGGTTCTGTTTACCTGAATATGTGAGGCTTAGAAACCAGATTTCAGATGCAAACCATAAATTGCATGTTAGAAATCCCTGCAGATTTCGTGTTTTCTCAGAATGTTACTGAGCATTTTAAATTGAACGGAAAGAAAAAGCAAGAATGATTTGCAGAATCATTTGCAATAGTCAATGTTGTTATTGCTAATACCAACAGCAGTAGTTTAAAAATTGTGGGATATTTGGTACCAGTGACCTGTTTGTTCCCTGTATAGCCACCAAGTCATGCCGATGGTTATTCTGCTCAACACAAAAGATAATTACTGCAGTATCGTTTATTATGAGGTTATTTTCTCAAAATTCAAAGGGAAACATTATTCCGATATTTTTATCATAAAACATGCAATTAAATAGGACAAAAGGGCTGATAGTAATGTTCTGGGATGGACTTAGGATTTCAGATTACTTAAGAGTGTCAAGTCATGGCACTTCTCTTGCTGGTTTCCCTAGCTATAAAATAGGGATGTTATTCACTACAAATACTAACTTTAAAAAATAAAATTAAAAAAAAATTCAAGATAAGCCAATAGTGTTATGGATGTTCTTGCTATGAAATTATTATGCTTCCAGGGACACAAAATGGATAGTATCAAAGTCATAATATCTGTAAATAAGAACATGTTACTTACCCATGTCCCTTCCCCTCTTTCACAGTTAAAAGTTGCTTCAGACTTTCAAAAGTAAATCCTGTACAAAATAGTAAGTTTCTGCAGTTGAACCTATATCTCATGGATACAAGTGACAGCAGCCACCATTGTCTTACAAGGCAAAGCACTTGCCTTCTTGTACAGCTAGAGAAGTTTCATTTGCCTCATCCATAAAAAGAAACATACAAGGCAGCTTCTTTAATGTTTTAATGCTTCTTTAAACCTGCAGTGAGAGTCACTTAACTCTCTAAAATGCAAATATAGGCTGATCTATTGCCTTGGAAATAATCCTCACAAAGTCCCTTGGTTTGATTTTTGTGTTTCTTGCTCCCCAGTCTCTTCCCAAATCTTGTTCACTCTCTTTATTCCAGTCAGACTCATAGATTCAGTCTAGTTTGGGAACTAAATGGATGATACTCTATTTTAGCCATAGTTGTGCATTCCAAACTGAACGGATGCTTTATTGCTGGAGGAACTCAAAACAAGCACAGGATGGCTTCAAAGCTAAGATGTCACACTGGTGGCCAGAAATGTCTTCAGTCCAGTTCAAAGCTGAGAAAAGCCATGTGGCTGTGAGTAAAGGAGCTACAGAGGCAGCACTTGTGTACAGTGCTAGATTCTGCAGAACAGGTTTGGTTAGCTTAGGTTAATGCTATGCCAGGGACTGGGGCGAAAACATTCTCAAAACCATGATACAGTGTTTGCAGCCCAGTATACTGTGGGCATAACCTGTTCCTTGGCACTCAGATTCCAAAGAATTCTCTTTCAGAGGCAGCGTCAGACACAATTATCCACTATGGAATATACAATGAACACCTAACTATCTAGTTACAGCACTTCTAAACCCCTAAGTGCCTATCTGACTGCCTGTGCTGCAAGAAAATAGAATAAGGAAGGGGACAGAAATGCACGTTAGAGCTGTGGGGAGCACCCAGGAGAAAAGGAATTGCTGGTGTGGATGGTAACCACTGCTTGTAGGAGAGGTATCCCTTACTCCCACAGTAGTTGCCACCCCTGACAGCAGAGTGTATCCTGCCTGGCAGCAGTAACAACTGGTGGGACTTTCTAGGACTCTGACACAAAAAAAGAAGGCATCTTGCTGACTCCCCAGCAGCCTCTGTCCTTGGCAGTTTCCTATTTTGCTGACTGTTGGAGCTGAAGTCCAGCTCTCACCGCTGCCAAAGGAGCTGGCAAATTGTGGAACATTACCTAAAGCGTCCTAGTTATGTGCAGCCACAGTGTAGAGCGCTACATGATATCCTGCTAAAAGGAGAAAATGTCTAGCTATGAGTGAAAAGATTTGTGGCCAGAGATGCAAGCACTTAGTTCCAGGTGAAATTCTTTCTTAGGACAATTTCAGCAGTGCCAAAATACCAGTGCTATTCTAGTGGTACTGTTGCTGTAGCCGTAATGGTCCAAGGTTACACAACAAACAAGATTTGCAGGGTGAAATGGTGACTTACAGTTGCTTACTAGGCCAGCAGATGCTACTGGAAAATATGGAAAAGTTAAGGGCACATGAGATTTCTTACACTGGGGCTTGCTAATTCTATTTTAGAGAGCATGTTGGATTTCAGTACAGAAATTGAATTCTTTTTCTATCAAAAGTATACAGAAGAAATGGGATGAGTTTCAATGTAAGAACTAGTGGATCTTAAATGAAGAAAGGAAATGTTTAAAACATTATTTACACAACTCATAATTACCGTGTGAAACTCATTGCTCTAAGGTACAAAAAACCCGATGAACTTTAATGGATTCTAAAAAGGAGGCAGCTTTTCTCTGCACAAGAAAAATATGTGGTTATTTTCAGATCACTTATGTAAATGCCTTCTTTCAGGGAGCAAGTACCCAAGTGACTGAAGGTAGGACAGATTTTTCGCTTCAGTTGAGAAAGACTGCTGTGAGGCTTCCTCGTGATTCTTATTAACTGGCTTATACTGGCAGAAACAGGAACCTCAGCTGGTGCAATGCTGGACAGATACAGTGCTAACATTCCTCTGTTTCTATGTGAGACATGCTATTACTTCTTTGAGATGAGCAGTTCAAGATGAACATGACACACAAGAAGTCTGCAGGCTTGTGTGTCATATTAGTCAGGAACTTGGTAACCCTTTACCATAGGACACCACGCGAAGTTTATTCACCGTGGGTAAGTCAGTCACAGCAATAAAGCAATAGCAAGGCAAATGAGACTGAATCAACACTGGATGCAGAATACTTAGTTTCCCTACTAAAGCCCTGTCTACATCCTGTAGTTCAGCATCAAGTACCAGGAATATGCAACAGGGGAAAAAGTATCACTGCCACAGCTTTGACATCAAAATAAATTCCCCAAGGACAGCTCAGCTACACATATATATTATCCTTGACAAATGTGCATTCAGTCCATTCTTAATCTCCATGGAAAAAACAATTAACATTTTTACAACCTACCTAGAGGGTCTAGCTGAGCACTTCATTTAGTTTATGTTTCACTTGAGTGTCTTTAGTCAAAGACTAAAGTTTCTAAGACCATGACTCCTCAACTGGCTTCCTTTTTCTACAACCATTTTTCACCTTTTTCAAAAATCATCATCATATCTCTGCAGTTGCCTCTCTTTTAGACTGATCCAACTTGATGCTTCTAATTTTTTTAAGCTCTCCTTTCTCTGCATTCTTGACGTTATCCAGCTGAGGTTAGCCCAGGGCTAACACAATACTTCAGATGAAGTCTTACTAACAACAGAAAAGAGCATATTTATCAAATGTCAAAGCTCCAAGGCAGCTTTTAATGGCACTTCAGTCTCTATGTGCTTCCAGTTTGACAGTGATCCATTGAAACAATGCAGCATTTGTTTTTTTTACAGCAAGTTATGCAGTTAACTAATAGAAATCTTGTGTAATCAGTGTTTCCAAAGTGTGCTTATGAAAATACCCTGTGGGATCTTGTTGCAAATCAAAGTCGGTTATGTATGATAGCTGCCACTTCTTTCTTCTCTTCTGGTGTATTGATCTGTCAAGGAAAAAAAATTAGATGGGCTTGACTGACTTCTTGGCAACTCCATGCTAGCTGTTAATCATCTTCTAGATGCTAACAAGTTTATCTATTTCAGTATTTTCCAGGAATTGACATCAAACTAGTTGATGTCAGCTATAATTTCTGAGCTCTTTCTCATGCCTCTTGCCCCATTTTATACGTAGATACTGTGCTTGCCCATTTCTGATCTTATGAAATTTTTGCCCTTCAAGTTCTTCAAGGTAAGCACTAACATTCCTGAGATTGCTTCAGTCTCTTCTCCTCATTGTAGATAAGTGAGATGAAGTAATAATAAAATGAGACAAAATATCTTATTCAAATCTGTGTAAGGCAATGGAAGTTCCTGTATGGGAGGGGTGGGAGGGAAGAGACAGAGAGGGGGAGAGATATCTATGATCAAATTGCTAGAAAAATGAAGAATTAGCCTGAAAAAAAAGAAATCTTGTGAGGCTAACAAATTCATTTTCTTTCTATCTAGAAAATGTCCTATATGTGCAGATCAAAGTATTTTAACATTTATTGTTGTGTCTTTATAGTCAGAAACTAGATGAGTAACCACCAGAGAAATACAAATTACAGTCGTAATTTGTACCTGCTACCAAATGAGTGTTTTATTTTATGAGGATTAAGTTTCTCTTTGTGCAGGGAGAGTTACCACTTGAGATCTGCTCCTCAGAGCTATTCAGCATTCAGTGGTTTGTCAAGTTAATAGTAGCTGACATTACATTTACAGTATTAATACCATTAGTATAATTCACAGAGACTCTAAGGAGGGGCTGACACAAAGGCATTGCTGTGGTGATCCCCAATAAAGGACTCATGAGGTAAATGAGAAGATCTGGGGTTTTTCCAGACTTATGAATACACTCACAGGGAGGGAGGGATTCATAGGGATGAATTTTATTATGAATATATACTTTTATTGCATGAATACTCATGTGTGGATCATACTGGGAAAAGATATTCACACTGACTCAAAAAATATCCCTTCCCAAGTGACGCATCATTGTATGTGAAATTCTGGATTCCAGGTATGCAATTAAATGCTCTACTTTTCTAAGCATCTCAGTCAAACCTCTGGATAAATAGCCTGAATTGCATAAGTGCAGTGCATTAAACCCCATGAGCTAATATATGGTCACTAGGAAGTTTACATGCCCACTGGAATGACTTACTTGCCTCACCCACCTAATGTGAATTATAATTGGTTTGAACATAAGGAGAGGCCTAAAGTTTTCTCTATATAAATGCTGCTACACAAGCAGAGCTTGAAGTCTTATCATATAGGCCTACAGTTGCTCACAGAAATACAAAGTCCAAGGCACAGAGGAGCAAGGAAGCATGGCTGGTAAGTAAAAAAAAAAAAAAAAAGGAAAAAAAAGGAAAAAAAAAGAAAAAAGTTTCTTTGTGCATAAGGAACGGGCAACTGTATAATGTACCATATGTTAGCTTTCTCTGTGGGGTTATGTTTTGTAAAGGGCTCTGAATTGTTGGAGTACACTACATTTTGAGATTATGAATAGGTTGTTTCAGCATTTTTCTTTCCTGGATTTTCCAAAAGACACATACAAGGAAAAGAAGATAATTCATCCATTACCATACTGGAGTTAAATATTATAAAACTGCAAATAGTGCGGAAGAAATTATGGCAAACTGCAGATTATCTATAGCATGAAACTTAATGAATGAGAGAGTAGTTCAAGTATGAATGAATCTTGTGTTAATGGGAATATTAGTGCCAAGAATAGACTACAGGCTAGGTTCCTTCCTGTAGCTTCAGAAACAGCAAACTGCAATGCCATTTTAACTATTTGTTAAAATTAGTGTGAAAGGCAAAGGCACTTCAAAATACAGACAAAGCAAGCAGATGTCCAGCAGTCAGGTCTTAGGAGGAAAGATATCAAACCAATACACTTCAGCAAGGTTGGCCATGTTCTTGCTTAGCCTGACTTGCTGGGACTTCTGTAAAAATGTGTAATGAGGCCTGAGTGCAGATGATGCCGCTTTACCTCTTCTAGCTCATGCTGTGCTGGCTTTATGTGACATAGGCTTGAAAAGCTCAGGGAATTAATAAAAAACAACCATCCACAGAGCAGAGGCTGGAGTGCAGAAATGACAGGCATTGTTTTCCCCTTTAAAAAGAGGCATGTTACCCCATTCTCACAGGTTTAGCAGAACTGATTGCATGAACTCTTAGAACACAAGTGTTTGTATTTGAAATAATTCATGTTATTGACCTGATCTACTTGTGCTAGTATCCTTCAACAGCATCTGCTGTTTGCCTGGCCTGATGGTGCTTAGTTAAGGACTGTCTCAATGCATCTGCTAAGTGTAACACCATCTAAATGTTTACCTGCTTAAGAGCTGAACATAGGTTGGGAGGGAATCAGGTGCATACAATGGGCATAAGGCTATTGATTCCCTCATAAATCGCCTCCATTGAGCAGAGCTTAAATACATGGCAAAACACAGTTTGATAGGTCAAGCTGAAAGATTGGACTGAGTAGAAAAATCCTTTTTAACAAAAGAACTGTACAGTAAAGCGGACAGTAAAAAACCTTCATCTACAGCAATTGTGGTTTTTTTCCCCAACCAATTGTTTCTGCATTGTAACACTTCCTTTTAAGCAACAATTTACCAATAACTTAGCCAAGACATTTTAGCAAGGTGATCCCTAAAAACTTCCTCTTTAAGTGTCATACACCAGTCTGTCCTTCTTAACCACAATTTTCTTACTGCATAAAATGCAAGAGCAATAGCAGCATTTAACGAACAAACTGGTAGTTGCTGATCAGGATCGGCACTTGTGAAATATCCAGGGCCCGAGAAATAGCCAAGCCTGAGTTCAGTTGGAGATGTCAGAAGTGCCTGGGGATGTTCCTCACAGTGCCATGCACAATTTTAATGTAAAAAGCTGTGAGGGTGCGTGTGCACATAACTGTTTTCACTCCCTCTCTCTCTGTCCCCCCCCCCCCCCAACACACACATCCTGCAAATACACACACTTTTTTTTCCCCAGAAAGTTTTTATGCATCCATGGGCCAATCTCCAATGGATCTACTTTAACAGAATCCAGAAGGTGGTGCATAAAGAAAAGGGTAAAGCATCTAAAAAGAGCCTGTAAATTTGATAGCATGATTTTTTTTTTTAAGGGGTTTTGATAGTCTGCAGCACACTACTGCTACTAGGATTCAGCAATTTTTTTCACAGTTTCATGCTAAAAATAATTATCTCGGCTTCTGTCTGTCACTTTTAAGCTTCAGTGTCATTACAAGTAAGGCATGAGTCACACCTGCAAGCATCTTGTTTGTGTATTACAATTAAGAGCGCTTGCCCGCAGAATGGGACAGGTTGGATTCTTAGAAGAAATGCGCAGAGCGACATAGTGATGGGCACCTGCAAAGAGGTATTCTTTGCTGATGAGTGTGCAGCAGTAGCTGGAATTAAAACTTCCAAATAATGTCTTTACTCCATTCCAATGGAAGAGAGGTGTGCATAAATGGAAGACGTAGGGAAATACATTTAAATATAATAAGCTATAAATAACAGGTTGTGTGTGACTATGTGGGAGCTGTCTGGGGAGCCTAGCAGAGCTTCATCCCAGTGTGTGTGCTGTCAGTTTGGCTTATTCCTGTGTACTGGTCCCATGGCAGTTTTTGAAGTTCACGTATTAGTACACGTCACTACTATGTCATTGTTAGTCTCCCTTCTGGAATGAGCCAAGATCCCAAGAGAAGATCTGAGCCCAGCTAACAGGGTAGCCTACTTTACACAGACAGTCTGGGAGCTGACTCCACCAAGTTCGGCTACCTTCAAAGTCTGGCTATTGGAGATCTTTGGGAACAATCACGGACTTCAGGAAGGCTGCAGGCTGCAGCAGGCTTCCATTCAAAATGCCCCTGCTATCTGGGACATTGTGAATGGAAGCAGAAGACAGAAAATAAGTAGTATGTCTTGGACAACATATAGAGCCCAGAAAAGATCTCAGCCAAATGCTTTTCCATATGGACTTGACCAATCTACATCAGGGGATTCTAGTCCTGAAGAGTGCTCATGTGAGTCAGTCTGTACCACTGTTCTAGGGGCCCAGGTCTCTCCCTGTGTGGTTCATGCATACAGTACAGCTCTAGAAAAACCCTTGAATTCCTATATCTAGGATAGCAGGAGTGGATTTTCCTGATGAAATTCCTTGCTTAATTATCCAGTGAGGGAATGCGAGGGGAGACAGAATAGCCCAAACTTCTGAGGGTACTGAGGCAGTCCCCAGTGAATCATGGCCATATGGTGTAGCATAGCGCTTTAGGAGTATGTAAGGAAGAGCTCAGAAAGAATACAGGAGCAGATAGGCTATTCTGGGGACTGCCTTCCCATCCTGAAACAAAGGCACAATTAATAATAGGTGACATTTAATACAATTCAAATGTCACTGCGGATTTATACAGAGTTGGTGGGGAAGAGAATGACAATGCAAAGAAAGAGAGAAAGTACTACTGAGGGGAATTAGTCTATTACAAAAGATGTCCTTGTTCAGTGCTGAACTCTTCCTTCTATGTATTAATTTCTTTAACAGAGTTACTGGAGTGAGGGAAGGAATCACTGAAAAAGGATGTCATGAGTTCTATGACGGAACCGGTTTGCAAAAGATGATTCTGATATAGCTTATTCTGGGTACATGAAACAAAATACTAAGATGGCTTAGAGCTTTCATTTTCTGAGGTCCAAAAGAATCTTCTCTTGCTGTCCACCAGAGTTTTAAGTGCCTATCTGTGCAATCCTTACATTTACAGCCACCATACAAGCTCTGCAAATACTACTGGCTTAAGGAAGCTGCCTGAGTCAGATGCATTCTGCTTGACTAGTATTCTGACTAGTGTTAATATTTCTCATTAATTCAACTCTCATTCTCAACCTTCGCCCATAATCTTTAATCCAAAGGTCTGGTATGTATCATTCATCAGTTTTAAAAACAAAGCACGCAAAGGCCTGCAAGGCAGCTTAGCCAGACCTGGGAACAAACACCAGAAGCTGATGCAACAGACGCAACTTGTTCTCCTTGCCATACTCTCTTCCAGAACATATGGACCATATCTGTTCTGTGGAACATGCTGTTTATAGCTATACTATCACACTGCCAAATACCCAAAACAATTATGCCATTGACCTATAGGACAATGATATCCAGCACGTTATTGCTGTCACACAAAAAAAGGTGAAACAGGTGACCAAGTAAGCATCGGCAGCTATTTGGTGAATAATCAGTGAAGACATTTTTTTTCTTTCAACAGTAACTAATCTTTCTATCAAAGAGAAATGGTTTGCATCCAAGAAGAGGCTGAAATCTTAAACCAAATTTGTTCTGAAAGTCATTTGTGTGTCATTTAAGAGAATTTAAAAGTATGAGTAGGAGAGTGTAGCTTAACATCTGAAACCTCTAAGGTTTGGACTTAGCATTTTAAATCAAATTTAAGAAATTTTAAATTTAAGAATTAAAGTCTTATAATTTTAAAATTACAATTGGGCTTTGCAATGTGATAAAACTATGGTCCTTCTTAAGAGTAGATATTATTAATGAACAGAGATTGAAAGGCAGCAATCTGAATATACCCAGTTAAAAAAATGTTTCTTCTAATAACACCTTTTTATAGGAAATGTGAATAAAATATGTCTCTATATGAAATGGCTTGAGCAAGTTCCAACTCTAGAATATCCAAACCTGAAAATGGAACAATTTGGGCTGCTGATTACAGAGCCCAGCCAGTTAAAACTGCATTTGGAAAGGCGTATAGATGTGACCAGTCCAGTGTAACGTGTATCACTCAGAGGCATCCTTGAGTCTGTGCATTGAGTACATCAAATTTTACAGGTCATTTCATAAAAGTATCAGAATTAGTCTCTCTCTTAACAGAAAGTGGAGTCACTGGCAAAGCATAAGCAAAAATCACTCGAAGTTAAGTGAAAGCTTTTGGAGCACAAATTGTCATTGCCAGTTCATGTTCAGAGATATCCTGTCAAAAAAATAGTAGTGTACCAGCTGAAAACAATGATAACTATTTTATCACAAGTCACAAATGTACTTACCTATCATCTCTGTAGTGTGTCATGCAAATATGACAGGGAGTGCTTGTCTATTTAACCTAAACAGTAATCGTGTGATGAATGAAAAATTGGTTCTTTAAATTTGGCCTGAATAAATTTGAGACAGAGGCAATAGCTTGCTCATTGTTTTGCAATTACTACAGTGCAGCAGAAAAAAATGGATTCAGTGAATTAATTTAAAGAAGAAGTCACTGAAAGTATTGCTTATGAAGTATTCCAAATTAAAAGCAATGCAGTACAAGGAGTTACACTATTCCTATAATTTTATCATTGTAACAGAAAGAAAAGCAACTAAATGCTGATATTCTTATAAATTTAAATACATTGAGAAACTCTTAACAAGTGGCCAGACTGTTAGGGATAAATATTGTCCAAGCTTCAGATGTTAAGTCACAAGGAAATGAAATCAGGATGTGGGGACTGAGAGGGCAAAAAAATGAATGAAAAATGAATCCTCAAGCCCCGCTGTCAGATAAAGGCTGGGGAGCAAAGGTGGCTTTTCAGGCTCCACCCCAACAGGAAATATTGCAAACAGGCAAGTTTACACCTAGACTTTTAAAGAAGTGAAAGGCGCTAGCCATTCCTTGAGTCAACAGAAGTAGAGGAGGCCATTCAGAGGAAAGCTCCAGAAGCTGCTTATACAGGACGTGTTGATCAGATATGGGCCAAGGTGAGCGAGGGGGAAGCCCCTTCTGTGGTGCTCTGATTGTTCTTTTCTTACATCCATACCTCATATTCAGGTCTGTAGTAGACACTGAAAGATCACTACTTCTCTAAGGAGTCTTGATCCAAGAAGAAAAAAACGAAGAGAAAATGCTTCCATCAAGAGTTAGGAGAAAGATTTTTACAGGAATTGCATTTTTTCACTTCTTGTGCGCATGGGAAAAGCAGGCTTATCAGAATGAGATTTGGGAGAACACATATATTATCTGATGTAAAAATGCTGCATTTTGCAAATAGGAAGGAAAGGAAAGTCTGCAGCTATTTGAAGTTGTCAGACAAGTGCAGATGAGAGACTGACAAATCTGGCATAAGAGAAAGCAGCAAAGCAAAACTTGAAAAAGGTAGCATTGCAAAAGCTGAGGGAGGCTACAATGAGCAGAGAAGGTTGAAACCTGAAGTTAAGGTAGAGAGGATGCAAAAATTTAGCGAATTTTTTTGGTGGTTTGTTTGTTGCAGTGGGTTTCAGGTTTTTTGCTTATATGCTAATATTTATGAATATGCAAAATTACCAGTTTAATAATTATTATAAATGGTCCCATGTTGCTTTTCCAACCTTGCCAGGTAACTCCTGCCTTTCTAAAGACAAATCTGCCCCACTCCTCAGCTTGTTCTACAATAGATGTACTTCATTGCTAAGTTTCTGAAGGTGTTTTTTCTTTTTTTAAAGTAGGTACATTCCTGAAAAATCAAAATACATGCTGCTCACCTCAATAACGTATAAAACCATGTCCCATGCATTTGAACTGTGACTACATTGCTAAGGCTACTAATGTAGTTATTTCAAAGCTTACCTAAACTTGATAAACTTAAGATCATGCTGTAAAAAAATCTTTACACTAATAAAATTTGGTGAACGTGGGATAATGACTTTTTACTCAATAATGGCACAGGGTAGCTGTCTTCCACTACTAAAGGCCACACTCTTACTCTTTCCTATTCTCCCTCTTGGGTGGGGGGGGGTGGATAATCATAAAAATATTACAGTGCCCTTAGGAAAAAAATAATCTCTTTTTTCCTTTACTTCTGCACTTCATTTAAACCATCAAGCTATCTTCAACTAGAGAACCCTCCATAGGCTCTGATGATGTCAGAGCCAAACCAATCTCAGATGCTTATTCTTTGGCCTCTGACTGAAGCCATAGTTCACACGCAAGCGCTTTCTGCAACATATTATTTCACATACATTATTTTAGTAGGGTTCTCTCTGCAGTTCTGCCATCTCTCCCACTGCCAGATGACAGCCCAGTGTCTATCAAAATATTCTTGTTAGGTGCCTCCAACAGATAGCAGCTGTCAGTTAAATCAGAGGTACCTGACACGTAAATGGGGCTAGAGATCACATATCCTGCTTTAAAATGCAGAAGTGTTTCTCAGCTCAATCAGGTTTCTTTATTTCTTATTTAGTGGCAGCAAGTCTGTGCCTCTGTTACTATAACACCATGTCTGGGAATGGATGACACCTTGAAAGAATTAGCTGAGTTCAGCCAGATTCTTTATCTGAGTAACTCACAAGTACTCAACTCTTTGAGGGTTCTCTCCTCTTAGATGCTTTTTAAATTTTTTTTTATTCCCGGATATACTACTCATAATTATGCAGGTAATCTCTAACTATCTATGCAAGGTGGACTCTCTCTCAAAAAAAAAAAAAAAAAAAAGCTCACAAATAAATTATTTCTCATTTTGGTGGGAACCTCACATGGGTGCTAGTTACCTGTAGAAAGAAACACACAATTCTTGAGGGTGCGTCTGTGCTGCTTCCTCCTTATAAAGGGTTTCTGTGCTCCTTCCTCCTTAGATGTACCCTCAGGTTTTCTTGATCTTCTCATTTTTTCATAGCTGGATCGCAGCCAAGCACCAACTGGCACCTGAAAGAAAATGCAAGAGATCACCACACACATAAATTTTTGAGCAAAGAGTTGATTGTGAGGAGAGGACAGGCCTTCATCGTCACCTTCAATGGAACAGAACACCCTGAGCAAAACTTAACATTCATTGTAGAAACAGGTATGGCCCCAACTTCTTTCACAGGAAGAATAATGCTGTGTTGTGACATTCTTTTGGCCTGATATGCACTATAGGACAGCAAGATAATACCTCGGAGCCAGCATGCTGGTTCACATAGCCATGGAACTGTTTGAGGTGTGTGTTGTATTACTCCCATCTCAGCTAGCAGCAATACCTTCCTTCAGTTTCCAACATGGCACAAATCCATCTGAGGGGAGGGTTACATCGGTGCTGATTTTTTTTTTTAGGAAGAAATTCTTTACTGTGAGGGTGGTGAGACACTGGCACAGGTTGCCCAGAGAAGCTGTGGCAGCCACATCCCTGGCAGTGTTCAAGGCCAGGTTGGATGAGGCTTTGGGCTACCTGGTCTAGTGGAGGGTGTCCCTGCCCATGGCAGGTGGTTGGAACTAGGTGGGCTTTATGGTCCCTTCCAACCCAAACCATTCTGTGATTCTGTGATGATTCTATGACTAAATGTCTGTTTCAGCAAGCTGGGGAAAAAAAGTGTTGTTTATTTTCCTTAAAAGGTCCAAAACCCTCAAAGCTGACTAAGACCCAGGCCACATTTGGTATCTCCAGCACAGTGAGCAAGGAGAGCTGGAGTGCAGTTCTACGCTCTACCAGTTCCAACTCTATGAGCATCTCCATTTCCAGCCCACCTAATGCTGTCATTGGACGTTACAAGCTGAGTGTTCAAAGTACTTCAAGTGGCAGCTCCTCTCCAGCAAGCCTTGGCACTTTTGTTGTGCTCTTTAACCCTTGGTCTTCAGGTATGAACATGTCTAATTTCCCCTGAAAGAACTAAATTGCTTGTGGCTTCATAATATTTGCAGCTTCTCCATTTGATCTATACTTCTTTAATACAGGGGCTGAACATTCACCACATAATGTATCAGTGAGAAAAGAAAAGGGTTTAACAATTTCTTAGGACCTTCTACTACATGAAGTCAGCCCTGCATCATGCGCTTACTGGAGAGCTCCTTGCCCTAAAAGATTATGTTCTTAACTTAAGCAGATTAAGTTCTGCTTTTGTCAGAGCTTCTCTACTTCTGCACAAGTTTAGAAGAGTGTGTCTGGTCTCTGTAGAACCAAGAAAAGAGTCATATCTACCAGCCGCCATCTTCTCCCAGTGTCATACCTCTGTCTTCACTCAGACACCCCCCACCTCTTTAATTATAGGAAATCCTGAGTTTCACAAACTGGTTATAACAGCAAGAGCAGCAAAGGGTGGATATCTGCAAGCATTCTCATTGATGGAGACCAGGGCTCCTAAGGTTTTATTTTCCCTGCTGTGGTTGTACATACCTGTTTTGGCTTTCCAGGTGATGATGTGTTCATGCCTAACAAGGCTGAGTGTGAGGAATATGTGCTAGAAGAGTTTGGCATCATTTTTGCAGGCAACAAAAATCGTATCAACAGCTTTGGATGGAACTTTGGCCAGGTAAATGCAGCACTGAAACACCAGACAGTGTTTCATGCTCTGAGTTTCACATGAACTGGGTGGCCAGGGCTTGTTTGCTTTTTCCAGTTCATTGCAGTCATACACCTCTGAAGAGCAGGAGTCTGGTATTGAAGTCAGAACTCATGCCAAGCCCTGTTATACTGATTAATGTGAGGATTTGTAATTGACTAGTCAGTGATACGACCTAGGGCTCGGAGGTGCAGCCAGCAGAAACCTTAATGTCCGCTGGGTTGGAAAGTACTGTAGCAATGCTGAGAGGCAAAGTCCTGGCCTTAAGTCCACGGATTCCAAGTTTTGAAAAGTTCTTTGATTTCTTATCTTCACAGTTTGTTGAGGCCACATTTTTATATGGTAATTACTGGCTGAGCTGCAGCACTTCATTTGGTGATTAAAAAAAATTTAAACACTTATATGGCTCTACTTATCCTGATTTTTAGTAATCTGTGTTTCCAAAATACTAACTTATTTCTATAACATAGTTTCAAGAAGATATTATCAATATTTGCCTTTCCATGCTGGATCGAAGCTTAAACTATCGTCAGGATCCTGTCACAGATGTATCTCACCGAAATGACCCCAAATATCTGGGCCGCGTTCTCAGTGCAATGGTAAGCAACATGTTCAAAAAGTCCAACTTACTGATTGTTCTTTTAAGGTAGTTAGTGAAAGTAAGTATGAAGACACTTCTCATAAAATTTTAGGCCACTGTATGCACCAGAAATGTGGGCCAGAGAAACACCTAAGTAGCCATCTGATCTCAGCCTGCTAGATTTCATCTCATCTGTAGTATTTCTGATACTTACTACTTTGATGATCCAGTAGTCAAACCAAAAGTATAAGACACAGGGTGGTATGTCGAGGGAGCAGTCCTTTGGAGGTCTGTAGTCCAATCTCCCATCTGAAGTGGAACTACAGTGGTACTAGATCAGCTCAGCCATGGATTTGTCAGGCTGCCTTGAAAATCTCCAAGGATGGAGGTTTCATGGCCTCTCTGGGTGACCAGTCCAAAGCTGTGCTACCCTCTTAGTGAGGAATTTTTCTTTTATGTCAAACATGATTTTTCCAAACTACAACCTTCTGCTGTTGCCTCTGGTTATATAACCTGCCAGAACAGAGACAAGTTGGACTCTGACAACTTAGTATGTTGCATTTGAGTAGTTGTAAGCTGCTATTACACTCCTTACACTCCCCTTATCCCCTTCTTAACCAGACTGAGCTAGCCCAATGCTTTCAACTTCTCCTTGTAGAGTGTGTGCTCCAGGGCCCCGACCATCTTGGTCGCCCTCCTTCACTGTCTCCACATCCCCTTGAACTGAGGGACCCGAAACTGGAGACAGGATTCCTGGCACAGCCTCACTAGGGATAATTAAAGGGTGTTAACAGCTTCCCTCAATCTCCTGGTCACTTTTCCCAAAGTAGCCCAGCGTGGGCTTTCCCTTTATGATGAGAGAGCACTGTTGGCTCAAATTCAATCTGGCATTTGCTGTAAGTCCCAGGCCCCTTTCAGACAGGCTGCCACTCAGCCAGCTGTTTCCAAGCCTGCACCAATGCATGGGGTTATTCCACCCCAAGTTCCAAAATCTGCACCTTTTCTTCCTGAACTTCATGAGGTTTCTATTGACACAGTACCCAAGATTTTCAAGGTGACTGTGTCCCATTTGTTGTGTCAGCCACTTCCCCTAATTTAATGTAAATTTGCTGAGGGCTGAACTCCATCATGATCCAGGCACATTCTGAAAGCTTAGCTGCATGATATGCTTTGATGATGCCATTCAATCATACAGTGGTAAAGTTGCCACTTAGTATCAGGAGGGTTCACTGAAGACTGGTGTTTGCCTTCTTGCCTGGTGCTACTGTACTTGAGTGGGAGAAACAGTGATTAAATGCTCTCCATTTCTTGAGAGGACACATATTTCATTTCCTTGAAAAGATAAGGCTTCTTCCTGAAGGCCAGCTGCATGAAGCTGTGACTTTTGTCCATTAGAATGTCATTCGAGGCTTTTCTCCTGCCCACTCCCCTACTACTACTACATCTGTTGTAAACTGTTAGTTTATCTCATTATAAATTTAGTGAATATTTTTACAGGTCAATGCCAATGATGACCAAGGGGTGCTGCTAGGAAACTGGAGTGGAAATTATGATGGTGGGAAAAGTCCAAGCAGTTGGACTGGAAGTGGTGAAATCCTGCTAAACTGGAAGAAATCGGGATTCAGACCTGTTAAATATGGACAATGTTGGGTTTTTGCAGCAGTATTGACTACAGGTATGTTTTATGTCATGTACATAACTGACACTGCACAGATTCTGTTAAAAGAAGCACTAATAATGATTCCTACATGAAAGTCTTTCAAGACATTGGTATGTTATATCAAATGTCATATTCCAGAAATACTGCTTTCTGACTATGGTTTTCTATTCACTCTTCAGTGCTTAGATGTCTGGGGATTCCCACTCGTACAATTACAAACTTCAGCTCTGCCCACGATGCAGATGGAAATCTGCGCGTGGATGAGTTTTATGATGCTGCTGGAAATCATTTGGACAGGTCCGCTGACAGCATATGGTAAGGCTTTACGATATTTATTAGTAGGACCTATCAGTGCCTATAGAGGTGCAAAGTATAGATTCTAATGACAAATGCTTTGTTACCTTCTTAAAAATTGCCTTAAAAACAACTACATACACACAGGATAAATAAAAAAATACTACAAAATAATATTGCAAAACTTGGTGTTTTCACTCTTTCTCAGTTAAACTGAGAATTGTGACATGAGTTATAACAGCTAATTGAAGCCAGGGCAGGCAAAATTACAGTTACAATGCCACAAATGACTGAAAATTTGTGATATTACACTGGAAATATCAAACAGTGGGACTTGACTTAGTTTGGAACTATTCTTCAAAAACAGTTCACATTAAACTGTAAAAGTTCAACAAAACTAGCTTCCCTGCCTTTTTTTTTTCTTCAGTGACATCATTTGCAGTGAAAAGAATTTAATTATTGTCACCATTGAGCATCAAATGCAATTCAAACAAGCTTGCATTCAGCAAAGAAGAGGTGCAGACCCTCACTTTTTGCCTTGTTTACTCCCCTGCTTGTTCTGGACCCATTCTAAATATAAGCGATCAGTATAACTGTAGCATTGTGCTATAAGGAAAACAGCTAAAACTAAGGAAGTGCACGTGCTCAGAACTTTTGGAGAAAAAAAGGCTCAAGACATTTTGTATAATTTTACAAATTTGCTTTCTGCCCTTGAACATTTATGTCTGTTCCACAATGCAATTTTCAGCTCCTGTCTGGTTAATATAGTCAGGATCAGAGTGGAAGCGGACAGTCTCAGATAAGAACCTATGCAAATTAAGGCATTTAATACATTTAACTAAGACAGCTGATTAATGGATGTGAACAGGAATTAGAAACACATAATAGTAGCTTACTTTGTCCATTCTTGCATGTAGGAATTTCCATGTCTGGAACGAAAGCTGGTTTTCCCGCAGTGACTTGGGCCCCTCTTACAATGGATGGCAAATTCTGGATGCAACTCCCCAGGAAGAAAGTGGAGGTACCCAGATTTTATTTCAGGAATAATGTTGAAAAATTTTAAAGTCAGTCACTTTCAGAGAGAAGAGAAGTGAAAAAAAAATAGTAAAACCATTGTAAAAGTAATTTCTTATTCTGCTTAGAAATAGAGTGGCATTTAAAAATACTTTCTCTCTCACATTAGAAAAGCCTCAGATCATCTGTGGACACCAATAAACAAACTAGACTTCTAGGAGCAGTCTTTTGCAGCAATTCTTATATTTCCAATAAGGTATCCAGAGCTATTGAAAATCAAGGGGTAACAGAAAATAAATTGAGTGTACCTTCAGAATAAACTCCAGATAACTTGATGATTGGCCTGGTATGAGGCTCTATATGGATGAAATGGCTAGAATGGGGCAACAGCACTAAGCAATTCAGGAGTCATTGGTAACTATCTGTCTAGTTTTCTGCTTACTGTCAAAGAGTTGATTAGGTCTAAATTATTTTTTTGTGATGCTGTAGGAATTTATCAGTGTGGCCCTGCCTCACGGAACGCCATCAAAGAAGGAGATGTAGATCTGGACTACGACTGCCCATTTGTATTTGCAGAAGTGAATGCAGACTGTATGTACTGGAACTACGACCCTGCAACTGGAAAGAAAACATTAATATTTTCCCAGTCTACCACAGTTGGCCAATCCATGAGCACAAAGGCAGTCGGTAGAGATGATCGGGTAGATGTCACCAATGATTATAAATATGAAGAAGGTAAATAACAACATTCTGGTTCTTCTGGTTACAGAGCTGCTTCATGCTCAAACATATATAAAATTTAGGTTAGGAGTCTCTTAGTCGGCAGTTTTGGACATGTATAAGGTAGGAGCAAAATTTATATTCGGTTTATTCAGTTCTACCAGAAGAGGGAAGAGAAAGTAGAGTAAAAAACACTTCCTTACCCTTTCTGATATGGAGCTGCTTTGTGGGACCTAAATAAGGCAAGTCTATAAGTACAGACACTATGTTCTGCTGGCTTCTCTCTAGCACTCACGTAAAATAAGAGATGCATGTTAACTGTTGAGGATAATTTTCATGGTTCTCTCTGACAGGCTCTAAAAAAGAAAGAGATATTTTTAAGAAAGCCCGTAAGAAGCTGGGACTTGAGGATAAATTTGATCCTACAGCACCAACACCACAGGAAATCGATCAAAAGCCTGACATCTCAGGGAAGTTCAAGGTGGATGGCTCTATAGAAGTTGGCAAAGATCTCAATCTAATTCTGGTTCTTGCAAACTTACAGTCCGATGCTAAGACTGTTGATGTAAATATGACTGCTTGGAGCACTGTGTACACTAGAAGACCAATTAAGGAGATCTGGAATGACTCCATATCTGTCACACTGTCTCCTAAGGAAGGTAATTTTTCAAATAACTTTTAATCATAATTGTATAATTGTTTTATCAGTAAATGGGCATTAGAAGCTGGTCAGCTTGGGGGTAAAAGCTCTAACAAACTGCAATCTTAAATTTCTATGCAGAAAAGGCTGAAAAAAAAATATCGCACTTACAAACATATTAAAAAGGCATGTTTCACAACATAATTTCCTTAAGTGCTAGTCACATTTTGGAAATGTGTCTCAGGAGTGAAAAGAAGATGGTAAATAAACATGAAGTTTCATTTAACAAAATTAGCATAAAAAAGATAAGGACGACATAAAAGTATAGAAGTCAACTCCAGCTAAATGTGTTCTGATCGATTATGAGGGATCTTACTGAAAAGTAACAGGACATGGCTAACAGCAGAAACAAAAAACCTGACCCATTAGCACCTTAGAGTGGAATTAAAGTGTGAAGAATAGAAATAGCTGAAGTAGCCCACTAAGCTCCACAGAAAAGAAAGTTTGTATCAAAGAACTGCTGAGGACTAAAGGGCCTCAGATTTTTTAATTTTTTTTTCAGATGGAGTTTGATAACACTATGGAAGAAATTCTCTACCTCGATATGAGTATTGTTGGAAAGATGAAATTAAGTTACTGTTAGGAGCTTGGGATAATAGATATATCAGCATCTCTAAAGTGAACTGAAAGATCATTGATTCACAACTGATACTATATTGTATTAATCTTAGGCTTTGAGTCACTAGCGAGAAGCAGAAATAATATTTCATTTCTTTAATATGCAATTTGACTTCTGGAGTTGGGATCTATCAGCTTCCTCTAAAGCATTAGGAATTAGGCTCTCGGTGAAGACAGAGTTTGTGTGCCGAATGGCATTACAGTCATGCAGCACCTTGTGGTGTCTTGTGCTCACACAGGCTGCATTAAACCAGTGAATTTACACTCAGCAGGGAGGTTTGTCCCAGATCTGATGGCAGAGACTATTTGAAGAGATTTTTGCCCTCTTCTGGAGGTATGCTCTGTTTGTTAGGATTTGTACTTAACAAATCTGTTGCTACTGAAGGAATCTAGGAAATTCACATTCCCCCCATTTTCTTGCTTGCTGTTGTGGGACTTTGCATTGCTGACTTGTCATCTTTCTTGTATTTTTATACTGCTGGAAAGTACTTTGTGGCTCATGGTGTTTGCATGGAGCATAGCTGCTCTACAGTTCTTCTGAACTTGATGTTTATTGTACAAATGGGTGAAAATGAGGAATTGCCTGGATTCAGAGACAAAGGAGATCCCTTCCCGTCCTTTGAATTACAGCATGGAAATTACTGTAAAAACACATGATAATGAAAAGCAGACAGGGCTAGGAAAGACAAAAGAAGCTCATCTCAATATATCATGAGCAAATAGGACTGATGAGGCCTGTCAGAGCATGTCCCATAACAAATGGAGTGGCACTGGCAACCTCCTTAAACCCCAGCTGTCTTATCTTTCAGAGCAATTGGGAGGAAAACAAGCCAGGCAATATAGTAGTAGGGATTGGAGGAGGGATAACATTGAAGAAATCACTCACTCTCTGTAACAAACTGATACATTTGCGTGAATTGAGTTTGGCAGTGATGGCTGAAGGCCTTCCTAGATCCAGACACAGCATAAAAGGAAAATATTAATATTAGGTATGAAACTCTGTGGGCTTATAAAAGGGTGTATCAATTCCTTTTTTTTTTTTCTGTTCCAGAGAAAGAATTTCCCATTAATATACCATATACTGAATATCAACAGCAGTTAACTACAGACAACATGATCCAAGTAACGGCTTTATGTCATGTAAAAGATGGGATTCAAGTGCTAGTGCAAAGAGACATCAGCCTGGACAGTCCTGCCATCGACGTACAGGTAAATTGCTTTGTTCTAACTGCAGTGGCAGAGTAGGGTGAAAATGAGCTCTTATAAGCACTTTCTTCCCCAAAAGAGATGTTCTGCTCACATTCTGCTATGGTCCATCATAGCATCTCATAATATCTCCTCTTCTGATGACTGTGAAGGCTCGGATAGAAAAGAATACTGAGAACCTGGCCTTTCAAGCATTTTCTTTGCACAGGTACTTGGTGAAGCAAAAGTGAATGAAGAAGTGGATGTAGAAGTGATATTTACCAATCCTATTGATACAGAAGTGACAGACTGTGTCCTGCAGGTAGAAGGCAATGACCTGCTCAGAGGAATCCTTACGATAGAGTAAGTATGAGAAATGCCTCCTTCCTGCTATTAGAGATACATGAGCAAGAACGTGGGCATGGATGGCTTAGAACTGAACAGTGGGGTGAGGCAGCATTTTCTTCTTGCTGTAACTTGGGAGGCCAGTCAATATAACATCTCATAATGAAGCACATAGTTTTGAACCAGCCCTTCCTTTAAGTTAGGCTTTGGCTTCATAGTTTGGGAGATCAAATAATTGCTGTCATAATTGGTCAGAACTTGTTTTCCTGCCTATCTAGCAGAATCTCACAATTCCAGAAAAAAACCCATGCTTAGCCATGCAGAAATTTTGCTGAGGCTGTCTATGCTGCGATAGGCCAGATGGGTTGAACCTTCTTGTGCTGATCATAGGGCCAACAATAGGATACGTGACTGTTTCTGTCCATGCTATACCCAAACTATAACATATATTAACCAGGATTTTTTCCCCCCACTTTATTAAACTGGCTGCAGGTGGCCATCTGGGTGTTCAGCCTTCTAAACAATTACATCAAACTGGTAGAGATACACATAAAAAGCAGATGCACCGGTGTCCCAGCTTTGGGAACAAAAATAAACACAGATTGTTTGACACAGGTTGTGATCTCAAAGGGTGGCACCTCTGAAAAGTACAACCCCAAGTATGCTCCATGCATAGCTTTTCCAGACACAATAAATCACCACCAGTGAGGATAGTTTTTAAAGAACAGACTAAACCATGACCAGCAGCTACTCCTTAGATGATTGAATTTACTAAGGCCTGGAACGTGAACACAGCTGAAATCCATGCGTCAGGAAGAGAATAGGAAAAATGGTGAATATTACAATAAAAGTTTGGGTTGGGTTTTTTAATAATAAAAGAAAACGCACTTTTCCAAAACAAGAACTACAAGCACACTGATTTTCAAGCTCTGCTTTCAGAACTCTACAAAATAATTACATTAGGAGATTAATAAACAGAGTCAAGAAACTATTAAATGGTGTTGAGATGGTGAATGAGAAGACTGGAATAAAATAGGTTCCTTTTACTATAGATTCCAAGTTCGTCTTTTATGCTTTTGATTTTGTATCTTGTCTTGCTCTTTTTCCTTCAGTATTTCACAACTGAAACAGGTTAAATTTTCAGACTGTCCTCCACTTTGTATATATACAAAATTGCTCACAAATTTTGATGTATGCTAGCAAATGCAATTATTTCTAAAAAATATCTGGGATATGGAAGTGTGCTCTTTACCTGAATACACACCCAGAGGAACTTTAACTGAATACACACACACACAAAACACACACAATTAAACAAACACACACAGCAACCTAACATTGCCATCTGCACTTGAGCAACTAGGAATGGTCTATCCCATAATTTATAAGCTCTCCTGAGGGAATTTAGCAACCTCACGTTGTCTGTCACATACAACTTTTATCTTCAGGCAAGAGAAGACAATATGACAGGGTAAGGCTGTTTGGGAAAACCATAAACATGAATTTCCAAGAATTACAAAATATTCTGGTTTAAAACATTTTAACTTCCATTCAGAATTTCCTGCTGTGTAAACACTGAGGTGTTCTTCGTATTATAATCTGTTCTAATTCAGGAGTTTGTATTAACATTCTTCATGGTCTCTCTTTTAATAATTCGGTGATGTGTTTTACATCCTCAGTTCTGCATGAAGTAGTCAAGACACTAGTATGTCCCCCTTTGTGTGCTTATCTGGGTCACTGAATAATGTATTTGTGATACCTTAATGTGCGGGTTTGAGGATTTAAATACATATCGGATAGCGAAGTCCTGTATGGTCTTTTCTTGGCCATCCTACACTGAGGTGATAGGAATTCTTACTTAAGATGGGAGATGGTTAGTGAAGAAACTCAAGCATGATGCATAACCCTGTTTGCAGCTTATATTTTTCCCTTTGTTTCCTATTTTTAGCGTACCACCACTGAAAGGCAGTGAGAAATCCAGTACAAAGTTTAAACTCATCCCTACTGAGACGGGTTCCAAACATCTCGTTGTTAATTTCTCCTGTGATAAATTTGCAGATATCAAGACCTTTAAGATGGTAAATGTGATTGACTAACATGAAGATATACAGTGAGCGGTCTGTGCATGTATAAATTAAACAAAATGTAGTAAGAAATCTTGTATAAGAAAACAATGAGAAAATTAGCAAAACAAAATCCTCACTTCCTGTGATAAGGGGTTACCAACATCATATCATTAACATTTTACATTGTAATTTTAAATAAACTGAGGAATAGTTGATTCCTCATTTACTGTTGTGAGTGTCCATGTTATTAAAAAGAGCATCTTGCCTTCTATTCAGACACTGTTTGACTTTTGTCTGGTTTTCTTTGGAAATCATTCTTTCTGGCTCCAGATCTCTCTGCACAAATGTTCATAAACTCATAGAATCATTTTGGTTGGAAAAGACCTTTAAGATCATCAGGTCCAACCATTAACCTAGCACTGCCAAGAAAACTCATTTTTACACATTCAAAGCCTTATACAGTGGACTTGCAAAGCAGTGCTTCTCCTTACTGCAACCACGATACTAGAAAGTAGCCAGGATGAGTTGCACGATCGATGTTATTTAGCTTTGTCTTTTTTTGCTGCAAAGACTGTCCTGACATTTTTCCTTTTTTGGTAAATCATGGTCACCAAATGAGGCATGTTCAAAAGGAATTTGGGTGGTGTGTGATTGAGAGCCATTTGACAAACATGTTGAGATAATTTCCCAATTCAACATATATGATATTTTTGCATGCTGATATTTTGCACTTGCTGCATGTCTTTTTTGGGAATCAGAGGGAAAGTAATCTTAACTCTAGGGATATTTTGACTTGAGAAGAGTTAGGAATTCTTCGCTATAGGTTGTGTGTCAGGAAGTCATCTTTCAGAGTTCCAGTTTCATAAAGCTTACCTAAACCCACTATGGGAGGATAGGTATGGGCCAAAAGCTGGGTTCCAGGAACAAGTGCACTAGGTGTATTGGTTTACGGCCAATAATTGTACAACAGTATGGCAATCTCGGACTGAAAGTGATCTGTGTAGATGAAGCGAATGGAAAGCCAAGCTACTGCTCTATGGCACTTTGGACTGCTGGGCCAGGAAACCAGCAAAATCTTCACAAGCGTGTGGCGCCAGCTCTGTGCCCCCACTTCCAACAGAGAGCACAGTGTCCCTGCGACGTGCCATAGGGACTCCTCGCTGCTGCAGGAGCAACCCAAGCTCAGACTGGCTACAAACTCCTTTTCTCTTAGTAGCCTGCAGGACTGCACACAGTGGTACCCTCTCTTTTTTTCTCCTGATGTTCCTCAAGGCTCGCCAGAGCCAAGAGCTCTCATCACGTAGACCAAACAGTAGAAGTTGCAGCTTAATGATAGCCTTGGATTTAGAATGCGGATATATGCATAATGACTTCTTTTTACATCTCTTGTATGCGTGAAAACAACCAGACCATGCTAAAGTCAAGTGAATTGCACTAGCAAAATGAGAGAAGCTTGTAAATTGGATCTGTAGGGGAATTAAAGGAAGGCAACACCCTTCCTCTGCAACACTTCATATGCATACGAAGTTAATGCTTCTAATTAAATGTGTGCCTACTTGGGTACAGACTCACAGAAGGGATTCTGCAATGGTTTTTTGTGGAAGTTATACAGATCTCCTCTTCCAAATAAAGCGCAGCAACAATACAAGTATAAGGTGCAATATGGTTACCCTGAGGATATGATAGTGCAAAACTCAAAAACAGACAAAATTACTAAGGAGATGAATGAAATAAAAGAGTATGCTCTGAATGTTAGCAAACTGCACTGGAATTTCAAGGCTCTGAAACAAGGGAAAAGGAGGAACAAAAATATTTTGAACCATTTTGGATGATGGGTGGGTGGAATTGAGCTAGGAAAAACACCTGCAACAATGTTAAGACATTAGTCACTTAGGAACCATGACCGCTGCATTCCAAAGGGATGACAAAAGCAGCTGCTAATGCTTTGCTGCGGTGAAGGTGCGGACTGGCAGGTGCCAGGTTGGGATGTAGGCCAGTCCGAGAGAGGTCCTGGTGGTGTGGTGAGCACCACTGTGGGCGTGTCAGGCAGGTGAAGGAGGTGGTTGCAGCCAAGACAGAAAAAGTGCTTTGAGATTTAATTACTTAGGTGACTAGCAAGGAAGAAGAAAGGAAATAGTCATACTCCAGTGGGAACAATGTGTAATGTCTGAAGCAATCACTATAAGTACTGAACACCTGAACTTAAGAACTGGTCGATGCGGTTTGTCACTAGGGCTGTGTGTGAAGATCAGGTAACATCAGAGGCTTGTGGCTCTTATGGTTTCCAAGGAATATGAATTAAGGAAAAGAGAAAAAGACCAACTGAAGTAGCTGTGAACATCAATCAAATCCATTTGAGGCGATTCCTGGAACAAGTTTTGACAGCCTGAACATCCCAGAAACTTCCAAGAGGAGGAAGGACCTCTGATTTATAATGTAAGTGGAGATCCACCGTACCAGATATACTGCTACCAAGTATAAAAACTCTTAATGGTTTTCTTTTAGGATAGGGCTAGCATAATGTCATATAAGACTCTTTTAGTCTTAGTGGTATGAAAACAAAATTTCTCAAAAAGGTGCAAGAAGCCAATGTTCTGGTAAAATCAACCTTACAAACAGCTGTTGGAGCTTAATTTCTGTTTCTTTTTCAGGTTTTTTTTTTCTATGTAACTTAAAATTCAGACTAATTTATTTTTTAAGCCTTTACTGAGTGCTAAAACATGATCAGTGGAGCTGCAGAATCTTAAACAGATAAATATTCCTCCACAAAACAATGTCATTTTATTACCTGTACACTTTTAAGTGAGGGTACTAAAATACAAAGAAATACATTTACAATTGTGAAGATAGGCTTAGAGTTTGCACTGATAAAACTACTCATGGTTAATAGTTTGGGGTTTTTTTTTTAAATAAAACTTTTGCTGAAATAGTAATATGGAGTTGGCTAACAACAGGTAAAGAGGCATTTGTTTCTGGTGGGAGTTTGTATCATTTCACTTAAGTCAGGGGAGATAATTTGAGACCTAAAAAAAACCCCTCTGAAACCAACTCACAGGTGTTGAACAAAACCAGAAGTGACATTAACTAATCTGGAAGTTAAGTAATCAGGAAATGCTCCCTTTTCCTTCAGATGGCTTTTACGTCCCACCACACTCCCCATTTCCACATCCTTAAAGGTAACTTATTCATGGCACACCTATTATCCTTTGTAGGAAGTTCTTCTTGTCTTGGGATTCAAGAGAATGCATTTCCTCTGAGTAAATAATTTTGGTATCTCCTCCCATAATTACACCCACGTTGAGTAGGAACATTGGCATTAGACATACATATATTATAGGAACTAGTTAATTCGTTTGGCAAGTCTACAGGTATTAATAACAACTGCTAAGTAGCTCTCTCTTCTCTCAAATTTCAGCTGGCAGCACGAAAAGATTGCTGGGTTTTTTCTTTTCATGATTAATGTGACTTGGACATCCTTGAAGAACAAAGTAGAAGTTGTATGCAATTCTCATAAGCTGAGGGAATGGCAGGTGAGTTCTGTGTGTCATTTGCTTCCCTTCGGCAGGTACTTGATTCAGGACTGTTTCCTTAAGATACATGCCCTGTAGGTATCTCCTTAGATTTCTTATCTGAAAGAAATTTTATATTGTAATTTGTTCTTGCACTTCATTTTCAAAGTTTTATCATTGTTATTATTAAGACCTGTTTGAGAACAATTTTTGAGCTAAGCAGATGATATTTTGGGGGAAAAAAAGAAGAGAAATTCCCCTTCAGAAGGCACCATGCAGAATTCCATCTAAACCCTTTATTTTTCAAATGCTATTTCAGAGATCTGGTATTCTTTGTATTAACAAAATTAGCGTAATCCATCCTAATGGAGCTGTGAGCATGGACCCTATAGATGGGAATTCAAAGATGCATTGAAACCTTACCGAAGGAAAACAGTGATGACAATTTTAAACTTTAAAAAGCAGAGATATTAAGATGATTATTGAATTGGGCAGTTGCAAAGCAGGGTTCTCTCAAAGTTTAATGATGAAAAAAAAACATTTTCAAATCAGTTTTTTAAATGTTGCTTTGCAGGAAAAGCAGCAGCCTACTGCAGGCCACTGATGTCCCAGACAATCATGCTCAAGATTCTCTTTTTCAGCCCATCAATGCTTACTCACATTACTTCTTTGTGGTCTTAAATTACAAAGAAAAAAAATCTCCTTGAATTTAGTTATGGCACTTTTTTTGGGGCATAAGTTAGAGTTTGCTTCTACTTCTTCAAAGTTTATATGTAAATTGTACATTAATATGTAGCTATATTGTTTCAGATCTGACTTAGTATTTGATTGCTATACTATATGGTACAAGATAGACTTGAAAGCTTGTTTGAAGATCCCTACCATAATAGTGCATGGTGCCATAGGCCTTAATCCATCCTTTGCATCCCACTTTTTTTGTTGTTATTACTGTTTTCTTTTGAATTCCCTTTGAAATGGTGGCGGTCATGTCCCCTCATCCCATCCCTGTCCCCTCCAACCTCATTGCATTTATGATACTAGCATTAATAAAAGTGATTTGGAAGAATCTTCACCAACATACTTGCCCTGAGCATTTGCTAAAACTCCAGGCGTACTCTGGAGTCTCAGAGGGCAGATATAAACACAGAGGACAGAAGCATGAACTATAGAGGGGAAAACAATCTTGCAAGGAGGATCATATACATACTCGCTTGCCAAAAAGGTAGTTTAGCATTTAAGGCAGCAAGAGCCACTCTATGGGTTTCAAACCACAGACCATAATAACAGTATGTGTGCAGGAGGACATGATACAAGAGAATCCCAAGCACACTACAAGTTATTGGAATTCCCCTAGGACATGAAGGTAGTGCCTACTAGAACAGGAATCCCAGTGGCCCAGCTGTCACTTCGGACAGAGCTAAATTCCGTCAGACTGATTTCTTTGTCAAAAGCTCCAACTTAGGTCCTGAAATACCTCTTGTTCATTCGTGTAAGACAGATGATCTCATACTATGCATCTTTCCCTACTCTAGGCCAAATGCCATCAGGATG
Source organism: Balearica regulorum gibbericeps (assembly GCF_011004875.1). Classification (NCBI taxonomy): domain Eukaryota; kingdom Metazoa; phylum Chordata; class Aves; order Gruiformes; family Gruidae; genus Balearica; species Balearica regulorum. Next base: position 7,828,122 of record NC_046199.1, read on the forward strand.
GAAGCAGGAAAAGTAAGATATCCTAACAGCCATTTGTGGAATCCTGAAAAGAAACATGTTGAAAGCGTAGGGGGGCTGCAGGCCACTGTATTTGGTGCTGATAATGAAATGACACTGATTTGCCCCTGTAAATGTTTTTCTAAGTCAGTAATAAAACAGCATCCAGCACTGTATAGGAAGTATATAAGTCCTTGGTGTATGACAGCCCTGTAACAAAACCCAAGCAAAAATTTCTATTATTGACCACTAGATTTAATGAATTTAACAGTGTCTGCTTTTTAGTTGTCCTTCCTCTGGTAAACGATAACTGCTCTTAACCTGATCATGCCACTTACCAGCAAGTGACTTCCGTGCTGTCTGCTTCTTCATGTCTTTTCTTCTGTTTTACAGATCTGACACCAACACATATCAGCTGGCAGCCATCAGTAAACGCAGGCTCACACCATACTGACGGATATGCCAACACTGAGTTGACTGTGAGGCGAGGACAAGGCTTCACTATTACCCTGTACTTCAACAGACCAAAGCAGACTGGGGAGAGCCTAGCATTTGTCACTGAAATAGGTAATGCTCCCTTAGCTTAATCCATGTTCTCATAGAACCGTAATCTTTATCCCTTGCAATTCTCCCCTTATTCTATTTAGAGATGCATTTTTTTCTTCACATATTTTTAATGCTCCCCCCCCCTCAACGTGCTTATTTCAAGTGTGAGGTTAATATTGAAATCACATTCTGGAATGGAAACCAATTACCCCTTCTGTCTGGCAGGGCCGTCCCCCTCAGTATCTCATCGTACAAAGGCCGTATTTAACCTCTCCGAGGTGGGGGCAAGTGGCTGGAGTGCTGTCCAAGGACCCAGCGAGTCCGGCTATACGAACTTTACAATAACCAGCCCAGCCAATGCTGTCATTGGACGATACAATCTCATCCTCCAGGTAACCTCAGGGAACAAGATCTTCTCCAGATTCCTGGGGCAGTTTGTGTTACTCTTCAACCCTTGGTGCCCAGGTAGGTACCGTGACTTTGCTCTTGAATGTAACTGCCCTATTTGCTTTCATATCTGCACAGTGAGCTCGCTCACTCCCTCAAGTTGTCTCTCTTTGGGTCACCAGCAGCAATCTCAGCTATCTGTTCAGACATCTGGGTTTGCTACATTAAAAAGCTACTGCTGCACACCCACACCCTTCCTTTATTCTAATTAAATGTGCTATATAGGGTGATATCATAGATTCTTTCTTCAGGACTGAGCAGATCACTTTTTTCTGTAGACGAGGGCTGACAGACTTTCATTAGTGTGTGTACTTCTCAGAACATACAGTATAGCAAGCATGCAGTAACATCCTTGATTGCACCTAAATGAAAGCAAAACTGCTCTTGTTAACTGCAAAGACAGTAGCCCAACTAACTTTTTATAAAGCCTGGTAGAGGACTAGTGTGAAGATTGGCATTTCCCACGTCTTTCATCATGGGTTGAAAAGGGAATCTCTTGCTGCTCCATTTTTGTATTTCTGAAGCCTCAGCACGTTGCAGAAGAAACGCAATTTCCTAAACTCAGATTTTGCAAATAGGTGATAGTCTAGAAATCTAGATTAGCCTTAAAATATACCACTCTAGAGTTAAGGGAGCTCTTAGCCAGCCAAGTGATTAAACAGCTTATGAAAGAAAAGTAACCACAATGATCCACTTGTTTCTTCTGTGACTATATGTTAGTCAAGCGCCACTAACAAATATGTCAAGAGCCAAGATGAAAAAAGCTGCTAATTAGCTCAGCATGTCTTGGAAGTCAGAAATAATTATAGAAGTATGTTCAGGAAACTCAGACTGTCTCTGCATAGATAGTCCTGAGGGGAAAACCTTCCCAGAACCTTCTGAAGGATCACTTGTGGTGTAACTTCTAATTGATGGAAACCACACTGGAGGGACTGCAATACTTGACAGCTCCTGAACTGGAACACCAGAGTAGCAGTGGTCATGAGACCAGACAAATTGTTCTCAGATAAAAACTGAGAAAAATTAAGCTGCACCATTCCAGTTTAAAACTAATCATTTTGTAGATTTATCAGATGATGCAATGACCACTGCCAAACATAAGGGAGTATCCTTAAAGTAGGGTGCTGCTGAATAAGCTTCTGCAGAATGGAATAGCTCCCTGACCCTGTCAAAGAGGAACAGATTCAGTCTGAGGGTTTGTTACCCCTACAGTGTCATAGCAGAAGGGAAATAGAACATTTATTTTCTCAGCAAAGGATAAATGGCATATCTGGTCTGTAGATATTTCATTAAGCTAGAAAAGAAAGGAATTAATTTATAAACTGTAATGTCAATAAAGAACTATTTATAAGGAAACAGTCAGGACTAGAGATGAAAGGAAAAGCACTGGGTTGCTGAAAATCTGCTAGTGGATCTTTAAGTGTGATCTGAGAAAACACTTTGATGAAATGGTTGATTACTGACTTTGATACGCTGATGTTAAGCAGCATTGTCCATACAGAGATAGGCTGGGATACCGCATAGAAATAACTGGCTGACCTTAAACACTGCAGTAGTTGAGAAGGGATAAGACATAATAATACAAAATAAAAGACCATGTGTTTAGGGAGGAATAACAATAATTTCAATGGCAGATCATCCAGCTGCAAATCATGAAGAATGTGAAAGTACCTGTTAATCAAAGAATGAGAACCAAAGTGAAATGGCCCTGAAAAAGGCAAATACAATCTTAAACCATGTAAGAGAAAACAGTTACTCAGATTTAAATATTAACGTCATTGTACAAGGTGGCAAGATCTTATTTGGAATTTTCTTTCATTTAATCTTTCCTGAACAGGCATTGTGAATTAGAACACGTTCAGTGAAGGGTTACTAGGATAACCGAACAAAAACCTTTGGGACAAGAGAAAATTTCTAGTTTAGCAAGCTGAAAGCAATTAGTTTTACAGGTCATATATCTGAAATAAATACAGAATTTGGACACAGAAAATACTGATCTCGCCATAATGGTAACAAACCAATAAGCTTATTAATTCACTAACATATTTGTTTCAAACCTGTAGATGAAACAAAAGTGATGTTTTAATATAGTCTCTTAAGGACATTTAAAGGGAAATCTGAGATACTTGCAAGCCAGCCCCTGATAATGATGAATTATGTCCTAATGCTATTGAAGGAATGTACAATTAACTATTAGAATAAAGAGTGCTAATCACTAATTTCAATGAATGATCATACACTGCTTATCTACAGCTCACAAGTGAACACGTCAATTGTAAAGCTTTAAGTGATGAAAGGATATGTATGTTTGAGAATTTTGTAGAATGTATATTTTTTCCCTAGATGTCTGATACTTGCCACTTGTTTCTGTGGCAAAGATTATATGAAGAAATTACTAGAAGTATATCTATGTTAGAAAGCATACTTATATGTTGATTAGAAACTATCAATAGAAATTTACATCCTGCTTGTTTCTCACACTATCAGGATAAACTTTAACTTCAGAATGAGAGGACAGAATATATAGTAACTTTGTATTTTTGTATTAAAAGGAATTAATTTAATAAAGAATTAGGTCTATAGTGATCTGTCTCTCTATAAGTGTCAAAAGAGAGGACTATCAAGGCTGATAGCATTTTTTTCTCCTTGTCTGCTGAGAGTAACAGAAGAAGGGGTTGTTACTATTTGGTCATACTTGAAGAGATTTGTTGTGGTGTGTTGTGTTTTTTTTTTCTTTCCACCTTTTAAACTAATGTTAATTTTGCTCTGAGTTATTGGTAGGAATAGCATTGTTATAAAAAAAAGGTCGAAGTATACTTATTCGAAGAACTGGCTCTAGAACGTTGTACTTGAGAGCATATAAACCTTAGAAAAAAGATGTTCTTCAAGAGATTAGAGAAGGACATTTAGATTGCTCAGAATCATAAACTGATAGGGCTAGAAGGATCTTAGAAAGTTATCTAGACCCACACCATGCTCTAAGGCAGGTTCAGTTTAGCATTTACATCATTCCTGACAGATCTTGAATTCCTTCTTAATGGTCAGCCATTAGGGAAGCTCCAGTACCTCCCCCAGTAATTCAACCCAATAAAACACTAGCCTTTCCATTCAAATTTTTTCCTATTAAGTAACCAAATCTTTTTTGCTTTGATTTCAGCATATAACTTCTCATCCTACATATGATAGACATTAAGAACAGATTTCCTCCCTGCCCCGTCCCATCTTCTTCACAAAAATTTCTAAAATTGATTACCATGCTTGCCCCATTCCTCACCCCCATTTTTTCCTACCTTAAATAATTCTAAGTCAATTCATAAGTTTTATTTTCTGCATAAGTATATTTTCAGGATAGCAGAGCATTCTCAATGCTCCTTTCCCTCTTTTCAACTGGTCCACACCTTGAAGTGCAGCACCTGGAACTGCACACAGTTCTGCTGGCCAGTGTAGACCCAAAAGCTTGGGAAGCAACAATGATGGTATTATATAAAAGAATAATAATAAAGTGTGGACAGCCACTACAAAAATACACTTATATAATGTGATATAATTTTAAAAATAAATTACACCATCCTTTTGTTTGCAGGAAGGGAAGGATGGGAAGTTCCTATAGGAAGGTAAAGAAGTTGACTCAATAAAATAGAAAAGCTGATTTTGATATATATTTCCTGAAATCATTAAGCTTTCAGCAAATAATTTTAAACATTATGAAATTAAACACAGAGCCAAGTAGATATTGCTACCTAAAGAGTGATCAAAACAACCTGAACATCTGTGGGAAGCCAATGCTTTCATAGCAGCTACGTACTGTGCCATAGACTGGGGAAACCAAGGAGTAACAATGAAATCAAAGTGAATGGTTAAGCAGGCTATCCTAATAACATTTCTGATACCACTTTGGATCAGACATCTTAATTTAGGGATCTTAAAACAAGATGAAAGCAACTGGGAAACAGAGAAAACTTATCCGTCTAATTCTTTTCAAACATCTATTCTACGTCTAACTACCCTAAGAAGGCTGAGAAATCCAGCGAGCTAGCCTAGACTTTTCTCCATCTTCCTCACAAAAATATAATGTACAGATAGGAGACATTTAGATAATACACAGGCTACACTAAAACTAGGGAAAAAGAGTTAAGTAATATAACATGGATTCCCTGGGCCATATAAAATAACAGGCATTTTCACTGAGCTGTACATGTTCAGGGGGCTATAACAATGTGTTTTCCAAATAGTAGTTTTCCCCTTGTTAAATCGAGATATAAATGTTTTTGAAAGGTTGCTAGTATTCTCAGCTTTAAGTGTAAAAGCATGTCCAACTTGATTTTCAGGTGATGATGTCTACATGGCTAATGAAAATGAGAGACAAGAATATGTTCTCAATGAAAATGGAATAATTTTTGTGGGCAATGCAAAGTACATGGAAGCAAGAGGATGGTACTATGGACAGGTAGGCCATAAGGAATTCTTTTGGGCTCTTATTCAGCCTCCAGTAGCATTTCCTCTTACCGTTATTTGTCCCTCTGATAGGTATGCCTATCTATATGACAACCAAACCAACCTGGCCGTACTTGTGATTTGCTCACCATGTGCCTAATATGACTTTGGTGTGAGAGATGGCTTAGCACAGCACTGCAGCTAGGACTGACTTCTACACGTGCTTGAAGCTCATGGTACAAGTCTGGACCTCATCTACAACCAAAGCATCCACAGTACAAGTGACAACATACTTGTGTGGCTCCAACACACTCACTATTTTTGTAGTGCAGTTAGAATGGGCCAGAACTGACATTGACATAGAATCACAGAATAGTTTGAGTTGGAAAGGACCTTTAAAATTCGTCTAGTACAACCTCCCCACATTGAGCAGGAACATCTTCAACTAGATCAGGTTGCTCAGAGGCCCTTCCAACCTGACCTTGAATGTTTCCATAGATACAACTCAAGAGAATCTAATAATTGCATTCAGAATAAGCTTGGCAGTTTGAGTTTTACTGCAGTCATCTCTTCTGATGGCAAAAGGCATCCTGCCAGATTTTTGCTTTATTTAGTTATCCTTGTATTTAGCCAATACTGCAGTGTGAACTGCACACTACTGTCTTTGTGCCTCACTATGCCTATCACCTTTGGGCTGGAATATCTTAGAAAGTAGGAACGGCAGTGGAATCTCCTCTAATTCTGTTTGTGAAACTATCTTTTCTTACAAATGTATCTTATCTGATCACAGTTTCAAGATCAGCTTCTAAACATCTGTCTCACCATGCTTGATCTGAGCCTGTACTATCGTCAGGACGCAGCCATTGATGTATCCCGAAGAGGAGATCCTAAATATGTGGGCCGAGTAATCAGTTCTATGGTAAGAAATGGACAACTTAATCTGAATTCCACGTGCTTAATACCGCTGAGACTCAGCCACCTGCACCTCAAGCAATATAATTAACTAGATATGGTGTATTACACACTATTGATTTTGTGCATTCTGTCCATTGGCCTATTTTCAGATCAATGGAAATGACAATGATAATGGAGTTCTCCTGGGAAAGTGGCAAGGAAGCTTCCATTCACATGAGAATCCATCCAGATGGGATGGCAGTGTGGTAATCCTCCAGAAATGGCGTCAGGACAACTACAAGCCTGTTCAGTATGGCCAGTGCTGGGTTTTTGCAGGCGTGATGTGTACAGGTAAGCTTTGAGAATAGAGGACTGTGGTGAAATGGAGGCATTTGTGACCTCTGGTTTTATCAAAACTACAAAGCAGTTAATTCTACAAGAGGAACAGTGCTCTGAAGACTGCAAATGCTGAAGAATCACAAAATACTTAGACACTTAACTTTGTTTCTCAGATATTTGTCATCACTGAACTAAAGCTGTGTGTGGTTTTTGTTTGTTTTTTTTATATATTTCAGTTCTGAGGTGCTTGGGGATTCCAACTCGTTTGGTTTCAAATTTTAACTCTGCCCATGATGTAGATAGAAACCTGAGCATTGATAAGTACTATGACAGCTCTGGAAAGAGTCTTAATATCGGCAAGGATTCCACATGGTAAATATAATTTTTTGCATCTCACAAATAATTAGAGAGAGGATTTATGAGACTTAAAAACATGAACACTAGTAGTACAAAGCAGACAAAGTTTAATACAAATATCTAAATACACTAGGCATCCATTTGGAAAGAAAATATACTTCATGATTTTGAGATAACAGTTACTGCAAACAAACCACCAGACCAATTTTTTTTGCAGTCCCTGACCTCAAACAAGTGCAACTTTCTTAAAGAAGTATGTCTCCATTGACAATGCACCAGTTCCCAAGGCTCTTTTAATTATTGACACCTAACCAGTCTGTCCCTGATAATGCAGCTCAGTACCTTCCATGCTCTTAACTGGTTTACTGCTGCCATAACTTTAATCACACATCCAAAGCCTGTGTTTCTCAGCTTGGCCCGTCATCCTCCCCAGGTAGACGGTACCCTCCCCAAGAGGATTTCCAGCACTCCTTTAGCTAGAGCTTCCCTTTGTGGGGGAAGAAAAATGGAGAACAATCCTACCACTCTCCAGACTTGGTTATTGGACATTGTAGTCCAGTGCTGTAAACTGCAAGTGATCCATGATTATCAATCAAGCCCCAAAATTTGAGTAGCCAAAGAAACATGCCAATCCTTCAATAACACCATTTTATACTTTAGATGCCCTCCAGTTTTAAAATCTTTACTCTGCAGCTGCTTCACTTTTCAGAAACTGAACTAACTAGGCCTGAGGGTGTATCATATCTCTCGAAGTCTCTGTGCACACTAGGCTTCGCCTAAAGTATTATCTTTACTTAGTCTGCTTCGTTACACTGAGTGTATGTGGTTGAAGGATATGGGAAGTCTTTCATCTCTTAACTTTATTAGCCTCTGAACAAAATTCAGCCAACAATTTTTCTTTTCTGGGTCATCCTGTAACCTACATTTTACCAATCTTTCGTGCTATCCTTTCAGAGTTTGTGGAACTCATTACCACTGAATGCTGCTGAAAACAAAGCTATAGAGTTTTTAAACAGGACAAAGAGAGATGCATAGAGAATAAGATGACTAACAATCATTAAACCCAGTGGTGTCAATGTAACTTCTAATTCAGAAAGTCCCTAATTCTCTGACGGCAAAAAATTGTACAGCGTAGCAGGGGAAGCATCATTCTATTCATGTGCTGTTCTCTTTTCTAAACATCTGCTGCCACACACTACTATAGATGGGCTATTGGTCTTTATGAGCATTTTATCTGACCCAGTATAGCTATTTTAACTTTCTGTTTAAACAAATCATTCCCCACATTTGAGGGTTACTGAACCCAATCACCAAGTGTTGCCTATATCCAAGGTTTAAATCTTTCACTTATAGTTCATATTGCTCCCACAGCAAGCTGCTGACATCTGTATTCTCTCCCTCCCCACCCTGAGATCCACACCTCAAAAGCAGGCAGTAAATCTTTGAAAAAGGTAGTGAGTTGCTGTAACTAGACAGCTTGTGTCACATCTTAGATGTGAACCTTTAAAACCCAAAATTCCCTACTCCTTTCAAATGGGAAGTTTGTATGACTCTATATTACTATGCTTTCTAGTCATTGTTCTTTGTCTCCAGGGATTATCACGTCTGGAATGAAAGCTGGTTCATTCGCCCAGACCTGGGAGCAGCATACAATGGATGGCAGGTTCTAGATGCAACTCCACAAGAACAAAGCAAAGGTAACACTGTAAGTTCTTAGCGTGACTTAACATTCCTCCTCCAAACTGAGCACAACTAATAAAGTTTGACATTTTTCCCCCATGTTTTAGGATTGTTTCAGTGTGGCCCTGCATCTGTCATAGCCATCAAAGAAGGTGATGTAGACTTGGATTACGACACCTTATTTGTGTATACAGAGGTGAATGCCGATTGCAACAGATGGATTGTATACAATGATGGAACTAAGAAAAGAGTGTACTGTGATACTGAAATAATTGGCAGATTTATCAGCACCAAAGCTGTGGGCAGCAATTCCCGTGTGGATGTCACCTGTAATTACAAATATCCAGAAGGTAAAGGAATTATCACAATTTATTTCCTTGTTATCACAGTTGTCTCCTACTGAATTCTTGGTGCTAGGAAGCTAGGATGGGTAACTCATTTTGTTTAAGCATCTCTCCCCTTCCTTCAGAAAATATTTCTGCCAATGTTCTCAGACTACTTTCTTAATACAATGAGTATTATATTTCTGGTTTTGTGTATTTAGTAGTTTCCGTATTAAGACACAATACAAAATATACTTCAGTCCCTTACACAGGAGTACAAAATGTAATATATACACAAAACAGGGCTAGAAAATAAGTTTTACTACCCAAGGCAGGCAAACCCTCAAAGCTGTCATACCAAAAAGTCTTAAAACCGAGTCTATCATGTATCACAAACTGTGCACAGGTCTGTAGTATGGGAAGTTACAGATTAATAAGTACTAGTTTTCTGGCATATCTGGCAGAGGGAGTGGGGCAACAATCAAACCACTAATCCAAAACCTTAAACTCCATTCCTCTAACACTAGACCTCCATCTCCCATATGCCCTCATGCTCAGTCTCTCTCAGCAAATAAATTCTTTCTTGCTGTGTCCATTCCAACTTCTCATCTTTCCTTTGGAAGACCCCATTACATCCTGCTCCCAAGAGGGGTGACGCAAGGCTCTCTTGTGCTCCTGCTCTGACCTCCAGCCAGCAGCTACCCAGCCATTCAGTTGTTATGCGTTTGCACTCCCGGTGGACTCAGTCTCCACGTTATTGGATTCTGGAAACAAAACAACTAGGAAACAGTAAAAGGACTAAGGGCCATTCATCTGTACTTAAGGAAACAAAGCAGCAAAGGTGAAGAACTGCATAGCCATATGTTTGCAGGAATATTTTTATCTTCCCTCAAAAACTTGGTACTTATGTCTTTCCATCTTTTTTTTAAATTTAGGGTTACAGATTTCATATAATAGTTTACTTAATGTTTGTGGCTCAGAGTCTTAAGGAAAAAAAGAGGAAGATATTTCACCTTTAAAAAAAAGTTTGCCATTCAGGATCAGTGGCCATATTTCCATACTTCACTCCTTAAGGTTTTAGTGCAACTGTATTTAATACAGAGGCTGGTTCTCATCAGATTAGCAAAGTAATGCTTGTCACACTACTGCCTGTTCTGACCAAAGAAAAAGAAATCTTGCATCCTAAACAAATACAAATGCATCATATTTCATTTTAGTGACTTATTCACCTTATTACAATATGTTTATTATTTTCCTGTGAAAAACCTGAACAGAGGCCTAATGAAAATATGGGGAACTTTTAGGTATTGCATATTTCTGGGCGATGCAGAGCTGACACCCTATATCACTCTGAAAGCCTTTACACAGAGAAGGTACAATGGCAACAGAAGTATGAATTTTACTTGGTTCTCTCCTTCAACCAGGTTCTGCTGAGGAAAGGCAAGTTTATAAGAAGGCCTTGGCCAAGATATTTGGATCAAGCATCACAGAAGGACACACAGAATCTCCAGATGAAAGATCTTCAGAGACAGTTAGAAACCCTGGGATCTCTGGGAAATTCAAGCTGGCTGAACCTCCAGTGTTTGGCAAAGACATTACCCTAATCTTAATTCTCAATAATCTATCTTTTGACCACAAGACCGTGAAGGTGGACATGAGTGCATCAACCGTCCTGTACACAAGGAGAACAGTGGCAGAGATCCTGAAGGCAAGCACTTCTGTGGAACTTGGTTCTAAACAAGGTAACTTTTCATGTCCCTAAGGAGCCAATATAGCCCTCTCCTTAGCCACATGAGGGCAACTGGAAGGAAAAAACATCAGTATCATAATTATATCAGCCTCGTAATGCATCTACTTGTTCCATCTCTTAATAGCATTTTTTGTGACTACATTTTACAAAATTCCCCCCCCGAAAACTTTCACTAGTTCAATCAGGAATTGACAGTCTCATGAAATGTTATATAGAAGGCTACATTTATATTACTGTTCCAGAAGCAACACTATGTATATATATATGTGTGTGTGTGTGTCTGTGGTGATTATCACATGTATAGGAACACATCTTACCCTTAAGAAATAAAAAAAGTCTGCTATTTGCTTTCTGGCACTCAACAGGCAACACTAACAGAAATTAACTAGGACAAAGGTTAAAAGTTACAGTGAAACTCTCTGTCTCTCTCAAGGCTATTAAAACTATTCTAGAGATCTTTCTATCCCCAGGGGCTGGAAAGATAAACATTTTTTCCATACACAGCAGAAAAGTTGTAGGACTACAACAATAAGTAGCTGACCAGGTGACTTAAAAAGGATCTCTGTGAAACTTGACCCAAACTTTCTTCTTGACTGAGGTAAAACAAATAGCATATAAGGAAGGAATAGATAAAAATGGTTATACCTCTAATTATAAGAAATGCAAAGGGACAGGAATCCCTTGATTGAAATGCAGATGAGCAGATTCCCTCAGTTTCAGGCCAAAATCCTGCATTTAAAACTGTAAGGGTCAAATAGATTAAAGCAGAAAAGCATCACTAGAAGAGAGAAATACACCACCAGTCTCACAAGGAAGAAATATAAACAGACTCCAGTTGTCTTCTGTTCGCTTCAATAATTTCAAAACCCCTCAATAACTCTCTTCTTTTTAGCATTCTTTGAGAATGTAATGGTTCCTAAATATATGTCTGAATTCCAGGAAAACACATCCGGTTAAAGATCCCTTATTCTTACTACGGAAAATATCTGACTACTGACAAAAGGATCCAAGTTACTGCTTTGTGTGAAGTCTTGCACACGCGTGGGGTAAAGTTGCTGGTGGAGAAGACAATCATTTTAGAGGACACAAACATTATCATTAAGGTAAAGAATTCTCTCCTTGATGTCCTGAACAGACAGAAAGAACTAAAGAGTCTTTCTGGAGCTCAGATCTTAAGATGAGAATTTGGGATAAATGCATTAATTTAGACTGCAATTTCAGATGTTGCTCTAAAATTCTGCCAGCTTAAATTGAGAAAGTAAGCATGTGAAAGACCAATTTTGAATCTTTGCCTGAATCTGTCCCCTGTTCTTCAGAAGAGCTCTGTTCCCTTCTTTCTTTCCCAGTCACATGCCACTGATTTGTGTTTGCAGAACTTGTTTTCATTTCATCCCTATTCTAGTTATTGACAAGTGCTTGTGTTGCCTTTGAACAACTTTGCTGACTCCCAAAATACAGATTTAAACCCTTTAATGCTAATCTATGTTAGGGCCAGTTTATATTGTTTTAACACTTTAATCCTAATCAATGTTGTGCCAAAAAAAAAAAAGCCACTCGGCAACCCACAGATCAGACAGGCTTAATGAGATGTGTCTGTATAGTCAGGACTCTATTTCACTGAAATTGTGCACAAAATATTACATACAGCTTCACAGCACTATTTAGCTAATCCAAAACCAGCTTCAAGTATTAGGAAAGGCATACAGACTGTCAGTTAAATTGCACTGCTCCTACAAATACCTCATCCTCAAATATGAGAGATGCTCTGCTTATAGTTCAACTGAAGTCTGACTCCAGAAGAGCGTGAAACAGTGAATGATCAGAAATGTGTCTTTGTCATTTAGATTCCTCGGCGGGTTGTGGTGAACAAAGCTGTTACTCTAGAGATCTCATACGCCAATCCCCTCCCTGAACCTGTGAGCCACTGTATGCTACTAGTGACTTTGATGAATCAGCAGGTCAAGATACAGTAAGTGAAAGCTGTAGCATTTACTCAGTGCTTCTAACATGATGAATAACATGTCTCATTTCTCAATAAGGAAAAAAAACATGGTTGAATTGTCTTTTTCATATTTTCTATTTATGAAAATGCCACCAAATATATACTGAGATACTATGACTTCCCAATCACATATTGTTTGTTTTCCACATAGGAACTTCTTTAACAACTAAAACCCACTAACATTCTTCCTGGGAAAGCAAACGGGCATGTCAAATCCTTTTGTGTCTCTGGTATTTCTTCTGCAGCTTGGCTTTGTGTTTCTATTTTTATATATAGTACCCTAATACAAAAATAAGTCTGAGCTAAAATGAATAAAGACACTGCTATAGCTCCCCGCATTTCAGCCCAAACAATAAGTTGCTCTGTTCTCCTTTAAAGTAGGAGAAAATCATGCCTTTTCAAAACATCTTGCTCAAGATGTTCTATTACCTTTTTCTTTTCCTCTGGACTCTACTGCTTTATGGATTAACTCAGTGTTGAGTAGTTCATATTTCCTAAAGTTTGTTTTAGTATAAACCAGCCTGACTTGCTGTAGCTCTGGAAATATCAGGACATAACAATCCATAAAAATATGGAAGACATTATTCCAGTGAAAGACTAAGCTAATTTAGGCCAAAAGGAGACACAAACCAAAGCACCCTGGCCATTAGAAAAGTCATATTATTGCCAAATGACATGAACCAAGCCAGCATCAGACAGAGCACTGCTCTTTGACATCAGAGTTTTCCCATTCTGTGTTTGTGTTTACTATCTAAACTTGTACCCAGCTCTAACATGGAGGCATGATGTAGCACTTCTCATTTCCATCAGTCTATTCACGAGTAAAGATGGTACTATCTTTTCTCATTTCTTAGTCTACACAAAGCCTCAAATCCTAAGTAATTCCCAAAACCCAAGGCTAGGTCTCCAGTAACTGTTGGTGCCCTAGCCATCATGCAGTTCTGCTTCTTGGGAATCTCAAGGAAAGACAATGCAAGCCTGAATTAATTGATTTTTTTTTTTTTTCTCCAGTCTGGCTCAACTGGCACCGAGGGAGAGATCAAAAATTTATTTTGAATTCACACCTCGCAGGACTGGGCCCTTACAGCTGCAAGTAGACTTCTCTTGTGACAAGTTTTCTCATGTTAAGGGATTTGTAACCATTACAGTGGCACCTGCATAATGTGATGGAATCAATCTCCCATTTCAGCATTAACATGGCAAGACATTCTCCTCTGTATAGGGACAGCAATGACAGCAAGAAACTTTCCACAAAAATTGGTGACCTCTTACGTTGCAATAGAATCAAGTCTCCTGCTTTCACAGTGCTTAATTATTTAGTCTCTAATTGTATTTCTTTTTTTTTGTCCTCATCTAGACAAATGAAGCCACTTCCTTGTAGAAATAGTGTCACTGTTTTATCCAATCTCATTGCGTTAAGCTCCAGTTTTGACTTTCCCATCAGATAGTTAATTCAGTCTCTTTGTGACCACAGTCCAATTGTCAGCCATAAATAAAACCTACTCATATAACTGTATTCTTTTGTAATTTATTGTACATTCCATGGAAATACTATGAGAAATCACAAGATTGAGAAAAGTTCCTTTTCCTTTATTTAACAAGTTTCTTACCTAAAAAAAAGTAGAACATTTCCTCTATTGTTCATTTAATTTCTGTATTTTGTGACACCTATAACTGTGAATGGGGAGGAAAAAAGCCTGTGAAGGCTGGAAAAAGTAACCTTTGGGGCCTGTGACAAGAAAATTTCTGTAGCCTGTGGGCATAAGCCTGTCACAGAGCAGACACCACACGTACATATTCAAATCAGTAACTTAATTCCTACGTAATGCGACAGGGCCTCAGGCACCACGAAGCATGGCCAGAGTCTTGCATTAATACAGAAGTCCAGCATTTACACAAGGTAACCACCAATTTATGCCCCCAGCATAAGGTCACTGGAGACAAGGAAGATGTTTGTCGTCCATCTTCCCCAACATAGCCTATTCACAGGCAGGCCCTACTCCACACCTCTGTGCCAGCATTTGCATATGGACGCCTCTTTTGTGGGTTCCCAGGTACCAGGTCTCATCTGAAACACACTTTTAAGTAGCCTTAAGGATTCTGTATTACTGCAGGCAACGTAGCCTCTCCAGGGACTGCCATGAAGGAAATGACTGACAGGGCACAGCAACCACCAGCCACAATTCAGAAGCAGGGTGTGAGGCAATACCGGTGCACAAACAGCTCTGCCAAGCCTAGAGATTTAGATTTGTCATCTGACTTATAAAATGTTTAAAGCAGAATTAATAAGGCCAAAGTTCTGAACCACAGAGCTGTCAGGAGCTTGATATGGACATCTTTTGTCTACAGGTGATAATCTCAGAGAATCTGATGCATCCAGACAGGATCACGAATTCTTACTAAAAAATACACAAGAAACCATAACAAAACTTTAGATTCCTTTTAAAAAAATAAATTTAAGCTCTAGGTAATTAATTTGCCTTTTTGGTTGCTGGCAATCTTGATATGAATGGGGAAACAAAACAGAAAACAGCAACAGACACACACAAAAAAAAAGACACAATGTAGAGGCATAGAGGTGAGGAAAATAAGGGATCCCCCTTCTCCCCTTACTCCTCAGTCACCATCTGTTGACGGTTCAGAACAGCAAATTGGTGCGCATGTTCCTAGGTAAGTTGTGACACAGGATGAGGGAGGAGAGAGCAGGAGGTTGCTGCCGGAGCAGAGCAGTGTCTGTAATCAGAGCGGGCAGGGCTCACACCAGCAGAACAGCTCTGTAGCCTCCTCCAGGGCCCAACTCAAGATGCCGTGCCAAACAGCTACAGAGAAACTATGTACGTGTGTATGAATGCCCAACTATAAAGAAAATTGATTAAAAGCGGAGGCAGCCATTAAATACTCCTCTGTACTTAATAGAAATCCCTGATGCACGGGTGACTGCATGACAATGCCTCTCAGTGGGATGTGTTGCTTCTTATATAAGAAATGCGTATTATAGGTTATGATATTCTCATTACCATCATACATTACAACTCTGTATGCTTCCAAGAAGGAATTAATTATATGCAGTTATATGAAAGATCTTCAGGCAGACCTACCTTAAAAAAAAAAAGTGATTTATGCTATGCAAAGTCATGATGCTACTGAGTGACAGCAACGCTAATATATTACAAATTTATTTAGATCACTCCATGTCCCATACATCCATGTTGTACAATATGTATATTTGTCTATACCTGCCCTCGGTACATACAGTCTCCAAAAACCTAAACTGACACAAACCTAACCATCCAAAATTAAGTTTCTTCTGTCTACTGAAGACTGTATTTCCTTCATTAGATCCAATTTGGGATGTTTTCCTCTCTTAGTAGTTAAGAGACCAGGATAATCTTTATCATCTTTCCACAGCCATTCACCACTTTTAAATAAGTATAATTAAATTCAAGATTGTGCAATTAAACCAGTCATAAGTAGATGCTTACATAGGACATCACTACAAAAACAGTGACTAGCAACCACAGGTCACACCCAGCTCGTATAAACTCTAGCTGATGTAGTGAAGTCAAGAGTCCAAAGCCTTTCCTTACTCATGCTGGTGCAAGAGGATTCAGAATGTTCCTGCGCACTTTTGTATCTGTAACCTGAACTACACGCAAGTGGGAAAAAGAAGAAAGAAACCCTATGGCAGGTGAGTTAAACAGCCTGATTGCTCCAGACATTGCTCTTCCAATACAGATGAGTGGCATTTGCTGAGGAAGCAGGATAAATTACATCTAATTGTTCTCTTGGCAATTTAGCCCTTTTTAGGTTATATGCATTTAATGGGTTAGTCTACTAGAACAGATTCTTTTTTTTTCCTCTTCCTTTAATATCCTGAGTCTTGAACATATTCCTTTTTCCTGTAACACAGAAAAATAGAGTAAGAAAATATTTTCCTATCATATCCATTAACTACTCTATACAGTGTTATTGCAGCCATGTAATCAATGTTGGCTAGTGATTTGGGAAAACTGCCAGATAGAAGTCCCAGGCTGTAATCCCTCTCTGATACCGAGCTGATGTCTGGGCTCAGACAGGTCACTTGGTGGCCTCTGGACTCCCACATTCACCGCCCTACGGAGTGGCTACGGCAGCCTGCGCGCTGCTTCGAAGCACAATCCCCGTATCTGTGTTATATTGTACTTGCTCTCCCTCTCACGCTGACTGGAAAGATCTCTGGTTGGAAAGCTGTGTCATGATACACAGAGTCTAGCTACAATTTAGCCTAAGGATTTTTTTCTGTTATAGCTTCAGCTTTCTGTCAGAGGCAACAAGAACCCTGTGTGCATAACAATCAGTGTTTTCAGCAGCGATCACCGATTCTGCAGACTTTCTGCTTATGAGCATGCTCCCAATGTTTATCCATTATAGGATAAACACTTACCCAAACAAAAATTTAGAAGTTTCTCCTATTGTACATTGACAGGATCATCGAAAATATGTTTTTTCCAACAGAGATACTGAAAGCAGAAAAAGAAATTATAAGATTTAACCTGAAACTGTGAAGATCAAAACAAGGAGAAATTTGAAGTACACGTGGATGAAAGACTGGTATCAGACTTGTGCTCTTGCCCCATATATAAACCATTTTTTGCTGATCTCCTGCACGTATTCACTAGAAACACCTGTGTAACCGTGGCCTTTGCAAGGCAAACCAAACTACTAATTCTTAGAGCTAAACCAATGCTAGCCACTGCTGCTTTTATCTTTCCTGCTTCTCCAGGTGTCCCCTCTTACCCAGTTGTACATTTTGTCTTTGCCTGTGACATTCCACTCTGACAGCCTTGGCAGCATTGTTTAGGTCCTTGAACGTTAGAGTCTCACTAGTATTGAACCTATTGCTCAGTTGCTATTAAATCCTATATGTGCTACGTATTTATTTGCAGACATGTAAAATGCTCTCAGTTATCTGCATAGCTGTGCAAATAGTGACACGCACACTCCCTGCTCTGAAGAGCCTGGGCGTTTTACTTGCATAGTTCAGGATGCACAGTGGTAGGATATACACGGGTAAAGTGTTGCAAGGCTACCTTCTTTTCAAGCTCCAAGCCCAAGTGCCCTTCAGAGACTCATTCTAATGCACTCTTAAATTAGAGGACTTGATGTTAGGAATGCTGTTTTCTGTAGGTCCTTTTCAATTAAACATATTTAAGGCAGGAAAATAAAGTGATGATGCAAGTGAGAAACTTTCTAGACATTTTACATCAAGTGACTCAAACATCACGCTCCTATCAATGGAATTCTTTTCCTCCAGGTGACATACCTGAAACAAGACCCCTCACTTAACTCAAACACGTTTATGCTTACAGGCTACAGGAAAGCAACTTGCTCCAAGCCCTTACTGCAGCCTCAGAACTGCATGTCCACATTCATGTTTCTTCCAAAAAGCTGAAAAATGAATGCAATTATGACATCAAGACTTCACAGACTATAATTCTGTGCTGCAAACACAGCTGAAAACTCAAATCCCACCCTCTCTATTTCTATAGAGCTCTATGGATGCTCTCAGGTATGAGCCTCATTCCAAGTGATTCAAAGTGGTGCTAAGCCAAGTCCTGTATCGTAGCTCAGTGAAATGATGGAAGTGTTGCTTACAGCACCATTAGTCTGCAGAGAGTTAACGTGCTCCAGTCATGGCAGGAAATTTCTTCAAGTGAAATTCCTCTGGAATATTGTACTGGGGAAGGGCACTTCTCAAACACATGTTCATAGAGGGATCTGTATTCTTTCTGCTTTGTTTTTGTTTGTTGGCTCTTTTTGTTTTTCCTGGGTAGGTTTTCTTTAATTGATCAATGAACAAGAAAGGTTGAAAGCTTTTGCAATCTGTGCTTCAGCATCCCATTTTCAATAGTGAACAACCTGCCATGATACAATAGAGCAACTCATAGCACTGCCTCAAGATAGGCCACTATTATCCTACCATCCATCCTCTGCTGGTTATCTTTTCTCAGAGTGTGAAACAACACCCAGCTTCAAGCAACAAGACTGTAAATTAACTGAGATACACGATAGGTGAGAAGATAACGTGCAAGCTCAACAATGAAGATACTTCTATTCATCATCTGTCATACAGTGTTTCCAGGATCAGGCACGCACTTCCTCATGAGAGCTTTAATACTTCTTTCTGTACATCTGTAAATCATCCTGGGAACTACAGATCCCCACAGAAAAAGAGCAGAAATGTGGTGGAATAGAACAATCTCTTCAAACATTAACAAAGTCTTATCTGAATACAATAGGATATAGGGGGTTTTTTTATCAAAATGAATTCTCTGAATGTTTTTTTTCTGTCTCTGAAAGATGCCTGCAGAAAAAAATATCTTAGCTGTTCCTCTAAGTTATTGTTTATTTTGTAATTTTTAATGACATTGGATGTTTGTTCTCCTAGAACATATATCTCCAGCTATATATAAATATAATAATATTACTACATTAGATGAGCTGAAAAGATGTACAAGTTTGAAGGAACAATGTTTTTAATTAATTCACTTTGTTTCTTTCTAGCCCTGAAAATAGCAAGTGTCAACTGGCAATCCAAACTAAATAAAGCTGCGCACCACACCTCTGATTACAGCAGCACAGAACAAATCTTGAGGAGAGGACAGACCTTCAACATCACTCTGAACCTCCAAACAACAGTACAAGCTGCAGACAACTTCACCTTTATTGCAAGCACAGGTAATTTCCCCACAGCACTCACCTCAAATCCAAGTCACTCCAGCTCCAAAACACTAATGCTTTACAGCTCTACATAGTCCATTCCTGAACCATTAAGCTTTGTCTTGTATCATCCAGGATTCATTGTCCTTCCAGGCTTAGGAGCTTCCATTCTGAAGTTCAGTCTGAACCTTAAAGAAATAGACAGTTAAGGCAACGATTAATAGGAAAGCAGGGGCCACCCTCATCCTAAAAACAAGGCTGTATCTCTGCTCTTAAGGACTTACCTGCAATACTGCAGGTTGTCTTCACTCTGTAGTCCCTGAACACTTTGCAGCCCTACCTCTCACAGGCTATCCTTCCCCATTTATCTCCTCTCCTGACTCTCTACTTCACCTGTTTAAACTCCCCTTATTAACTTCATGTGTTCCCCATTACTAGAACAGTCTACATGACCCCAGTCATAAGTCTCTTGTCTGGATCTTCCCAAAAGGCTTCTCAAAAAAATTCTCCAGGCAGCTGCTAAGTCTTAATAAAATGTGTCTTAAAATGTGTGGCCCATCCTGCCTACATATTTTTGAACTGTCAAGTTTTCAGGACGACAGGCTTGCCTCCTCACTTGTGTAGAATGATTATGGGCATATTCACCTTTACTGGGTTATGCAGATAATGCAGAGGGCTGCATAGTACGATTCTATGGATTGGAGCGCAGCTAGCTTACATCGAACAGGCATTTGATCTGATCTGATCTTTCAATGTAGTCATTAAAAAAATTATGGAATTGAGATCATCACTGACCCCAAGTTTGTCACCCACAGCTGTCATTTGGAATTGCTGTCTCTGTTCCCTCTGGCAGGACCATCTCCAGCAGAATCACAGAAGACCAAGGCTGTATTTAACCTTTCTGAGGAGGATGCCAGTGGCTGGAGTGCAACCCAAGAGCCCGGTGAACCTGGCTGCATGAACTTCTCAATATTCAGCCCAGCCAATGCTGTCATTGGACGATACAAACTCAAACTCCAGATTGTTTCTGGGAACAAGGTGTCTTCAAAACTCCTGGGCCAGTTTGTGCTACTCTTCAATCCGTGGTGTCCAAGTATGTTTTGAAGTATCACGTCCTTCAAATAACTCATTGTCTCAGTCAGGAAATCTGGGTGTCACAGTAAAGTGTGTACTTGACAGTCACAGCTAAGATATTTTATTTTTGCTCAACATCAAGGATCATTTTTGCCCCTTCTTCAGTACTGCAATACATCAAAGATCCAGCCTCTTGCTTGTAGAATAAGAAATCAGAGGCAGGAAATATTCCAAATATTTATTCTATTTTTTTTCCCCCTCTGATATTTATGTTCCATTGTAAACCAAGAAATATCTACCAGTAAGACACATACTGAGATTAGTCAAGGGACAGGAGCATAGTCAGTTCCCCTCAAAGGAACTTCACGCTTATTTGATTCAATCTCTAAATGATTACAGAGGTACAGCAGGGAGTCCTAACCTGAATGCGCAGACTGCCAGAGCTGTTCCCTAGAACTCCCCTTGAAGTGAGATTTTCAGTTACAGCAAAACAACTTTCCTTCCAACCAGCATGTCTCATTCTGCTTCTAGATGATGATGTCTACATGGCTGATGAAAAGGAGCGACAGGAGTATGTCCTGAATGATAGCGGAATCATATTTCAGGGACTGGAAAAATATATTCAACAAGAAGCTTGGAACTATGGACAGGTAAACCAGCATCACCTATTCCAGAACTCTGAAAATAAGAACAGTGGGTTAATAGGCTCTTGTGGAGAGAGAATCATTATCTCATAATATAAGAGTTCAGTATTCCTTTCTCACGATTTTCTTGTCTCACTTATCAATACATTACAGCAGCATCAAGATAATTTCCCCTGTCTGGCATGTGCTAATACAGAAATAAAAGAAACAAAGCACAATTTTAGTTTTCTTTTGCCTATTACATAAACTGGAAAAATTCTACTTGTTTCTTGACCCTTGCGAAGGGCAAAGGAAGCCATTCCAGTACTAACCTCTAGGTATTGCAAGGCTAGTACACCTAAATATTTACACAGTTGGTTCAGTAATGGGGCAGAAGACACTAAAAGGATATCCCAAATCTATTCAACTGAAACAACTCAAGTTGGAGTTTTTGAAAATCAGTTTGGCCTTCTAAGCATAACTGCTACAAACACAGTCATACCTACAGCCCATCTGTGGTCACATAGCTATCCTGCAACTTGTTGGGCCAGTCAAAACCATTCCTGATCGCTTCATGCCTTACAACTGCAGCAGCAGTTGCACAGACAGCATTTTATTAATCCTCCCAATCGCTGTGGCTGCTTTTACACTAATAAATGAAATAAGGCCAGATCTGCTTTCTGTCTCAGAGGTCAAGTGACATCCTTGCCTGACCTCATCCATACAGCATAGCAGTTTGGCATTCTCTGGTCCAACACAGTGTCTCTTTGTGACCCTAATCTACAATAATTATTTTTGTGGGTTTCTTTCAGTTCAGAACACCTGATATGGGGTGAGGGCAGCCCATCAGAGTGAAGCTTTCATAACAGAAGGGTACCCGTAGGGGCATGACGGGATGTGGTAGGGTGCGAAGCCTGCTGAGCCAGATCTGGAGTGCTCTTGTCCATTCCACCAGACCACATAATATCTTCATGAATGCTAGTAGCTATGGCCCCAAACCACGCTCATAAGCATGCTGGCTTTAAAATACTAAGGAGAGTCAGCAGCCCAGCGCTCAAGCTTTCTTCTTGGCCCTATTTAATAGTACAGAAAATGCCTGTATTACAAACATCATCCTATTGTGCTAGGAGAAGGAAAATAGGTCAGGAGTTTAACCTTGGGTTTCTTTACGACATTAGTCTTTAATATATTGCTTGCTTTGATTTCAGTTTGAAGAGGATATCCTTGATATCTCTCTGGCTATACTGGATCGAAGCCTGAACCACCGCCAAAATCCAGCTGATGATCTATCCAACCGAAACGATCCTATTTATGTGAGCAGGGTTATCAGTGCTATGGTAAAGTGATCAATCAGTTACAGCTGTACAATGCACCTACTAACAAACCCCTCAATATTTTATTGTGAATGCCTCAATGTTTTATAGGATTAGCTAACTTTTCTGTGAAAAATAGCTACCGAAGAGGGAAAATGGAGATTTATTCTCAAGGAAAAATACCCCAAAAGTTTAATTTACCTTCTTCCCGAAAGTTTGCTCATAACTGAAGGAATGGTTCCAAGAACTTTTGGGGAACATTGAATCTCAGCTGTATTTTCCTAACAGATTTTCAGTCCATTAAATCTTTTCACTAATTTGGAAGGTCTGTGTCCATTCTGAAATAATTTGCTAAGTTTTTCAAGCTCCAAGAGAAGCATGAAATATTTTAGAAAACCAGTGTTGGTATGGCTGCTTTTAATGTGTGTATTTAGTATTCTTCACTTAAGGGGGATTCATTCAGTGAGGCCTGTATGTATTTCCTTCAACAAAGAGTTACATCTTCTCAACACCCTCCTAATCCTCACAAATATATAAATGCACAACTAGGCAACTGAAAAGTTTCCATTTTATAAATAATACATGCCTTAATACATTCCTTGTCTGAGACTCCTCCTTTAGAGCTGTGGTCCTTCTCACCCTTTTAGACAGCACTCACTTCAGGGAATTTTAACTTCAATATCAACTAAATAACTCTACTTAGATGTACAAAATGACTAACAGGACAAATACTTAAGAAAAAAAATTATTTAAAAAGAATGTACTGTTTCCCGTACAACCGTACATGACCCTGAAACAGGTCTCTAAAATAGATGTGCACAAATACAAGCACATTTAACAAGTTTGAGCAAGCCGTATGTACTATATGCACATTTGCAATAAATGCCCATTCAGAGAAAATACAAGGAGGTGGAATTAATCAATGAAAGAGAAAATTTAAATCAACTGGCAGTCAGTGCCTTTGGGAACATTTGTACTGAAAAACAAGGCAGCTTTGAATCATCAGACTCTACGATCTGGTCTGAGTTTGGTCCAATTGTTGCACTTGAGCAGACAAAATTCTATCTAAGATTCAAATAGTATGTCCCACCACTCAGCTAACGAGAACAGTGGTACATTTCTGCCTATTGCCCTCTCTCCCTTTTTCTGTAAATATTTTAATTCTCTCATGAGAAGGATTCTTCCAGGTTAACAGCAACGATGAAAAAGGAGTAGTGGAAGGGAAGTGGAATGGAAAGTACTTCTCAGGAACCAACCCCTTGCAGTGGAGTGGAAGTGTGACCATCCTTCGAAAGTGGTACCGGGGGAGATACAAACCTGTCCGGTATGGCCAGTGCTGGGTCTTTGCAGGAGTAATGTGCACAGGTATACATGAAGGAATGAAGAATGCTATCAGAAAGGAAGCTTACTGGAATTTCTGTGGTTTGAGCTTCGTGACGTTATTTTTGAAGCTGTTTCAGCTTTCACAGAGAGAGTGAAGAACCTATGCTCTCCATGCATGAAGGCTTATTTTCTTCTAAACAACCATAGGTTGTAACACTGCACCCCAGTTTTGTGAGTCATCAAACAAAATGCAAAGCAGTTTGCCAGGCTAGGCTGGTGAAAAGAGCAAAGTTTCCTGTTGCAAAGCTAGGATTCAAAGAAAACCAGTGCTCTTTTAAGTCTGTCTCCTCACAATGCCAGTTTTCTACTGTTGCATCTCACCTACTGGTGACACAAAATGTAATCACAATTCTGAGGACCTGTAAAAGGACCTGCAAGTCGGGAAAAGCATTTCATTCTGGCAGTTTCCAGTCAGAGCTGCTCTGAGAGACAAGAGTCACTTTGGGGAAAATGCAAAGGAAAAATAATGCAATCGAGAGGTACGTCTCAGAGAGGAAGAGGAAAAAGAAGCAGGTAATGCAGAAACACAGCGAGACAATGGGAGAGAGAATAGGATGATGGATGAAAGATTAAAATAAATGGGTGAATCTAACTCTTCTTAAAAAGAACATGGCAGCTAAGAATGCCATGTGAGTGGAACTGCCTTCTAAGCAGGTCTGCGCTATGACTGTGACTTGCATCATATCTGAGAGGGAAGTTTCTGAGGGTTTGTTTCCCCACTGAAAACATATACACTAGACTGCTTTGCCAAGAAAAACAGAAAAATGCTTTCTAAATGTCTGTAAAATAGGTTAACAGCACTTTTATGGTATTCTATATTGCAGTTCTGAGATGCTTGGGAATACCTACTCGTGTTATTACGAACTTTAACTCCGCCCATGACACAAATATAAATCTGAGTATTGATAAGTACGTTGACATCTCTGGAAAGACTCTGCACTTGACTGAAGACAGTGTGTGGTAAATATAATTTTTTTTCTTAATACTTCTTCCATTATATTCTCCTCTAATTAAAAGATCTAGAATCATGCTCCTGAAAAACCATCCCAACCTCACGCTCCCAGTGATATAAAACCCCACACAAAAGAATCAACAGAGACTATTGTTCAGAAATGTGATATGGAGTCAGTTTTATCATTCTGAAGCATTATCGGAGGAGATACCATTGCTATTCAACATCTAATTTAAAAATATAACTGCTAATTTTGTCTCTAATGTAGGAAAGTTTCATTTTTTCCCCCAAAAAAGGGTTTTTTTTTCCAAAAAAAGAGTGGTTAACCTCTTGCCCCAAAATGATATCAGCTTGTCCCTTGATTCCTAGAGCAGAGCACTCTCAGAAGCCCATAAGTTTTAGACCCAGCTCCTGTGGTACATACTATTGATTGTCTTTCATGATTAGCATTATACATCCCTTGTACAATACTGAGAGGTTACTAAAGTAAAGGTAACGTGTTTAATGCTGCTGAGAAAAATTCCATCCCGTCCCTTAGGGAGAACATGCTGTTTCTTTCACCTCAGAGAAGCTGTTAAAAATTCTGCTTTTGACAAACAAGTGCACAGAAACTACCCCACTGCACGTGTGTGTCATAACTGTGTGCATCAGTGTTTCAGTCACCAAGCACCCTGTACCATGTGGACTGAATGGGACAAGGGTGACATGAAGTAGAAAGCAACTCTGAACTACATACCAACAGATAGCAATGTGCGCAGGAGACCTTTGGCTGTACAGTATGTTGTTCTGGAATGTCCAGAATTGAATACTTGACTCTGCAATCAATTATTTTCCTTTTAACATTTTTTTTTTCATAACATCCCAATGTTTCTCAGAGATCTGAACACAAAAAGCTGGCAAAGAAGAGGGAAGAGGTACTCAAGAAAGGAGGCAGCAGCTGGTCTCTCCACAGAGGAGTTTTTATTTACTCAACCAGAGTTATTTCTTGCATTGCACCAGAAATGTATCAAATCTTTCAATATAAAATTAATTGTATGAATTGAAGATTCCCTATTCTACCTCCCTTACAGGAATTTCCATGTCTGGAATGAAAGCTGGTTCATTAGAAGAGATCTTGGCTCTTTTTATGATGGATGGCAGGTTCTGGATGCAACACCCCAGGAAAGAAGCAAAGGTAACACTGTTGTAAATATAAAAAGCTGTAGATGCTGTTACGCCTAAAGATTGCTACTGAAATTTCAGGACAACTCTCTTCTACCTACTCCTTGTAGATGTAGCATTAATTTGGGTGCACAAGAAAAGCAATACCCACATCAATCTCCAGAGGGTTGCTTTTCTGCCAGCAAATTCTTACTTGTTTTGCTCCTGTGCCTCCACAAAAGCCAGCACATCTTAAGTTCACTTATCTCACCCTTGCTTGTCTTAGCTCCTAACATTACACAGACCTTTAGTTTGCTTACTCCAGCCCCTGCCCACTGCCACTTGTCCTTTCACTGGGTATCACCTAGGAGAGTCTGATTCTGTCCTCTTTACACCCTCCCATCAAGTATTTACAACAGTGATAAGATTTCCCTGAGCCTTCCCTTCTCCATGTTGAACAGTCCCAGTTCTCATTCCTTAATCATTTTTGTAGGACTTGCTCCTATACGCCCCTACCTTTCTTGCACAAGGAGCCAGAACTGGACACAGCACTCCAGATGTGGTCTCACCAGTGCTGAGTAGAAGGAAAGGATCATGTCCCTTGACCTGCTGGCAAT
Organism: Balearica regulorum gibbericeps; assembly: GCF_011004875.1. Lineage (NCBI taxonomy): Eukaryota > Metazoa > Chordata > Aves > Gruiformes > Gruidae > Balearica > Balearica regulorum. The sequence goes on from NC_046199.1 coordinate 7,854,692, forward strand.
GGTCTTCCTGACGCAGCCCTGGATATTGTTGGCCTTCCTTGCTGCAAGGGCGTGTTGCTGACATTAGGCACATTTACTGGCTTGCATTGAACAGATTTAGTAGCAAAACAAATTAAAACCCCTTTTACTAAGATGCTAAGTAAAGATTTTAGAGCTGATAGTCACAGAGTTGAAACAAAGAGTTTACAACAGAAAATAGAATATGTCCCATGACTCTAGCCTATATTTTACAGGACACACAGGAATCAGTAGGGAAGATATTTCATATAATGTCCCCGTGGCATGCAACAACATGGCATATACATACAAAGCTACATGAAAGAAGCCCCAAACTGTTCTCTGGTTCTGAAACCAAGTGACATATAATGGCTTTTGTTCACAGCACTGAACTGTCCCCCACCACCACCAAAATAATATCACAGCCTGCTGGGAGCACAGCCTGGTCAGTCCCATGCCCTGAATTCTTCACAGCCACTCTCTGAAAGATCACTCATTGACAGGGGGCAAAAAAACCGCATTAGAAGCTTGCTAGCAAGTAAACAGTGTGGATGACCAATGGCCAGCACATTTGGGTTCACACTTCGGCTCTGGTTTCATTTACTAATACAGACGCAACTTCATTGATCTAGTTTGATGACCCCCATCAAAAGATTAATTTATTTGGCCATTTAAAATCCATCACACTCCAGGTAAATTGCTTCTCATTGCCCAATACTAAGTTTACCAAATTCAGCTTCCTGGCTCTTCCCAATGCACAAACAGCATCGATGACTCAGTAAGTCTGATTGTACTTGTGACTTGGCTCCCATCCTCTCCTCTCCTTTCACTAGACAGCTTAGCGTACAGCCTCGCAAGCTTTGGAAGGTTAGAACGTTTCACGCAGCACACATCATAAGAAGCATCAGCTCTCCCTACACCTTATCAGCCCTACAACCTCCTCTGTGCTCTTACCTGTTGATAGAAAATGCATGTTGAATCTCTGGACATGCTGTTACCGTAATGCACAGATGTAGAAACAATGCCCTTTATCCAAACATGTCTTTGGAGTGATTACCTCTCCCTGTTGCTGTCAGCAGGAGGATTTGTGTTCTTTTGCAATAGGTCGTCATTTAACTTCTCCCTCTCTCTAATACAGGCATATATCAGTGTGGTCCTGCCTCCACCAGAGCCATTAAGGAAGGGGATGTGAACCTGGATTATGACAGCTCATTTGTGTTCGCAGCAGTGAATGCTGACTATGTTACTTGGGTTCACTATAGCAACAAAAGAAAAGAGAGAATTTATTCCGATACTAAGAAGATTGGAAAATTTATCAGCACCAAAGCAGTGGGCAACAACTCCCGTGTGGATGTCACTACTAATTACAAATATCCAGAAGGTAATTACAGTTGTCTTGCCATTGATGGTCAGAAGTGAAAATAATTTAGGCCTTTGTTGGACTGAGCACTGACTTAATTTCTTTGCTGCTTCTAGAGCAAAGTAATTGTGAATTTTCAAAGTCTTAAGGCTCATTGTCAGCTGATAGTGATTCAGTTCAGCCTTTGTGGCCCCTGATGAAATACTAACGTATTCAATACAAAGTCAAAGCTACTTCTGTAAAATATTCTGTCCCAGCTGTTCTGATCTGCTGGTGAGAACATTTCTGTTATAACGTGCAGCAACAGCCATTCTGGACAGTTGTCTGGGGACAGTTTCTGCAAAAGGATTTTTCATCCTTCTTAATGTCCGAGGAGACGGCATTTGCCCCAGCTCATGCAGAACTGAGCTCTCCCAGGAGTTGTCTTTGTACTGCTCACAGCTTCTAAGAGGTGGCCATGAACAGCCAGCACTGTTTTACTTTCCTTCCTTCGTGGCCATGTATATTCATTTGCTTTTGTGTCAAAATTAGCATTTAGGTTGGACCTCACTTTCTCCTCTTGTGTATCTTTGCCCTCCTCAGCTTTCCTGTGCTGTATTTACTGAGAGCATTTATGGCTGCATTGCACTATATACAGCATGCATGAGATCTCTGACCACGTTATCTTTCAAAGCAGGATCCCTGAAAGAAAGGAAGGTGTATAAAAAAGCACTGAAGCTGCTTGGTGTGAGAAGCACTGGAAAAAGAATCAAAACTGCAAGACCTAGAAGGCGATCTTCAGTAGCATGGAGACACAATATGACACAGCCTGCACAAAAACCCAGTATCTCAGGGAAGCTGCTCCTTGATGCACCACCTGTAACTGGCCAGGACATCCTCCTTACTTTGGCACTCAGGAACTTGATCTCAGATTTCAAGACCATAAAGGTTAAACTGAGGGCTTCAGCCATTCTCTACACAAGAAAACCAAAGGCAGAGATTTTACAGTTGTCTAGGTCTATTAAACTTGGATCTGAAGAAGGTAATTTTATTTTTCTTACAGCTTAGGACAAGACATACCTTTGGTTTGTGGCCGAATTACATAGAAATAATGAATGGCTCAAGAAGTGCAAGACCTGCAAAGGAGGTTAAGGCTATTCAAGGGAAGAGAAACATACATATTTGCCCTGTTTTAAGCACTTGCTTTTGGGCACTATCAGAAAGGATACTGCGCTGGGTGACTTTTTGTCTGACCCAGCACAGCCACTATTAGTTCTGCATTATGACCCTTTTTGCTAAGAGACAACAACTAACACCAACAACTAACATACACCAGAGACTCCTCAGCTACCAGCTCCCCATAAGCAAAGTATAAAGACAGATTAAATGGGGAAACATAAGCCTACACCTTTTGCAGCATAGGAGAGTAACTAAAGACTAAGAGCTACACTACCTACCCTGCTTTTGTAGGGACAGTGCTGAAAAATGGGATGTGTAGCACAGATGAATATAACTACCCTCTCACACTAATACACAACACATTATAACTCTTTCCACCATTCCAGCAGTAGATGAACATTTTTTTCTCAATGTACTGAGATCATTGCCTTTTTTACTGGCACAGCGACTCTGTGCACCCTCTTTAAGGCAGGGGCTGAACGGCTGCATCAGCAAGGGCATTTAAACCAAGCCAGCCTTTCACTTCTGCCTTCTTTGCAAGAAGGAGCATTAAATGCCCAGCTTCAGATAAAGGAGAAAACCACTAGCAGGGGTTGGCACATATATCCATCCTCAGAACTGCCCAGTGACCAAACTGTACCTGATCATTTAGTTTTTGATGTGAACATAAGTAGAAGTCAGCTATAAGCATTGGTTCTGTCTATTGGCGGTCAACACCCACAAATGGACAGCCCCAGGGTGATAGCATCCTCGCTCCTTAAACTACAGATATATTACAGATAGCTGGTACTTAGACACAGAAAAAAAGAAGAGGGGGAAATTCTGTTTCTATTTCTATTTCAGTGAAAGAGATTTCATTCAAGATCTCCTATTCCGAGTACAAAAACTCTCTGATGGATGACAGGAAGATCCTAGTGACTGCTGTGTGTGAGACCAAGCAGGGAGCCTCGCTTCTAGTGGAGAAGGATATTGTACTTCAGGATCCTTTTCTCACCATCAAGGTAAAAGCTAGTCCCCTTTGTGTCCCTAGAGAGACAGGTCAAGAAGAAGCAACTAGAATCCTTACTCCATCTGCTCCTCATGGGAAGGAGTGTAGGAAGTGAAATCATGCCTGAGGGTGGTTTGATCTTGTTGCTCTAGTAGTAGGCTATATGACACAAGTGGAATGAAACACACTAAGGAAGAGCAAACCTTTCCAAGGCATAGCTGTGCTATGTATTCTTGCCAGTGCTTGTTGACATGATAAAGTTCTCCGTGGTATGAGGGGTACAAGGTAAGATTATCTACAGACAGACAGAGAGATCTAGCCCACACCTAGGCCTCAACTTTTGTCAGGGAAGTCTGATCATTCTCTTACAGTTTATTTAAGAAACCTGATTTGTACCAAAGACAGCTTCACTAACTAGCTGATAATGCCTGGCTCGTTATTACTCATACTCAAGGAAGTTTTCACCTTATCAGGAAAAGTGGCACTTTTCACTTTCTGTAATATCCTCCCAAATGATTAATAATTAGAACTGGAGGCTTTTTTTCTGGTTAAGACTGACTTCTGACAAATGTTGTACAATGGGTAAAAAGCAATTCTTAGTCTACAGGAAAGACACTATGTCTGCCCGGGACAGTCCTGGGTTTGCATGGCACATCACATCCACATAGTTCAGCACATCCACGTGCTGTATCAGCCATGGGAGCACATGCCATCTGCCTACTGTACTGCAAACAACATAGAGGGACTATAGAGGCAAATCCAGAGCCTCCAGACTAGATTAGCTATCCTAAACCACTCTGCCAGTAGCATACAGGAAAAGCAAGGTTACACACAGGAATAAAAAATTTGGATTTTTGTAGATCTGGCAATTTCTGAATTGTTCTAGTGAGACTTTGTAAAAGCCTTCTGTGCTGTATCATGCCAATAGCAGAGTCAGCTTATACAGGGCAGGCACCTGAATTAAATTATTTCAATTCAGTGACTAAGTTTCAAGAAGGGTTTATGCTTCTGTTGATCGAAACTTCTGTATAAGCATATAGTCAATAATAGAGCAATGCAATCAGGATGCTGGACTTCATCTACAAAGATAACCAGATACACCAATTCCACTTTATCTCAGTCAAAATAAGGTAGTGAATAAGTTTATTTGCTACTTGGCATCTTTTTTTTTTTTTTCCTGAGACACTACAATTCACCTCTGTTTCACACCTTCAGTAATCCTAAACCTTTCATTTAGCCTAACTAAAGCTAATTTGTCATAAGCTGCCTACAGTAGTTAGCCATATATGCCAAGTTAATACTTGTATCATTCTGTTCGCACTCTGGTAAATATCACATACTGTGTTACACATAACACCATACACTGACCTAGTTAAAAACTTAGGACTAAATGGTAGATTCTACAGTAGTTTGTTTTTTCTCAGCCACACTGGATGGCTGATTCAAGCCTGAACTCTGATGCCAAAAAGTATGTCCGTGTATTAATTCCCAGCTCCTTCCTGCCCAGGAGATCCTAAGAGGGTAAGTGGTTTGCAATGGGAATGAAAAGAGAAAACCTGGAGAAAGAAGTGAGATTACTGCTTGGCTGAGCAGGATGTTTTCTCCCTGCAGGTCCTTGGTCCAACAGTGGTACACAAGGCTGTTAACGTGCAGGTCACATTTACCAACCCGCTGTCGGAAGTGCTGACAGACTGTGTGCTGAGAGCAGAAGGTAGTGGCCTGCTCAAAGAGCAACTCAAAATCAAGTACGTAAATGCTATCTATCTGGCTAATAACTCATTCAGGTGGGTGGAAAATCTGGAATAAAAGTGGGGTTTTTTTAAAGATTCTGTCAATCTCATGACTTTCACTTGTGCCAACCTTGGACAAAATACCATCATGTCAGTACTCTCCATATACTAGTTGGAGCTTTTTACACCTCCTTTGCCAAGCTTTGAATTACAGAATGCTCAGGGAGGGGAGAGATGGCCTGCTTTTAACAACAGCATGTAACTCAGAGTGCTGTAGTTAATGGCTGAATTATATAAAGGGCAAAAATTTTAAAAACTTTCTTTTTTTTTTAGTAGTTCACAAAAGGAAACCCAAACAATAAGAGAAAATAACGATATCTTTTTTCCTTCAGATATTAAATTACTAAAGAGCCAGGACATATACTGTAATGAAATGTCTTAAAAATGTGTCCACTGATATCATACCAATAAGAAATTGTTCTCCCATCTCCTCCATAATTATTATTTTAAAAAGATTTTTAAAAGTCTCCAAAATATTTATGCTGGGGGAGTTAGCACCAAGAAACTATGAGAGGAAAACAAAAAAAGACAGCAAAAGATGGATAATGATATGAATCACTAAGGCTTTGTTTACATTGAATACAAAATTCAGGTCTAGAACCTGACCTCGAACCTTAACTTGCCTTACCAGCATCGGTATTGCTCAGCTTCAGCACCTCCTTAGAGCAGAGAGGCCCTTTTCCCCCAGTCCCTCTATTTCCTGGTGCTACTATCAGCCTCCTTGTGTTGGAAAGCCAAGAGTCATTTCTAATTATGCCATAAAATCAACAGGTAATTATATTTACCACACCAAAATACAGCATGAGCATATCTAGAGTACTATAAATGTTGTGAGTGTTGAGGATTACACATACAGTTGGATTTGAGCTCTTCTAAAGATAACCTTTCTGCTCACTCCTCAGGCACTCAGTATGTTTTGCCCTCATGATACAACCTCTAGTTCTCCATCACAGGTTGAGAACTGCGACTGTTCCACCACATCCATTACAGCTTGATTAGTTCTTCAAGGATAGTGTTGTGGGGGCTGTGAACACAGAAGGTTATGTCCACCTGTGCCAGGAGCATACAAACTTTGGTTTGGGGACTCTGAAGAATACATAGCAAGAATTTTTCAGCTGCTTGAACTTACAAATGTCTTCTCTCTTTTAGTGTGGCAAGAATGGCCCCCATGGAGACATCAACAGTCCAGTTTGAAATCGTTCCCTACAAGAGTGGCACCAGGCAGCTTCAGGTGGACTTGGTTTGCATCCGTTTTTCAGACATTAAGGGATTTGTGATGCTTGATGTGGGTCCTGCTCAGTGACAAACCTGTACATCAGTTCAGTTTTGTCTCTGTTTATGAGACTGGTGCAGTGTTCATACATTATTATGACTGGGAGCACAGAAATGCAGACCTCTGCTGAAGTGATGTAATATGAAAGGAAATTAATAAAAAGGTACTACACACTATACTGTAAAGACAGCGTCATCTTTTTCATTCCCTAACTTGGTTTATGGACCTTCATGAATAGAATTACTAATGGAAATCATTATATAATGTAACTTGAAGGACAGGATTAAGTGTGATGGTTTTCAGCACTAGAGCCTGCAGCAATGATAGCAGCTAGATTTCCAAGGAATGCCATTTAAAATCACTGGTTTTGTAAGCTTCATTGAATATAATTTAATTGTAGTCACTAAATATAAGTTTTATTCAGTAATAGCCAAAGTACTATCCAAATAGCTGACATAATTCAATCCTAGAATTAAATTTATCATTTCATCTAATTACTAGAAGGAAAATACAGCAATAAGATATGGCAGTGTTACACAGAACTCTCTTCTTATGACTGGAAAAACGAGAAGCTAATCAATAAACAATACTCTTTAATTCACAGTTTCCCTATTCAGATCATGATTTAATCATGTGATTGATAAATTATAAATAATGAAATATTTGGCAAAGAAATGACTGGGACAGTACAAAAGCAGATAAAAGAAACATGTCCTTGACTAAGGTGTGGCAAGCACTAGAGCATCTGGAATGGTAACAAGCTGGAATAGCTGTTCCTGAAAACAGGAATGAAGCAGCAGAACATCATTAAACAGTAAATAGCTGATTTATTTACACATTTATTTACACACATTCACCACTGTCTCAAAACACCCAGACTTCCTTCTGGATGAACAAAATGAATGAATGAAACATCTCCAAAGATAAAAGGATAAATGATTACCACAGCCAACCTGAGACAAAACACATTACATTGCCATCACTGACATACTGTAGTAAAGCATTATGCAAATTTTCATGTATACACACGTTACAAATTCACTGCCTCATACAGCCCCAATTACCACTTACTTTAGAGGGCTCTACCAAGAAAACAAGAAAAGCATTTGGCTCTTGAGAGGGGTGGAAAATGTATTTAACAAGGAAAATATACTGTAAGAGATGTCTTATAGCCCTTAAACTATGGGTTCAACCCCAAATCTTGTTCAACTGGCTACATCTCTACAATCACCCTCTCCCAAAGAAGCTTCAGGATAATACATTTGGCATTTTAATGTAAAAATTGTATTTCAATCAATTGACATTTTAACAGCAGCTTCCATTAAATTTCTCATTGGATAACACTGCATGCGGGTATGACAAACCCCCAGAGGCAGGAATACATGGAAATCCTTATGCAAGTCACAAAATATTTTAAGGAAATAAAGATGTCACACCAAGTGACAGAAGGAGAACAGCTACCAACAACTCAGAAAAAAAAAAAAAAAAGTTGTTAATTTTAAAAAGAGTTTACAGGAGAGAAAGAAACTGGTTCCTGTTCCCATTAGGCAGAAAGAGAGAAAAAAAATGCAGCTGATGTAATGAATAAGCAAATTTCTCAATACTCTGCCCACTTAGGTTCTCAGTTTCACAAAGCAGTTTCAGAAACAGTTTCAAACAAAGCCAAAACTGACACCTACACTGTCTTGTTTATAGAAATTACCTAAATACTTTCTATTACAACTTTTCTAACCTTAGCACAGCTAAGAGCTTTCAGGACTTACATGTAACTCGGAGGCTGACTGCTATGTTTCTTTGCATTTTAAATACAAATGATGGACAAGACGAAGGTGCCAATTTGGAAGATTTATTGCAGGAAAAACCGACTGGCCCACAGCAAAGGACCCCGAACTGTATCCTCTTTACAAGGAACTGCAGCAATTGCCTGGGAGTATTTACAAAGGCTTCGCTAAGCATAAACACGAGCAATTTCCCAAAGAGAAAATTCATGTGTGTGGGGACCCACTTTACAATGCTCTCTGGTTTTGTAATCACATCCCCTACTACTCTGAAGCTATTCTAGGACTCGTAGGCAGTAGTAGTGAACAGAAGCCATAACCAACGCAGGCAATCAGTCAATGCATTGGTCCTAATTATTTTGCCATTATTAATTTTGATAAAATTGGAGCTGGGGGAATGGTTGGGTGTTTTTACTTTGGTCCGGGTCAGAAACTTCTCGCTGTACTACCAGGAGAATTGGCCAAATTTTTCTATGAGACCACTTGAGAAAAAGCAGCCTATGACATGTATTTTTGTTTTGTACTGGCACTACTTCAGGGTTGTTACTTGCCCAAGCCTGCTGCCACACACTTCACCCAGCCCTTTAACTGTATCTTACAAAACCATTGTATCTACCCTCCTAACTTATTTCAGAGGAAGTTCTACCTGTTTCCTTTCATGCAAGTATCACCAAGCAGGCAGGAAAAAAAAGACTGTTTTTTCTGTTTCCAAAGGCAATACTTCCAGAAATGCTCAGAAAGCACAGGATGGGAAGAAAAGGCTCAGGACAATAGGGTCAGAAGGATGTATGAAAAATCACGATTAACACATCCTCATTCCGCAAAAACTGCTTAAAGTAGACCATCATCCTCCATGAGGAAGGCATTATGCCACCCATATCTAAATCCCAGCACTGCGCCCACTTGTTCCTTGCAGAGTTAATAAGACAAAATAGCAAAGATCTGAATGTTCCTAAGAGACAATTTGACCTTCTCCTCCTGACAACACCCAGTACTGTCCAGCAACGCGATCCCAACTTCCCCAGAAAGAATGTTTCACTGCCACCAACTGACTCTGTGACACAGATTAAACCGAGGTCTCATTTAAATTTCTTTGATTTAAAGCCAACAAAATCTTCAAAACATGTAAACCCCTATTTTATTACCTCAATTACAATATTTTGCCACCCACACAAGTATTTACAAGGGATGCGGAAGCTTGTCAAAACTAGTCAGCCCAGAGAGACTGGAATGAAGATTGAAAAGGGGACACACACACACACACACACACACACACGGGAATTCAGATTTCTCCAGGCAAAGGAGAGGGGAATAGGTAGCTTTGCACCTATCAATTAAGTCTTGCAGGATCTTGGAAAGCCAGGGAATACAATCCTTCACCAGCCTCAGAAAAGGCCTGGAGGTAGTGATGGTGTTTCACAAAATCTCATTAGATTTTGCAAGAATGCAGATTGTCATTACACTTAACACCCAGTACAGCCAAGCCATTCTAATTCCTTCAGTATTTCTTCTTAAATACAATCCAGGAAACTATTTCAGACAGTGTTTGTCACACGAGCTTGGAATGACCTCATCCTAATTAACTATTTGTAAAGGCAGCCTGCTCTTCAAAGGAAAATCAGCTCTAAAGCTGGTGCCAAGTTCCACGCTTTGCAACACTTGGGGTTGCTGGTTTTCGGGGTGTCAGCATTATTAACTGCCCTCAGCAAGCACACCCAGTCCAGTTCCAATGCTAAACGCAGATCCAGCCAGTGCCACGGACAAGGAATACACATTCTTCCTGTGTTAGACGTAAGACAACTGTTCGATTAAACTAATGATTATTACAGAGAAAACTGTGTAAGTGCCCAAGGAAGGATTTAAATAGCTTTTGCCAAACCTACAATCTTCACACAGCCCTTAGTCAGAAGTCAATGGGAGTTGGTGGAGTAAAATATGGCTAATTATCAGTATTTTTCTTTATAAATATGCAGTTTAAATCTGAGCATGCCCAAGAGGCTGCCCCCACCCTCATTCCATGCTGATCACTCAAAAAAATCCAGTGAGCACTAGCTGATATGACACATTCATGCTACAAATTGGTCTTGAAAGACATTAAAATCAGTCTCCAGGACGGTGAATGTTTCTCCCCACCATTCTGTTCTCCTGATCTAAGCTTTTAGAGCCTTGATTCAGGCAGTCTTTTCTGCTCCTCACCCCAAGGGGACACAGCTGGGACAGCTGACCCCAACTGACCAAAGGGATATTCCATACTGTATGACGTCATGCTCAGCACATAAAGCTGGGGGAAGAAGAAGGAAGGGGGGGACGTTCGGAGCAATGGCATTTATCTTCCCAAGTCACCGTTACGCGTGATGGAGCCCTGCTTTCCTGGGGATGGCTGGACACCTGCCTGCCCATGGGAAGTGGGGAATGAATTCCTTGTCTTGCTCCGCTTGTGCGCGCGGCTTTTGCTTTACCTATTAAACTGCCTTTATCTCAACCCGCGAGTTTTCTCACTTTTACTCTTCTGATTCTCTCCTCTATCCCACATAAATAAAAAAAAAACCCACATAAATATACAGTAATATCCAGGCAGGTTGGATACTTTCAAGGATCCTATGGGTCACTTTTCCTTTAGATTTCTATGAGCATATGGATAGAGTGACAACACTTCCCTAGACTTGGATGAAGTTTTCCAGAAGCAGCAATGCAAGAAGTAAGTGCAAAAAGGGTAAAAAATCTGCTCGTGACATAAAGCCATTTCAATTACTGAGTTCTAAAAAGCTATGAGGAACTTCAGAGGGTCCCAAACAAGGCAAAACAGATGACAATACAACAAGCAGTGAAATTCAGCTTGGAAAATGCACAGGAGGAAAGCAATTTTTGGTCAGCCATCATGCAGAGTGTTACATCAGCCATCTCAGAAGGAGACCTCAGCATAAACAGACAGCTTAACCGGGATTACAGCACCTTGTGTTTCTATGATTCCCACTAATGACATGTTAGACTGCAAAGCAGACAGGAGGGGACTACTACAAAGAATGATTATCAGTAACAAGAACTCAAGAGTGATATTAAATCTTCCATATCATGACATAGTCATGAAAATCATCAACTACGAGATGATGCCTCAGTTGCTGGGGTGAAGCTCATGTACATTTTTCTGAGGCGCCTGGCATTGTGTACTGTCGGAGGTCAGATGAGACTGGATGAACCTCCATTCTGAGCCAGTCTAGCAAGTTGTACGTTTATGCTTTTGTTGCATTTTAGAGACAAGTATAGGTTTGGATGTGGTTAATTGTGAGCGAGTGAATGTTAATTCTTACCAAATCCTTACAAGGAAAGAGGGAATTCACTTGGTTGATTTCACGGATCTCGTGCACATGAGGTTACACATGCTAATGCTGATGCTAACAATATTGCAGCCTCAAGTTCAGAGGTTGAAATCACCATAATGCTGGTCTGTTACAACTGTTGTTTTACAAACAATGGTACACATCAGAAGCATGATTAATGTGTGTTAAATGCATGAGCAAATTATGTTCACAGTGAGCAACTGTACAGGACAATGGACTGGAATACATATTATAAAAAAGGACAGCTTGAGCTCACACGCTTCAACTTCTTGAATAAAAGAAAGCCTGAAAAATAAACCTGGTATCAAGTTGACTTTGTGACTGGAGAGATCAGAGAGAAGGATTTACAGGAGAGGTGGATTTTTCAGGGAAAAATCAAACCCAGTCTTTTGAAAAGAATGTCATCATGAATGCTGTTCCTGGAGCTCCAGCAAAGATAAGTTGCTCCTGTTGAAAAGACTTTCTCCTTTTGGAGCCAGAAACACGTAAGTAATAGCTATGTGGAGAGCTTATGAAAGAACCACTCTTAAAACAAATCTGCAAGACAAGGTAAATTACCTATCAACATGTCTAAAAGTTCAGAGTGCCTGCATAAAGACATGCAAATTGCTGGTTGCGTACAGCAAAATAGCTGTACCGATCCAAACTCAACTTTTTGACAGGGCAGTTACAATTGCAATATCCAGAAATGGCTGCACCGTTTTAGTACCATCAGTAACGTGACAGTGGTTCAGGTTTGCCTTTACCAAACACAAGTGCTGGATCAGATGTGAATGGCATTTAAATTAATAGATGAAACAACTGATGATTGAAAGAAAACCAATGTATTTTGTATTTTGGAACCCATATTCCAGACAGAAAGAAAGGTGATTCACAAGTAGGAAATCTCAGCACTTCTGCTGAATGTTTTGACCTCTGTAGTGGCCAGTTCCTGTTTCTTTCTCTCAGATCTTGGATGGAAAACCTCAGGAATCTAATTTAGGATTGCAAATTCTCACCAGATAGAATGCGGATCCATTAACCTTTTCAATGGGCCTTTTTAGCCCATTTCTGTGTAATGAAAGATACAAAGGGACAATAAGTAGTTCTCTGTTTACAAAGTGCATCCTAGGTAGTGAATATTACTTGCAGTTGCCAATTTGACCAAGAGATGGTACTATACGTACACACAGCCATTACAAGGCAGCGGTGGTGGGATAAATACCTGCTTGTATCTAAACTACTCTCTGATTTTGACGTTCATAAACATGTAACTGCACAGGTACATTTAAAAACACTGATTGTGCAAAAGAGGTTTGAGCACAATCAGTTGGCTTACAGTTTGTATACACTGAAAGAGGACGAGTCAGTCATTATATACTGTGTTTAGCTCTCTATATAAAAAACAATTTTATATAAATTAAAAACAATTTTATATAAAAAAGACATACTAAAACCACATGTTCATGAAAAATGTATGTTGATAATAAACTCACAGAATTTTCTGGAAGGCACATTGCTGCCTTATGTAAGCTTTGGCTTTTTTTTTTTTTTTTAGGAAGCGTGGAGAACACCAGATTTGTAGAAATTGGGAAACACTAAAAATAAGCACACTGGGGAGATGTGGTTTCACTCTTTGAATTAATCACAAGGGCAATGGATGCGTTGACCTTTTTTTTTAACTCATTGAAGGGTTTAGGATCATAGTAGCTTAGGGTCAATGTTGGAGACCAGCTCTTCAACACTTGCATTTGAAGTGCATTCTGTGCATTGCTTAGAGCGAAGTCAAGATTTGCATTTCCTACTCTGGGGTCCCCAATGCACAACTCTTTGAAGAAATTGTCACTGGCCATCTTTAAAGGCTGTGGAATTTAACCTCGTCTGCAGGTAGGAAAAGTCACCCCTTTCTGCTCTTTAGTCTGGTCTGGGAGATAAGAGTCTTCAACTTCTGCACAGCAGGCCAGCAAGATAAGCTGAAGGAGAGGTGGCAACATCACGTCCCACCCTGTATAAAGAAATCGAGCAAACAACTTTGCAAGGGCATAATTTTTAAAGAAAGCTGAAGGAAGGAGCCATTGTCCACCAGAGCAACCAAGAGCTGAAGACTTCCACAGGGAACTAGACATGGGCCAAGGTAAGCAAAAATCACTTTGGCATTTGCCGGTTGTCAGGAAAAACAGCTGTCCCTGCTCCAAGACAGTGTTCATGAGGCTTGTAGCAGAGGTAAGCTTCTCACAGGGCAGGAGCCAAGAAAGTGCTCTAAAGGCTAAGGGAGTTCAGTTTGCACGGAGTGCACAAAAAGGGACAGCAAACACAAGCTGGTATCAGTGCCTGAGGGGAGTCCGGGAGAAGCAGTACGAGGCAGCTAAGGCAGACGTGTGAGAGTTTGGAAGCAGAGGCAAGAGAGTTATCTTTAACATAGGGGTGGGGGGAGGTAAGCCAGACTACAAAACTGAAGCAGAGAGATGACCAAAGGTTTTAGCCACTTGAGCAAGGAGAGGGTCCAGGCTCCAAGCAACCTTGAAGAAAGTGACAATAAGATTCATGAAAAGTCATGTGAAGGAGAGGGAGCCAGACTGCATGTGACTTAGCAGTCTATGAGATAGCCAGAACGTCTTCATCACAGAGAAGAAAATATACGAGGCCAGAGCTGGCTCTGTAAAGTTGAAACTGGTGCAGGCCTATGAACAGGGACAGCCATAAAGGGATTGGAAAGCCAAACCAGAATCATTCACTGAAAACAATGCATGACAAAAAAGAAACAAAGCACACAATCCAGTGGGACTCCCACAACAAACACAGAAGGGACAACAGCAATGGGAGAAGGTATCAATGCAGAGGACGATGCAAGTTAGACATAAGGAGAGACCAGACCAATGAAAACTGCAAAGAGTAGTAGTTGGGGCTTCAGCACAGGAACAATGGCTTCAGATAGCAGGGGAATGCTCTGTGGATTTTATATTTTTTTTTTAGCTGGAACAAAGGGAGGAGCCTGGGTCAGCAAGGGGAGGTGGGTGACAGGATGTGTCATACAAGGGGCAGCAGTTACCACCCACAGGTTCAAGGATCTTAGTTATGAGTTGGGAGCTGAAGAGGTAAGTGAGGTCAGGATCATCCCAAGGCTGAGAAAAAACAGGGTATTATCTCCTTCTCAGTAAGAAGTCTGCAAAGATTAAGAGCACCACCAAAACCAGAAGAAAAATGCAAGTATATGATCACACTACAGCCATTGAGCTCCAAATTGGGTGCTTGAAATGGTGATAAATTTTTCCTCTCTTCTGGTGCTGGGCAGAAGCATGTATGATGTGTATGATGCAGGTGTAGGAGACAGGAGGAGGAGGAGGAGGAACTCTTCTGTCTCCTGCAGCTCTTGGTGTGAGGTCGCCAGCTAATTTCGTGCAAAGAAGGAACAACTGGCGTTTGATTTGCTGTGATCCAGCACAGTTCCAGGACTATACAGCCACATTGCATTCGAACTAGCAGTGACGTTTGCACCAGTTGCTGGTCGTTGGTGCATATCAGACACACACAGTGCAGGAACCGCTGGAAGAGCTTGCACCCACATTGCAAGTGGGGTGTAATACCTTGTCTCCTGCGCACAATTTCAACCATATATCTATGCGGAGAGATGCTGCTTTGAGGGTCACTGGTGCCCTTGAGCACACAGAGTAAGACCCCACATGTAGGCACAATGCACGCTCAGTGCTAACCACAACATCTGAATCATTTGACTGCTCAGGTCTGATCCTTTCCTGGGCAGGAAGGAACTTTTGCATAATCACTTGGTTCACTTAATGATGCTGAGGTATAAGCAAAGGTAGCTCATTAGCCACACAACACAATAATCAAGCTCAGAGGAAAGGCCCTTACCGTTGCTGGGCAGAAAGTCTCCAAGGCAGGGGGGATGAGTGGAGAAGGACACGATCAGCTGTTTGTGTGTCTCAGGAGGTCGCCCAGGGCCAGACTGCAGGCAGCTCACAGCCCCAAACTCATTCTGTATCTTCTCACACTACAGGTCTGAGCATCAAAAGATGTGATCTCAAGATCGCAATGAACAACAGTAACCACCACACGGAAGAGATCAGCACTGAAAGGCTTGTGGTGAGGCGGGGGCAGCCATTCACTATCACCGTGCGCTTCTCAGCTCCAATACAGAGCTACCTGCAGCAGCTGAAGAGGACCTTCCTCATAGTACAGACAGGTAATATCATTACCATACCTATCAATCAGAGCTCTGGTCCTCCACCCACCTGGAGAACAGAGCTGGTGGCAAAAGCCATCTCTAGAGCTGGACAGAGGTGCCCACGTTTAGAAGGGAGGCCGGTGAACTGTTTATCTAAGGCTGAGTCGAGTGTCCCGCTGCTGGGACTGCAGGGTCACACTAGATCTCTTTCCAGAAGAGACACTGCAGCACAGTAACCAGTGCAGGTTCACCACTCTATGATCCAAAAGTACTTGCCGGATCTCTCCTCTTTCATGGCTTTTGGTTTAGGAATGTTCAAACTTAGCTAGTCTGCTACAGATGTTGTTTGTTACAGAGTGTTTCCTAGCGAGACCCCTGGGAAGGGCAGCAGCATTCAGCCCCACCTTGGTCTACCATAATCTAAGCATTCGGCTGTGACTTTTGTTGCAAGACTCTGAATCCCAGGAGCAGCAGGTCTGCACCGTTCTGGCTATTCCTGGTTTCTACAAATCCATGAAATAGACAACCCACTATCAAACATGGAGGCCTGAGTGCAGTACTAATCTTAGGAAGATCCACTAGGCATTAAGCTGCTGAAGAGTTAAGACTTTCAGCAGAAAGGAGAGCTATGGCTGCAGATACAGACAAGGTCCCTGCAGTCTGCATTGGGTGAGGATTCATGTCTCGAATAGACACAACCAGATCTCTTTGGCTGCAGGACCACATCCTTCCAAAGCAGATGGAACCCAGACTGAATTTCCCATCTCCAGCCTGGCAGACGAGAAGCAGTGGAGTGCAGCACTGGAAGAACAGGACCCATACTTCTGGACCATTGCTGTGAACACGCCTGCCAATGCTCCCATCGGCCAGTACACTCTGCTTTTACGTGCCTCCAGGTCTCACTGCCTCCTGGGCAACTTCACCCTTCTCTTTAATCCCTGGTGCCAAGGTATGTGGTCAGAAACAGGAAGGTAGGCTGGGATCAGTCACTTCACAGAGCTTTTGAGCTCCGGCTCTCTGCCTCCGTGGGGCTGAGGCTGACTCACCTAGTGCTCCCCATCACTCCTGCCCTGCTCCTCACGGCACCTTCGGAAGGAGGTAGGGGCTAATAAAAGCTCACAGCTGCCTGCCTTAGCACTTGTGCCCCATCCCTGGAGTACTCCACTGCCAGAGCCCTGTCCTCCTGCTAAGGGAAAAATGTTTGATAAAGTGTTACCTATAATAAAGATTTTAAGATAAATCGAGATTATAATTGGTCCGATTAAAGACATTGTATCTTTCTTAGGAATAGAAAAGTCAACAGCCAGTAGAGTAAAAGAGCTAGCTTGTGTGATAGCCTGGGCCTGGAGGAACTTTTTGAACAAGGAAACAGAGATGACAATTAAATTCTTCTTTCTTCTCTGATTCAGAATCTGTGGTATTTTTCCAGGGCAGAATGCCAGGGACTGCTGAACTCCCTGGAGTGCAGTGGAGTCCACTGATGTAAGAGAGATGCAAGTGCATCTGAGACCAGGAATGCTTTCTTCTTGATGCTTTTTCCCTCTAATCTAGATGATGAGGTGTTCTTACCTAATGAGGCACAGCGGCAGGAGTACATTTTAAACCAAGAGGGTACCATCTACTTGGGGACTGAAAATGCAGTCCTAGCACAACCTTGGGACTTCAGTCAGGTAAGCAGGAGGTCCAATATGTCTGTGCTCTCCCACAGCCACCAGCAGAGAAAGGGTGCATATCTCCTGTGTGTACAGGATGCTATCCATTTCCATACTGTGCCTTTGATGAACTTGCTCTGTGCACTCACTTTGTCTAAGACTGTGTAGGAAAACAAGGATATGTGTATGAAGTCACATAACCCAGTATATGTAATTTTAGCTACCTTCTCAGGCTGTCCTCTAAGAAGAAATGCATTGATCTATACCTGGGCTTTGTGCACCTTCCTTTCATCAACAGATATAAAAGCATTTAACAGAGCTTAGTAATACTGTCTCTATTTTACAAGTAAAGCGAGTACAAGTAGATCTTCCAATTTGCCCAAGGCCATCCAACACAGCCAGTGATTAGAACGGGATTTTAGTCCGCTTTGGTGCTACCAGATCACAAAAGTATCTCTGTGCCAACCTAGAGAGTGCATTTCCCACCTTGCTTCAATAAAGCTGTAGGTCTGCCTTTTAGTATGTTGTGCTCCCCTGCCTGGAGCTCTCCTCCACGGCCCACTTATGTTAGACTATCATCAGAAAGGGAGAAGTAATCTGCATAGTTACAAACCCTTGCAGAGACTCCAGAGAACAAACGTTCAGGCCAAATTACCTGAAATGATGTGTTCTTGTTTTAGTTCGAGGAGGATATTGTTGACATCTGCTTCACACTGCTGGATGAAGGTGAACGCTATCAACAAGAGAAGGATCACACCCAGCGCAAGAACCCTATTTACATCTGCCGCAGAGTTGCTGCCATGGTATGGAGAGCAGACAGCAGCCCTGACCCTAGCAGAGAAGACCCGAATGCAGAGTGAAGGCTGGGATCTTCTCAATCCCAGTTTATGGCAACCCACTGGCCAAAGAGGAAGCCTGCCCAGGGCTGTTCCAAACACCACCTCCTGCATTCCCAGGAGTTTCTTAGCAGTGACAGTACACTTACTAAATAAATCTCAGGAAAGACTGTTGTACCTGTTCTGCTCAGCCATGACCTTCATGCTTTACACAAAAAATCCTTTTGGTTTCATCTGCCTTGGGAGTAGCTTTATCAAACAGGATGAAGTGTACCGACCAAAGAGAGGCAACTCCTTAATCCATCTTTCTCTCCTCCTTCCCTGCAGCTGAACAGCAATGAGTTTAAAGGAATCCTGACAGAATGTGGGACCGAGCAACATTATAATGGGACACCCCCTTCCAAGTGGCTGGGAAGCAGCCCCATCCTCCGGCAGTGGGTTGCATCGCAAGGCAAGCCTGTCTGCTATGGGCAGTGCTGGGTGTTTGCTGCAGTCATGTGTTCAGGTACAGTGGTGGTTCAAAGACTCTTGTGTTGAGCAAAGGCTTATTTGGTCTGCAGAACCTCTAGCATATGCTTAAATTCATGGATTAACACAGATCCCAGTAACATAACCTTTAATCTTTAGGTGAGAGGCAGATCTTCAGAGTTTCCTCATCAACGTTCAGGATCGCTAGCTTTGAGATAAAAGAGTATCAGTACACACCATTCAGTGAGCGCACCTATGATACCTTATCTCCTGAGGGGGCAACGCCTCTTGCAAAGTCCAAACAGCAAGCCTGGTGCCATTCCTAATAGGCCTAGTACCAAAACAGGTTCTCCACCTATCAGCAGAGGCATCCTTAGGGCAGGATGCACAACTGACTCACAGCTCTTTCTTCTGCACAGTTCTGAGGTGCCTGGGAATTCCTACCAGGGTGGTCACAGGCTTCACGTGGGCTCACAACACTAAGAGCAGCCTGAGTGTGGATGAATATTATGACGAAGATGGGACACTGCTTACACAAGACAAGAGTGCCCGTGTCTGGTAAGAAAATGTGGCAGGGCCCAAGCAAGAATTTGAGACAATACCTGGATCTAGGAAGTGACAGAGGGAGGAAAAGGAAAGAGGTAGACAGCTGCAGGGAGGTGGAGAGGAGACAGCTCAGCTGAGATCCTGTCTACATGATCTGTTCTTGAGAAATCACCACAACCCAAACTGGAGAGTGCCCACAAAGGAAGAATGATAGCCCAGTCCAGCTGGAGAAACCCCACTTGTGTCAAAAACCATGGTCTCTGCTCTCCTCAACAGGCACTGAGCTCTTTCAAAGGAGCATTGATTGGCTGTGGTTTGGCTAAAATTTTACTGTACCTCCAGGCTCAGTCCCTTGGTATAAGCACGTGATGTTGTCTCTTGCAGGACCTTCCACGTTTGGAACGAATGCTGGATGGCTCGAGCAGACTTGCTACCAGAGTACAGTGGGTGGCAGGCACTGGATGCCACCTGCCAGGAAAAAAGCGAAGGTAAGATATCAAAGACAGGCTTGGGAGGGTGGAGGGGGAGTGGAGCAGGGAGCAAATAAAGCAGTTCAATATTCCTCCCTTCCCCAACTTCCAATGGAAGGAAGCAAAAGGACAGGGACTCATCCTGTTGACTTTAAGCACTAACTCATCATGCATGTTTGGTTTGTGCAGCTTGCGTAGCTCTAAGCGCTCTATCACAGCACTGCTCCCCAAATGTCCTAAACTAGATACTTCTCCACTGCCAGCACAGGTCTAAAATAGGCATGGATCTAGTTGGTAAAGCATCTGAATCTTAACTGGGCCACATTTTCTCTTCAGGTCCATCCTTCTGTGGGCCAGCCCCTGTTAAAGCCATCAAGGACGGGGACACGGATGTTGATTATGATGTCTGCTACTTCTTTGCTGCCGTCAATGCCAAGTGCCAGGTCTGGATACAAAAAGCAGATGACACCCTCAAGCCAGCCTTTTGTAGCACAAAGTACACTGGCAACAACATCAGCACCAAGGGTGTGGGCAGTGAACGCTGCGAGGATATCACACACAACTACAAGTATCCTGAAGGTACGGGGCGGGCAAGTGGCTGAGCACATCCCCTGCCAGTGTTACAAGGGACGAGTAAAGGACTAGAGAGCAGAGCCATACCAGAGCAGTAGGGTGACCCACTCCTCACTACTTCCCCTTCCTGAAAGGTAGGGGAACACCTTATTTTGCTGTCGACAGAATCAAAGCACAGGTCACACTCCAAATTTCATCCTGCTTAATCACATTAACCAGCTCTCTAGAAGGCCAGGCCTTTCTTCACCAGGCACCTTCCTATCTGGAAAACCTTCTTTCCCCATTTCTGTTACCTGTACACTCTATACATTCACCTCCCGTTACCCCTGTAATATGTATAGATACATTTCAGACTCCAGCTTTCTGAAAAGGACTCTGTTGTGCTCCCAGATACTGTCTAAATCCCTCCCTCAGAAGTATCTCTCCCTTCAGAATCTATTAGTGAGTGCTCTTTCCCTGACCCAACCCTACCATCTCCGCTTAGCCTATGCCATGTTGTCTCCTGGGCTGCAGTCCATCACAAGGGAACATAGTGCTGTGCCCCAGCTACAGCGATAGTTCAAGAGGAACAACTTCTTTTATTCTGGCAGATGTTAGCACGAAGGTGCTTTAAAAACTATGACAAATCTTTCCAGGTAGAATCTTTCAGGTACATCCAATGAATGTCCTGTCAGCTGAAATTCTTGAACTGCTCCAACCAGAAGCACAACAGAATATCTCTCTATGCTCTTAGAAACAGTTGTCTACAGTACTGCCAGGATAATTCAATGCCATCCTTCTGCATTCACTGCTTCACATGAGTAAACAGGAAAGAATACCAAAAGCTGTGCTCCCTTTTCTTATGACAGGGTCTCTTCAGGAAAAAGAAGTACTTGACAAAGCCTACAGAAAGATAAAGAAACTTGAGACAACCATGAGCAGCGAAACGCAGTTCATCTCCATTCCTACCACCCTTGAAGAGCCAGTTAACCTCTTCATCCACCTCCGGTCAGAGAGTTCTCTGCTACTGGGACAAGATGTTCCGCTTTCCATTGAAGTGTTTAACTACAGCGGTGGAGAAAAGGATGCTCACCTGGTACTCGGGGCCCAGTCTCTACATTATAATGGTGTGCCCATTGCCCAACTTTGGAAGAAAGAGTTTAATTTGATCCTCAAAAGCAATGAAGGTAAGGGCTCTACTGGGTGCACGGATAGAGCAGTGTACCTAGTCCTCTCGCTTCAGGAGAAATGCACTTAGCTGTAAGTTTAGAAAAGGTTGGCTGAATAGTTGATTGTAGGTAATTGAAATAAAACACTTTGGCAACATCACCTTAGAGATTTTGAATCTGCAAATCCAGTTGGGATCACTTAAGCTTTTAAATACTGCAGCTTTTAGTACAATGCCGGGCACTAAACACTCCGAGGTGCCATGCAGGCTAAGACCAGACTGTACTTATCATCTGCACTGTCATCTCTGTTTCACCACTCTGTATTCCAGCCAACATCCTGGAGGTCTTGGTGCCATGCTCACAGTACAGAGAAGAGTTGGGAGAGAACCATCTGCTTAGGCTGACTGCCATGCTGAGAGACGAAGACTCCTACATATACTTCACACAGGAAGAGATCAGCATTTGTGCTCCCCCTCTCACTATTGAGGTTAGATCAGTCTATCGTTCTGTTACCGCAGTAGTGAGAAAACAGCTTTCATAGTCATAAGCAGCAAAAAAAATTCTGCTGGGTTGAGTGGCTCTCCTCATGCTGTCTTCTTTCAAAGCACTGAGACATGAGTTTGGGAAAGGTGAGTTGTGCCACACTATTGTACAGAGTACTCCTGCTTCTACCTTCTCTATGTGGGAGCATAAGGAAATCCCAATGAGTCCTAACTCACCAGTCTGGAAATCAGAGGCTGCAGAAGGAAACTACAGCAGAAGACTAGCTAAGAAGAAAACAAGTTGGACTTTACCTCTTCTGGCAACTGGCAGCTCAGGCTGAGACCTCTGGCACCAAAAAATCATTTATCTCCCTTTAATCATAGCAGAATCTCTTTCCTCCTCTCAGTTTCAGCTCATTTCCTTCTTTCAACAGTTTCCAGAAAAAATGGTACAGTATCAGCCAAGCACAGCAAAGATCAGTCTCCTGAACACTCTCACCGAACCCTTGGAGAAGTGTGTGATAGTGGTTGCAGGGCGAGGGCTCATTTACAGACAACGGAAGTACAGGTAAGTGCAAACTGATTGATCTAAGAATGGTAAAGGGAAAAAGAGACACAATACAAGCTAGAGAAACCCTTGCACAGGAAAGGCCATCCCCAAAAATAAGTGGGCAACAACGTGGCAGGAAGAGACTGCTACAGCATGAAAGCCCCAGGCATTCCGTCCTTTATTTACAGATAATACAGAAAATTTTCACACTGAGAAGGAGAAAAGCCAGATAGCAGCACTTTCAACAGATGTGCAATACATAAGTTGAAAACAGTATGACATTTGTGAAAGCTTCAACCCCAAAGGCCTAGAGAGCAGAAAGTCCCCTGCCAACAAAAAGGGGAACAAGAGAAGTACCACAAGACTTAGGCAGAAATACGCATTAATAAGACAACAGTTATAGGTCACTGAAATGAGCTATGAAATTTAGAAATTATTTACTGTTGAGAAATCAATTGCTTTTTAGTTAGCTTCTTGAACATCCATAAGTGCAGTAACTGTCAGCAATAAAGACAGCTCCTGGGTACAATTTTAAGTGTCTCCCCCTTCTCTACCGAAGACCAAGGCAAACCTGACTTAGCTAAGTCATCCAAAAAGGCGTGCTCTCCTTCACAGGAAAAACCCCCACATTTCTCTCAAGAAGCTGCACTAGTACAAAGTAACCTCAGATACCTCCATGGGAAGTTCAACCCTCCCATCATATCTCCCTACTGTTAGATCACAATTCCATTGCAGTAGGTTAGATAACTGTTAGCTGCCTTCCTTTTTTTTTTTTCCTTCTCTTTCTTTGGCACCATGCTCCTGTCTAGCAAACGCATTTCCTGGGCCCTGGGAACTAGAAATGCAAAGAGGTGCGCTTCCTGTATAATCCCTTCTCGCCTTTCAGGTTGGGCTCTGTGCAACCTAAAAGCACTGAACAGCTGCAAATCCCATTCACCCCCACCCAAGCAGGGCCCAGAAGACTCACTGCGCACCTTACCTGCCTTCAACTCCAGAACCTGAAGAGCTACAAAACTATCAACATTGCAGCTGCCTGATGCCCAACTTGGAACAGGTCCTGCTGTCCTGGTTACAAAAGAGTGGTCGTGATCTGTGCCCTGATCTTAAGCAAGCATAGATGTTAACAGTTTAATTAAAGTTATAGTTAAAACCACGTCTGACTTTGATTATTTGCACGAACTCAACTCTCTCCCATCTGCCACTATGCCTGTTCTCCAGCTTTGTAAGTTGAACCTTACTGTGACAAAGACGGGCTAGATGTTCAAACAGATGCTGCATTTCTCACCACAGATACGTGCTGAACCCACCATTGCTTGGTCATTTTTCCCTACCTGTGACAAAAAAGAATATCCTAGAACTTCAAAGTGATGATAGATGTAGCATTTCTCTATACTCTTATCCCCCTACAGATTCTTGATGTTGGCAAAGTAGTAAATAATCTTTCCTACTGCTTTCTGAGGAAATAGAAAAGAGAAAGTTCACTCTTCTCAAAGGTTAGACAGGAAATAGCAGCAGCACTGCATATTTTTTAATGGTTCATTGAGCTGCTGGCAAAAGCAGCGAGACCCTTTCCTTCTCGATGTATCCTCTGCCACCTGAAAACAGATAAAGCCACTCATGCAAATCTAGCAATATTTTATTGTTCTTTGAACCCCACAGTAGTTGTAAAGTCTGCAGAATGGGGCACATTCGCGGCATTAAGATGCAGCACTGCTCCATCCCAGGAATCCAAGCAAAATGACATCTTCTGCAATGGCAAAGAGCAACTTCCTGGGAAAGTTTTACCAAGTGGCAGTAAAGTTCTCTCCTAAAACCACTGTTCTCATCATTCTCCCTGTAGCTGGAGAACAGCAAGATTCACTGGAAAAGCATATGCCAGAGCCAGCGGCAGCAACATACGTAGACACAGAAGAGCTAAAGTTGACCCTGTGTGAAGTTCTTGATTTTGTTCATGTTGTGATCTACTGCACCAGTTAGAAACTGCACCCAGCCTTCCTCTGATGGTGGACATACATGGCTTGTCCTGCAAAAGTGGAGGAAATTCATTAGGAAAGCCTGCTGGGTGTCTCATACTTACACATCCAGACAACACATGGCTATTGTGAAGAGCTGAATTACCACAGCATTAAAACAGGACTGCTATAGCCCCAGAGTGCTTTGAGCAAGGAAGAACCCACATCCACGTCTCTAGTCCCAAACCTTAACACATATATGTGTGTCTTCAGCAGAAACCACTTTCATCCCTACCACCCTTTTCTTACTCCCATCCCTTTGTGACTGGATAACATCATAATTACTCAAAAATGCCAGCATTTACTCTCTAGAAATGAGTCATCTTCGACAGGAGCCAGAAAGACATCAAACTTCATAGCAGGGAACACACACTTATAAAACTGTAACTCATACTCACTTCGTTATCTCTAAGACTTTCTTTAATACCGAGGCCAACTTAGCAGCCTAGAAAGAAAAAAAAAGGGAAATAAAGTGAGCCAAACATGGAAAAAAAGGGGCTCGGCAGAACTGGAAAGGAAAGGGGGGGTGCAGGTGTGCCCAACACAGCCAAGAATGAGTAAAACTGCCACAGATCCTGATGCAGAAGGAAGTTATCTATCACTGCCACGCTGGGTGTGTCTCCCAATCTAATGCTGGCTGGGACCCATGAAAGTAAAGACAGGCTGGTTTTTAAAGCATACTTTAAAATGTTTTTTTCTTTAAAAAGATAAGCCTGTTAGAAATTGGTAACTGATACTAAGGCATGAAGTTACAAGTGACTGACCTTAATGCAATTCGATATTAAGCAATACTTTCTTTTTTACCCCATAAAATCAAGCCACTGGCTAAAGGCATGAAACCAGAATTAAGAAGAAAAAAATCTCAGATATGAGAAGATACATACTTAATTTATGATGCAAGGGACCCCTGGAAGTCATCTAGTATGACCTCCTGTTCAAAGCAAGGCCTACCTCAAAGTTCAGTCAGGTTGCTCAGAGCCTTGCCCAGTCAAGTTTTGAGTATTGCCAAAGACGGAGATTGCTGCTTTGAGCAGCTTGTTCAGTGCTTAGCCACGCTCACTGTGAGAATTTTTAATTTGTATTGTTAATTTAGATAACTTTACTTGAGCAAGTCTACATTACCCAAGGAAGAAAGTAGGCATGCAGAATATCGGCAGCCTTTGACCTCACTTTCCTGAGGTACTGTCACTGGAGGTCTATATGGATTATAGTTCAGAACCAAAGCTCAAGCAGCCATGCTCTTCCCTGAAGAAGTAGAGATGAGGAATGCATTTCCACCTGAAGGAAGCTAAATGTGCGAGAACCAAAGGGACTCTTCATCCCTAAGAACTTGTTACTGAGACAGTCACCAACACCCACCTCTCCCTGACAGTCACATAATCCCTCCAATTCGATGTTTTCCCCTTCTCTACAGCCAGGTGAGTAGACCTGCATGCAGGCCATAGATACTCACATTGAGTCGCACAGCGAGCTGGTTCATAGGTGGATACATGCTCAGCGCCAGCTCATCAACACTAGAAGAGAAGAGAGGGGAGCAATGGAAGAAAGGTCTTGATAGCGCAACTCACAGATCCTGGTCGAAGCCTACACCCACTCCGAACATAAGTCAGGAATGGCAGTGCATGACAAGGAGACATCAGTCGTACCCATGGGATGCTTCCCACTGCCTTCTCCGTCATCTGTGTGCCACTCTCACCTTAGAGTGAAACACGGCCACAGCTCCACCCCAAGCTGCAACATATGTTCCTCCCCTAACTGGCACAATTCTCAAAAACTATGCCATAACAGTCTTCCCACCACACCTGCTTCCACCACCTGCTCACAGCTTCAATATCAAAGCTTTTCCTACTCCATTCTCTAAACCCCAGGAAAGATAGGGACTGCTCAGGAGCAAACAGCAGCATGGGGAGAGACCGGCTTACCTTGGACTGATCTCATTAGCAATGTCTGCAAGGTCATCCAGCTGAGCGATCTGCTCTGGAGAATCAGCTTTGCCATAAGCCTTCACTACACCCAAGACCTTCTTCAGGCAAGCTTTAGAAGCCTTCATTAATCCCATGCAGGAGCTAAGCAGCTTCCGGTCAGCTTCTGACCAATACGTATCTCTGTTGCCCCGAAAGCCCAGCTCTTCATCTTCCATGATGTCACTGTAGGGGTCTTGCCCTTCCACCAGAGCCTGAGAACACAGATGCACTGAAAACCCAGAGCCTAACATCAATTCCAGTAATACTCATCGGGAAAGGGAAAACATAATCTAGAAATCATACAAACAATTTATGGAGGAATCTCTCTCCAACCAGCATCTCAGTTGCCACATTCTACTAATCCCCCACCCCAATTCAACAGAGCAAACAGCAAGAACCTGGCAAATAGTGCCATTCTTACATCAACCTAAACCACCCTGTTGCCCCCGCCACGCAATTCAGGACATGGCTTTATGGAAACCTTATATAAAGTAAACCAGGCTTGAGTTTAAAAAATCATTAAGATCCAGGCATAATACAATAATCTAACTCATATCAGAACAAATTTAAATCAAAGCCTATACATAAAACTATCCCTGTGTTCCATCACTGGAGCATAACTGCAATACATCACTACAGGTTCCTCAAAGGCTTTAGGGGCGTCCTTACATGTTCCATCTCCTCCAGAGCATCCTTGACCACACCTAGACACGCAGCCAGAGCTGATGCAACTGCTGCCTGGTTATCTGCAAGAGCAAAAGGATGAAAACCATGGCACTGCACTGATTCAAATCAGCTTGCAACAATGTACATCTAGGTTTGCAATCATTGGATCTTGAAATTATAGGATCAAAATTTTTGCAGACCTCAGAGCTGCACTGTTGCCATGCAAAGAATCTGGCCTGGCTTCCAAGGTTATACATTTCAAAAACCGCTGGGTTTTGCAGAATGAGTGAGCCTTCATTGTACTAGCTAGAATGACCCTTGCAAGGGCTATTGGTATTCCAAGACAACTTGTCCTACTTCTGTTGTTCTGCATACACAATACTCACCTCGTGGCAGGTTGGACACTTGGTCACATGCCTCCCACACACCACCAGTTGATATAAGCTGTTCCTGAGACAAGCTGAAACAAAACAAAGCCCCCCCAAAGTTAAACTCAATCACACCAATCTGCTAGAATGTTTTTATTTTCTGCACCAAAAATGATGCACACTAGTAGAAGCTCTGCCGGAAAGATGCCACCAACCAGCTCACCACTAGTATCTCGTGTCTGTCTAAAGCAAGAAGTGCTGGCTCCTACTGAGTTTAATTATCCGTTGGAACAAGAAGCAGGAGCCTCTTACAACAGCCTCTCAAGGTGCTTAGGCATATTAATCTTTCAGAATCTATGCAAATCAGAAGTCTGTATTCGAGATTGCTGACCTCTGCCTAAGGGCAGTAGCGTGTCATCTGTAAAGAGAGGAAGCAGTCCGCAGTGATCCAATAACTAGCTTTATAAAGTTGCACAGTCATTGCGTATGACAGTTCACTCCAAGGACAAAAACTGCCAAACGGTGCAAATGCTATCCAGCACCCTCATGGGAATCCTGCTCCCAGCACCTTTCCTTGCCGCAGGCAGGATGAAAATCTGTTCTCCATGTAGGCAAATGTACCTGACTCAGTCACAAGAGGGTGCTGTCAGGGCCTTGAGTGTATTCCACCCTCCTAGGAGTTTAGCTGGCTCAGATGAAGAGCGTAGCTGGCTAAGTTCAAGATCAGCTCCTCTGTTGACAGGAGGTATTGCGAAGAAAGCTAGAAGTGAGGGCCAGCCCTTCCTTACCCTAGGAGATGCTTCCACCCAAAGTTTCTTTCACTGGGCCCTGTTTGTGCTATGTCACAGCTGCGCAGCAGTTACATCTGCACCCAGTCTCACACCCCCTTAATTCTGACCTGGGTCCTGACCCACAATTTGACCTTCCTGCCTTGATCTCAGATCCAACTCATTGAAATGGACGTGCTGGGCAATCACTGGATGGTGTCTGAGACTGGTCACTCTCTCTGGACTTGACTTGCTGATCTGACTTTCCAGCTTGACCTCATTGCTATGGGCTTGTCTGATGATCTGGACTCTCAGCTGAACCTCACCAGCACTGCTCTGCTCACTCAGATACTGGGGACAGGGCCTTTGCTAATGAGGACACTGCCTTTTCCTGCAATGCTCTGCTTCTGCCTCCCCCCTTCCCTCAGGAAGCAGTCTGCACTTCCTGCTTCCTAACAAGTATACTTGTAACTGTTTCTTCCTTTTTTTCTGGAAAATTACTACCTCTCCAATGGAGCACTGAGAATTGTTTCTGTGAGTTGGATCATTCCTTCCACTACTTCAGTGGTAGCATCCCGTACCATCTTCCGAAGAGTAGTACCTGGTTAAGATTGAGAAAGAGCAAGAAATGTTGCCACAGTCAGCATCGACAGAAAGCAACTGCCGAAGAGGAACCCACAGACGGTTCCATTTGCATGGACACACTGTATAAAAGAAGTTACAAGTATTTTGAAGGAAGCAACGTGTTTCCCAGTTCAAAAAGGACTTTGGACAAGGATCTCAACACTTTATAAATACGAACGCTCAATCAACTATACAACTTCCTACATTATCACTCTTCAGCGATGGAAATCTGCAGGAGTAGACAGGCAAGTGGTTCACTCAGAAACATGTTGCAAGTCTACAGAAGAGCTAATAATGGGACTACCTTCTCATGATAACTTGCTTTCCTGCAGATGCCAGATCTCGGTTTAGGCTCTGAAATACTGGGTTTCTTTACATAGTGGTGAAAGAACCACCACCGTCTCTAGTGGTGACTGCCACATTGTCACTAACTCACCTTGGCCCTTGGGCAGCCAGTAGTACACGGTGGCAACTGCAAGAATGGCATTTTGGACATCTTCACTCAGCTTCCGGCAATCCTGGAAATGGGTAAGCAAAAGGATTAACCATGAGTAGTGCATGGCTGCACTGCATTTAGAAAGTCTCACAAGCAATCACCTACATTCAGATTTCTTTGAGAAAAGGGAAGCATAGTAATGGCCATCTTGCTTGAGGAACAAGTACAGCACAACAAGAAGATACAGTAAGGAAGCTGTAGATATCATAAGCCGCCTCATGATTTGGTACCAAATCACGCCCTGGTGTGGTGGTCACGCATCAGAGACGAAGAAGCAGCTGAGATCATTACTCTGAACTGGAAGTCTTTCTTTTTTTTCTCCTCCAAACAGAGGTTTGATAAACTTCTCTCAATTAACAGCAAAAATATTGCGTATTCTTTGTTAGATCTGAGGTCTGTATTGTCCAATATCCTGTCCCTATCAGCAACCAGCTGTAGATGTTAAAGAGCATAAGAATACTTCTATTTGGTATGTCTCCCTAACTTATGGAAATTAGTTCTCTGGGAAATTCTAGAATTGGATTAATAGACTCTCCAAAGCATAGCGCATACCGACATCCCTTGTTTGCGTTGAATGAAATTATTTTGTTTCTGTCAAGCGAACCAAGAGATATCTGAAACTTGTCACACCCAGTGCCATTGCGCAGTCCGGGGGGGCTTTCGCTCACCTCTGCAGAAGCCACTGGAGGCCTTGAGAACGCCAGACTCAGCTTTGTAGCTTCCTGTGACGTTACTTTGAATGTCTGACCTAGAAAGGGGCGCAAAAGTCAATGGGTGCAAAAGAATAGAAAGGAACTTGGATAAAAGATAAAAGAACAGAGCAGCCAGATGAGTAACATCTCTGATGCTGCTTTGCCCTACTGTTTGGTTACCGTTTCTTCTTTCCAAGCAATACAAAGCCATAAACTAAATCCCACTGCAAAAGGAGAAAAACCCCACGGTGTATTTGTGCCGTGCACGTTGCGCACGTCCTACGTCTGCTTTTTTCCTAGCTGGTTTTGTTGGGTTTTTTTACTTAGCTAGTATCAACATCCACAACCACGTTTTGTGTCCCGGTCCACGACGCCTCCACCAGGATGTGCTGGGAGACTTTAACAGAGACCAAAGGCTTTAAACCTCCAGCTGTGACAACCGCCGGGTACCGGCCGCTTTGCCAAGGCCCTGGAGCGGGGGCCCCGCCCGGGATCTCGCTCCCGAGTGGGAGCCAAGCCGCGCACCGGCACGGCGGCCACCCGCCTCCGCCGCAGCCCGAAGCGTCCGCCCTGGCCCGCCCCGCCGCCCGGTCCCGGCCCAGCGCCGGCCGCCCCGCACACGGCCCGCTCCCCCACCCGTACCTAGCGCGTCCCAGAAGCGCGGCAGCTCGAACGGCTCGCGGCCCTCGCCCGGTTCGCCCTCTGTAAAGGCAGAGAGAGACCTCAGCCAGCGGAGACCCGGCCCGGCCCGGCCCCAGCCCCGGCCCGGCCCCAGCCCCGGCCCGGCCCCGGCCCCCACCTCGCACCCGCGCCAGCACCGCACGCAGCGCGCCGCGCAGGTCCCGCAGCGGCTCCCGCGCCTCCATGGCTGCGGGAAGCTGCTACCGGCGCACCCCCCTGCGTCACGGCTGCCTATCGCCCGACTGTGCGTCACATCCGCTTCCGGGCAACGGCAGGAAGGAGGCCGTCCCGACTTTTCCGGTAGACGCGCTCGGTCCCGTACCCTGCCGCGACAGACGAGACCGCCCGTGTACCCCGATACGCTTTATTAGTTACAGGGACGACAGCGAGGGCCCGGGGAGCCGGGAGGGGACGGGACAAGGAAGGGGGCCGCCCCCCCCGCTACAGCAGCCGGTGGAGCTCCTCGAAGTTGAGCAGGTTGTTGGCCGTCTCAGACCAGGCTGGGTAGGTCGCCCCGTCCATCTCGGGGGCGAGGCTGTTGGTGCTGTCCAGAGTGTGGTTGGTGCCCCCAATGACCTCATGGCACTCGGGGCACTTGCTCCTCTCCATCGCCCCCCCGCACTCCCCGATCACGTAGATGTGCCCGTTTTTGCACTTGAACCAGTGGCCACGGGGACAGCCAATGGCGTTGACCACCTGCACCCGCTCGGCCTCAGAGAGCCCCAGCCCCGACGCAGGCAAGGCAGCGCAGAGCCTCTCCAGGTCAGCCTTCACCGCCGCCTCATCCTCCGCCGTGAATTTCTTCGTCCCTTCCAGGATCCGACGTACGCTGGCAACCTCTGCTGCGAGCGCTGGAGTGAACATCCCGCTCCCGCCTCTGCACCTTGCCAAGAGGGTCAGCAAATACGTCAGCCTCTGGAGCTCAGACTGCAGGTCAGACAGCTCCTGGCCCGTAAAAGCGAGGCGCGGCTTATTCAGCCACTTCTGGACTTCATCCAGCCGCGTTCTCAGCCCTTTCCTCTCGTTCGCATCAATTTTGCTCAGAGACTTGGTTAGGTCTGCCACACGTTTGTAGAAGTTAAGCTGGTTCTCAATTAGTCCAATATTCTTCGTGGAAAGAACAGAAGCTTCTAGTTTATTTTTTAGCATAAGGAACACCAGGGGTAGATTCCTCTGCAGAGCAGCATTCCTTACCAGTGCAACCTGCAGTCTTTTTCTGTTAGACTCAATTTCCTGTGCTGGGCCTTGAATTTTCTCTTTCACCTTTTCTATCTCATCCAGCCACCTTTTCACAATGGTGCCATATCTCAAATTCTTTCTGATTGGTGTCTGACAGATAGGGCATACCTTCAGCTTGATGACATCATCATCTTCATCCATATAATGGTCAAGGCCTTGGGACTCAAAGACATGGCCACAGTCCTCAAGCTGTACAAATCGAGCATCTGGGTCTTCCTCAAAGCCAAAAAAGATCTGGGTGACTTCCTCACGGTCACAAACGAGGCACTTCTTTGGGCAGGGCTCTCCACACAATCCAATACAAGGATGACCACAGCAGAGCAACTTAGTGCATGGTACATCGCAGCGCGGCCTATTGCATGGTTCCGAGCAAAGATTGGTACACTGGTAGTGCTGGCACCGCCACTCACATGGCTCGGCACAGGGATAACAGCGCTCTCCACATTTCTTTTTACACCTGCTGTGGACACAGTGGTTCTGACACTCCAGCTGACAGGGAGGGCATTCTGCAGTACAAGGCTGCCGACACTTGTGGGAGCAGACCAAGAAGCGCTTGCACGGGCTGCTACACGGCTCATGAAATCTTCCTTCATAGCAGGTATGACAGGATCCTGAGCATACATGACCACACTCCAGCATGGCAGAACACTTCGTATTACATTCCACATGCTTCTCAAGCTCTGTCTCCTCAGTCATCCAGCATTTAACTTGCTGGTTGTGGCCACATTTCAGCATGGCTGTAACCAGTTCGGGACACTGCTTAGTGCATTCCTGCCCACAGAAGTTGCTGCATGTGTGCCCACAGTTCAACTTTTTCTGGCAAGGTTCTTGGCAGATAAACTTGCTCTCTGGAGTAGAGCATGGCACCATCTGCAGGTGGCCACACTTAGAAATCGTTTTCTCTACTATCACCATGCATGGTCCACAGACCTCATAACAGGACCGTGCACAGCGGTGCCCATCTGCACAAAGCACCTTTTGACAAGGCTTCAGGCACCGATAGTCTTTGTGCTCTGTGTCATATGGGTGGCATACCCTCGTGCAAACATGGCTGCAACTCAACCTAAATTCACAGGGACGAGTACAGCCTCCTTCTGGGACTTTGCTGAAGTCTGCTGCTGTAGATACCAGTGTCTTGGTTTCGGGGTGGTTTTGACAGCAAAGCATCAATGAGTGGCCAATGTGACCCTTTTCCCGAAGGGTGTGAATGATCTTGCTCCAGAGAGGAACTTTGCCAAGCATTCTCATATTTCCAATACAATACAGCCCTTTCTTAGCTCTGGATAGTGCTACACATACACGATTAGGGATCTGTAAGAACCCAGTTCTCTCCTCACTGTTGCTCCGCACGAGTGACAGCAGAATAATATCATTCTCCTCCCCCTGGTACTTATCTACTACATGAACCTTCACACCTTCAAAGGTCTTGGCTGGCATGAGCTTACGCAGACAGAAAAGCTGTCCAGTGTAAGTAGTGAGAATGGTGATCTGAGAAGGTAGATAATCCTGACACAAGAAGTACTTGCACAGTTCCACTACAAACTGAGCCTCATGTGTGTTCTGGTGGCTTCTCCCTTCCTGGATCTCTTGCTCAGGAAAGTCGTGTTCTACAAAGAAGAGATTAGATGTGACCCCCTGAAACAAGAGAAAGGAATGTCAGAAACAGGATTTTAGCTTCTGTCACTGCAGCGTGTTTCCATATCCCTGATTATCCACTGACAGGAGGACTCTAAGGAGAGGACTACAGGATGCAGTTACCGCATACTTAGGCAATTTCCTCTAGATTTCATAGTGTATTCATCAGATAGGAATTTAGTAATCACATTTCACCTTATAGTAACATCTCAGTATCCTAATATGAAATCAGTTCCTGTGGATGATTTTATTCCCAATTTTTTCAGAGTTGTTTCTACTGTACCTTTTCAGGTTGTAGAAAAGAGAAGATTAAGTCCTAGTAACACCTGAGATACCAAATTCTTGAACACTGTATTTTACAGAAGCATTTTACCCAGTAACAGGGATCAAAAGCAATTGCTTGGATTGCTGGAAACTCACTTTTATGTTCTCATACTTCAGGACAGAGGGATGGTTCTCCAGGTCCTGGTATATATGGGGAATGAGAAGCTGGGCAATTTCAGGACGCATGCGGTGCTGAAACACAAAGCAGCTATATCAGTCTTGAGGAAGGAGCACCATATTTCCCTGTCAATATTCTGTCGTTCCACTGCACAGACTGCAGCTAAGTACAAGGATGACTTTCCAGTAAGAGTCAAGAAGGGAGCACCTCCCAATCCTCACCCTCCCCATTGCTGCCACCACCCGCAGTTACAGAGGGAGTAGTAGCAGAGTAACTTCAAGAAAATCATGCGGCAAGGTTGCTGTAATAAGAATGCTGGTGTCAGTGCAAATCTAAGAACACTGTTGTAGATAACAAAAGCCAGCACCTCACCCTAACCACTACATGAGCTTTTTTAGGTAGTTTTAATACAGGACATGCCGGAGGTAGAATTAATGTCTCCAGGCACCAAGATAAATGATTATAGCAATTTAGCAGAAAGCAGCCTGAGAAGACTTGTGCTGTCAGTCCCCAGAGTTCTGGAAGTTTCAGATGCCACAATAAGCTGTGTTCATTGCGCTAAAGCATGTGGGAAACACAGTGCTGCGGATGACATCACTGCATAATTGGGAATACACTGGAATACTGTTTGTGGCAGTTTGACAGCTCTTACCATTCTTCTCAGGAATTAAGTAGCACGTTCTTTTTTTTTAGGCTGCTCTGAGAGTAGAAATATAAAAAAAAAACCACTTAAGTGTAGTACAAACTTAACCTAAATGGAAATGCAATGGAGGGGGTTTTTTATAGCTCTTCCTCACTTGGTATTTCAGACGGACAAAGGGGAAATTGACTTTCACCAGCCGTTCAAAGAGAGAGACTTCCAGATTGAAGTTCTTGGCCAGGTCATACACATTTGCACTAGGCCGCAGCTGAAAGAGAAGGGAGAGGAGGTCCATGTTTGAGCACTTTTCCTATGTATTAGCAAGATTTTTTCCACTCATCTCTTTTTCTGTCACTGGTCCCCCACAGAGAGGCCAGAGACTGGATTCTTGCAGAAGTGCTAAATATCAAAGTTAGATACACTTACAGCTGAAGTGGGTACAAGCACATGTAAAATTGCATCAGGTAAACTAAAAGACAAGTCCCACAGGAGCTCTACTCCAAACCAACAGGAGACAGGACCTGCGGTATCAGCGGAAGCTGGGAGCAGTAAGTCTTGGCAACCTTTCAAGGATGGCGCTTGGTTAACAGGTTCTAGTTCATTTGCACAACAGTTGGAGGCATCAGTCATGGATGTTACCTGCTGGTGATCTCCAATGAGGATGAGATGCTGACAGGCTTTACTCAGAGTAGTAATGGTGTGAGCCTCAAGCACCTCTGCTGCCTCTTCTACAATGACAATTCGTGGCTCTAATTTTTGCAAGATCTGACGGTATTTGGCAGCACCTGAGCAAGGAGAGAAGATAAACCTTAGCGGAATATAGTTACATGCAGGCAGTATGACAAGAGTTTTCAGGGAGGGGAGTAGGCTGTGCCCCAGAAGAGACTGGGGTTCTTCCCAAGATTCCCCATTTCAAGACTCTACTTTTTGAACTTTAAACCAGCACTGTACCAAGCATGGCTTCTATATGAAGAGTTATTAGGGAAAGCAGGTGGGGATTAGAGTCCTATGCCTGCCTTGGCCTTTTCCCAAGGCTCTCTTCAGACATAAGATACCTACTCTATACATTGATCAACACACAGAAATACATCTAAAATTGTCTCTCCAAAGGGTCACATTACAATGACCTTTACACTATGGTGACCAGAAGGTGATGTGGGGATAGCAGTGCAGGTATTAGCTGTGCTTTACTCAGACACAACAAGCGGAGCATTTCTGTTAGAAGAATGCTGCTCAAGATGGAGGGAGTGCAAGAGTGCACAGAAACTGCTCAGGCAGTTGACAATTCACACAATAGCTGCATTTGCAAAGGGAGTCAGAGATTAGAGAAGTCTGCAGACTAATGCAGAGCCTGACCCAGGCTGTCAAGCAGCACATGATACTAATCTTTTGGCAACAAGGTCCTTTAACTGTTATGGGATGCAGTGCAATACTGGTTTGCTTTCCAACTGCTGTGCACCTGTAGTTGTCATCCCCACAACTTGGGCATCCTTGAGAATGCAGAGATCTTCCTGCAGCTTCAGTTCTGTCAGCCTTTCTGCTGCTGCCTGGTACTGCTGTTCATGCTGCAGAATCCTCTGTCGAATAAATCCCTGATAGGTCTGCAGCCAAAGCCTGAGAAGAAAGTGCCATTATCACACACAGCAAGGAGAACAGCACAATGATCCAGAAGTTCTGAGTGGATTCAGTTCAAAATCCTCCGTGTCTTTTGGACAAGATGTTATTATCATCTGTATATAGTCCCAGACACACACAGTGGAGATGACAGCACTGCTGGTGCAGTACAGGGAAGGTAAGAACAAGCATGTTCAAATAAGGAGCTGAACAGATATGAACAGAAACACTGTGACGTGACAGACAGAGTTTGAAAACTGGAACGGTCCTATGAAACATTTGTCTGACAGACCCTGCAAAATAACTTTGTCACCTGTAAAGCCTCCAGCGGGAGCTCAGGTCAAGTTGCCACAGATCCTGGATAGCCTTGGCCTCCATTTCTGTCATTGCACTCAGTTTACGAAGCTCAACCTTCATCTTCTGTTTCATTTTCTTCCTCTGGGCAGCAGTTACCTGCAGGAAAAAAAGCTCCACAATAAGCAGTTACAGCACAAAGATTCTTCTGTATTAGCATCCCCATGTTGTTATTTACACAGTCAAGCAGAGCCAGAGCATGCTAGTGCATGCAGTTACCTCCCACTGCATAGCCTTCTGTTGGGCTGTTCCTTCTTCCTGGTCCTCCAGCTTCATAGCCAACAGCATACTGGCTAGTTCATGAACAGCCCTGCGCTCTTCCTCCTTCCTTTTCTGAGGCTTTACTGCCTCTTCGTCCTCAAGCACTCTGTCAGCTTGAATCAGGTCAGCCTCCTCTGGGATCTCCAAAAGCTGCTCTTCTGCTTCACCTTCCCACTCCTCCTCTCTCTCCTGCTGACCACCTGTGAGAGTCACCAGTCACATGCAGTAAGCCACAGCCACTCCAGCAGAATCGCAGTGCAGCAGTCAGATCACTATGTGGAAATTAATGTTAGTCTTCTTTCCACTACCTTACAGTATCATGCATCTTTCAGCGCCTGTTAAGTAGCAGTGTCTCTTTTCTGACACACATGCGCTGCTTAAACAAATGCACCTGTAGAGGATGGGGGTGGGTGTTCGTGGGTTTTTTGTATCTTTTTTTTTTTTTTTTTACCTGGATTCTCAACAGCATTGTGGGTGAAGAAAGTTACACCAAGGCCCAGCCACTCCAGAATCACTGAGTGTTGTGAAGCACTGTAGTAAAACTTCTCATCATCCTAATATAAGGAAAGTCAAATCAGCCAGGCCTATTGCACTTCAGAGTCTTAAGATGCTGCCAAAGCAGCACCTTGCAGCAGCAGGCAACTAGGACAAGTCCCCTGAGAGACCTCCAGAGCTAGAAAGTCTGAGCGGCCTCAGATCTTCAGAAAAAGCATCTCTCCCCCCTTCAGTTCAAGAGGCTTTCATTTGGGCACTTGTATTTTTATGTCGATAAAGATCACTTAGAATCTCCACAGTTTAAAGGAGCAAACTTTAAAGCCCCTGCCTGCCCTGCCCAGTCTAGACTACTGTCACTTGGCACAGCTTGCTATTCACACCCTTACTTTCCCAGTAGCCAAGTGATGCTAAAAAGAAGTGTGCTTGGGGAACCTCAGACATTGGGACTGTTTGACTCAGAAGAAAGAGACCTCTCTTACCAGACGACTCATCAGGCTGTCCCAGTGCTGGGGTGCAATGCATGCTTCCAAGTGACGCTCGTGCAGAACTCCGTACATTGTGCACTCCAAGTGCTTCGCTCCTTCATGGAGCTCCTGCTCAGCCTCTTTCATCTCACCTGCTGTCTACTCATAACAAAGAGAAAGGAGGCATCATTATACTCAGAGAAACAAAGTTCAGAAACAGCAGGACAAGAAACTGATAAAGTGAACAAGAACAGAAGAATGAAGAGGCTGACTTCAGTGTAAGACAAGGTGGAAGAACAGGTGCGGAGGAAGTTTAGTTAGCTCCTCCAATGCACAGGCAACCCAGTCCCATCATCTCCAGTGAAGTGTGCACATACAAGCATATAGGCTCTGCGGAGATGTGCTGGCAAGTTGTATCGGAATTCATACTTCTTCCTCAGCTCCTTCAAGGTGAATTGCTTCAGGACTTCACTGTTACTTCTGCCCCCAACACGCACCATCCCATGTTTTTGGAATGTGTATATTCCTGGGAATGAAAGAGAAATGTTAGTACCAAAGAGGCAAGGTCTGTTTTCTGCTGTAGGACAAGGGGTAGGGAGAAGACCCAGAACATCCTTTGTTTGCAAATGCTACACTGGATTAGTCTGAGTGAAGTTTTCTTACTGCTTATCAGTGGGGCTAGAGTCACAAGAAAAATCCACAAGGGCAGGTCATCATGCCAGAAGATGGGCAGAGTAAGAGTTTTAGTATAATTTCTACCTGACCCTCCATTGTACTTGTCAGGCACTCTTACCTTCTAAGAACTGATCCAGTGCATGGTTAGTGTAGCAGACTACGAGGATGGGAGGCTTCTGGACAGTGCTTTGCCATGCGTGCTTATTAGTCAAGAGAGCCTGAACAATCTTCAAACCCACATAAGTCTTCCCTGTAAAACAAACACAGAATCAGAAAGGGGTAATCCACCGCCTACAGGGTGCCTGAAAACACAGGAATCAAAACCAGACACAAGACTTCCTTCTAGGCTGCAAATCTGGTCTGTGCCAAGAGAGCTGACCCCAGAGGTAACTAGTTTACCAAATGTAAATGAAGTAGCATGACACTGTCTTTCTAGCCTGTGGTTGAGCAAGGCCATGCTCTGCAAGAATCTTGTCTGTTGGTTAACAGACGAGATCTGGACCCAGGTTTTCCTCTGCCACTGAGTCCCCCAGCCCACTCTGATACTGGCTTCATACGTGACATATGACTGCACATGAAACATCCACATACCAGTGGAATACAAGCAGTGGTGCTTGTTGAAATAAGGTACCATTTAAAACAATCACAGTTAATCTTGTAATGCTTTATTCACACAGAGGATCACGGCTGAACACTCCCAATGTTCTAACATGCTATGAAGACAAATAGGACTGTCGTACAGCAAGAGGTACCGTGGTGTCAAAGATGGTTGAAAATTTTTTGACCCCAATACACAAGCAGAGCCAACAGTGCTGTTAGTGTCTACTTGCAAGTAGGTTGGCAACATGTAAGATCGGGTTTGTGTATTTGAGGATATTTAGCCTTCTCCACAGCTCAAGCTATTGGGGTGACTCAAGCATCAATTAGGCATGGGACTAAAGCTTTGGACACAGTACAGCTGGCTTTCTCTGAAGTTAATCTCTCCTACATGGGGGAATCAAGGAGAACTCCTTACATGACAAAGAGTTAAAGCAAATATTTCTCACCTGTCCCAGGAGGTCCTTGGATAATAGCCAGCTCCTTGGTGAGTGCAAGACTCAATGCCTGCATCTGAGACTCATCTAATCTCAAGGTTTCCATTGAGGGCCACTGCTCGGGATCTAGAACATGGACGCTTTGGCTTTTCAAACCATCATGGTCCGTCTCTTCATCTGAAAGGGGATCTTCCATCAAGGGTGCAAAGTTGTAGACAGTATCCATTGTCAGGTATGTTGGCTTCTTCACCTGTGTGTCACATTCCACGATGTACTTCTGGAATGGGATATCTTCTTCCTGGATTTCCTGTAACCCTTCTAGCACATGTTGATAGGCCTCAAAGTAGGCAGTTGTCTCTACCATGAGGAAGGAGTCTGAGGGCTGAACCTGTGCCAGCAGTGCCTGGCTCTGTGCATTAAAACAGAGCTGCACAATCCCACAGGCAAGATCTGCGTTATCACGATTAGAAACAGTGGCAAAAAGGCATGTTTCAAAGTGGTCTTTGGACATGCAGATCAGGGATCCATATAGCAACCGTTTGGAATTCTGCCATCGTACAAACCTCAATGGTTTTATGTCAAATTGGACCTTGTAAATGATACCAGTTGGGGAACAGACTGGGGTAATAATCCGTGCATCAAAGTAAATCCTGATATCATCAAATCTTTTCTTTCTCAAACCTTTGTCCTCAAAGCTCTCCAAAAGCTGCAAGATACCTTCCCTCAAAGGCCTTACAAAGTCTTCTCTCAAAAGACGGAAATGGGTGTCAAGATAAATGCTGGTGCTCTCGTATCTTCCAGAAACAATATTGGGACGTAGAAAGGGTTTCTCATCATGGTGTACCTCATTGTATGTAGGATAAACAGTCATTGTACGATAGCTTTCTCCTTGATCATCAGTCTGAGGCTGCCTAAGAATATAGTTATCAGCCCTCAGTGTGCCCTCACGTCTCTTCTCCTGCAGATGCTGCACGAGCATCTGGACTTTACTTAGATTCTTCTCTGTTTCTTCTGTGATGTCCACACCAGAAGCTCTCAGGGCATTTATGGATGCTGACAAGACTGTCAAGAGAATGGAGATGTTCTGCACAGAGCTGGCAGGGAAAATACTGATCAGCTCCTGAAGAATTGAAATTATGTTGGTAATATGCACAGGGTACTGATGACGTACAGCGGGGACTGCTTCTGTTACCATGTCAGACACGTACTGTGGCAGACAGATCTTGAGAAAGTTGGACTCCTTCACCACTCCCAGAAGCTGCTGGACACTCTGCCTATCCATTCGGGAACTGCATGCTTTTTGAAGCACCTGACAAACAAGCTGAATGAAACTGGGGTTCATAGTCATTTGGGAAAGAAGTTCCTTCAAACTCGGACTAGAAGCAAGTGTGATGACAACTTCTGAAGGGTCTTTCTGGAGGAGATTTTCAAGGAATTTATAGCCAATCCTTTTGACTTGCTGAGGCTGCTTGCTGAGCTGGGCACCACCTGGGGTAGGGGTCTGATAGAAACGAGGATTCTCCCGAGGTTGCGTCCTCCTTCCCCTACCTTCATTTTCCTGCCCATTCCTTAGCAATCTACCTCCTTCATGGGCTTGTCCACCTTGATACCTCCTTCCTCTGCTCTCATTTTCTTGCTCATTCCAGGGTCCTCTGGCCCTCTCATGTCCTTGTCCACCTTGATACCTCCTTCCTCTGCTCTCATTTTCTTGCTCATTCCAGGGTCCTCTGGCCCTCTCATGTCCTTGTCCACCTTGATACCTCATTCTCCTTCCTTCATTCTGCTGTTCGTTCCAGTGTCCTGTGGCTCCACTGTTGGCCTGTTCACCTTGGTTTCTTGGTTTATTCTTGCTTGATTGAGGAACCCTCCAAATCCCGCCACCACATCTTTCGTCTCTTTGCCCAGGTAGAAGAGTATCATTTCTGGCTTGGGGACTTTCCCCTAACTGTGCCTGACCCGACACGTTATTTGTTCTATTTCTGCCTCTTTGTGTAAAGCAAATATCGCAATGATCTGCATGCCCTTAAAAAATAAAAAAAACAAAAAACAACACTCCTTAATTGTAAATCAACCACATTAACCTGCCTCCCAACAGAAACACGAGCATTTTGGCCTGAGAGTCAGCATATTTTGGACATTTGGCATCAAGTTAGAAAACTACCATTACATTTGCACCCAGACTTTCAAGTTGACGTTTCCTTTGTATCCCTTTTTCTAACTGCTAAAAAGAATGCCGTGCCTAGAGTTCACTTGAAGACACACACACACAGAGAAAACCAAAACAAAAACCTTTTCCACAGAACTGAAAGCAGAATTAAAGAAGGCCAAAGATGAAGTTTCCTGCCCAGGACAGGATTTCCTCAGGAGTTAGCCGTCATTGAAATAACGGCAAAGGCAGCAGCAGCAGACTTTGACTGTATATAGCACAGTGAAAACGCAGACCTGGACAAACTCCAGCCTCTCGGAGTAGCGGGAAGCAGAGACCTCGGAGCCTGTGTCACGCTCGCAACAGAATACTTAGGGAATACCAGCAGAAACACTTCGCAAAGAGATCGCTGCAGTGCATCGGCAGCTCACGGCCCCAACCAGACTCCGGGGGCAAATAAGCAAATGCTGGCATTTAGGCCGGAGAGGGAATTTCACAATACACAGGCAGGGAAGGAGCGGATCCCCCCTGTACCAGCCCCAGCCCCTCGGCATTCCCAGCCTGCTGCCCTGCCTTCACCGGCCGACCCTCACCTCTCTCTCCGGCTCGGGGCTCCTGCCCGGCCCCCTCCATCGCTCGGCCCGGTGACTCCTCTGCGGGGCGCCGCAGCCCTCCGGGGCGAGGGCACCGCTCAGCGCTGGGGGCTGCCCCGCTCC
This sequence comes from Balearica regulorum gibbericeps, assembly GCF_011004875.1. Classification (NCBI taxonomy): domain Eukaryota; kingdom Metazoa; phylum Chordata; class Aves; order Gruiformes; family Gruidae; genus Balearica; species Balearica regulorum. The sequence continues at coordinate 7,897,246 of NC_046199.1, forward strand.
TGCACCCGGACACAGCCGCCGTCGTGCTCAGCGCTCCGGGAACCGCCGCGCCCGCCCCCGCCGAAAGTTTCACTTTCCAGTTCCCCGCAAGGCCCGCCCCGGCGGGCAACGCCCCTGCCCTCCCGCGGCACCGGCCCGCTCCCGGCCCCAGCCCCAGCGGGCAGTGACCCCCGCCTTCCCTCGGCCCCGGCCCGGCCCCGGCGGACAGGGGTCCCCGCCTTTCCCTGGCGCCAACGCGCTCCCGGCCCCGGCGGGCAGTGCCCCCCCCCGCCCCCCTCGGCACCGACCCGCTCCCGGCGGGCAGTGCTGACTCCCCACCTTCCCCCAGCACCGGGTCGGTGCTCCCGGTCCCAGCGGGCAGTGCCCCCCGTTCTTCCCCCCGGCACCGACCCGGTCCCAGCGGGCAGTGCCCCCCGTTCTTCCCCCGGCACCGACCCGGTCCCAGCGGGCAGTGCCCCCCGCCCCGGCCCTACCCCATACCGGCCATCCCCGGCGGGCAGCATCCCTCCCGCGGAGCCCTTCGCCCTTTCCCCGTACCGCTGATTTCGGTTTCCTTCCCGCCCCGCGGGGCGGGGGCAGCCGTCGCCCCGCCCACAAGAGGGCGGCCTGGCCGGGCTCCACGCATGCGCAGCTGCCGACTGGCGTGGTGACGCGCGGTTCCGGGACGCAGCTGCGGGGCAGTCGCCATGCTGCAGGGCCTGGGCCTGGTGGGCACCATCGCGGAGGGGGACGCGGGGCCCGAGGACCCTGAGTCTGGGGACTCCGAGGATGAGGAGGTGAGGCCGGGCAGGGTCTCCTGCCTGGGCCGTGGGTGAGCCGGGCCGGACTGGGGTGGTGCCGAGTTGGGTCGGGCCGGCTCAGGTTGCATTGGGCCGGGTTGGATCGCGCTGGGCCGGGACCCAGGTCGGTGCGGTCCGGTTCGACCGTCCCGCGGTCGTTGCTCATTGGTGTTACTGCAGGAGCTGCGCCGGCCTCCGGGCCCCAGACGGCGGGGACCCACAGGTGGGGACTTCAGTGCCACCTTCGTGTTCGGCGAGGCGGAGGCCGGCGGGGAAGGCGCCTGGGCGGCAGCGCTGCGCCAGCTCCGGGGCAAGGTGAGGCCTGGGGCCAGGACTGGGGCTGCAGTGCCTGAAGCCACAGGCCCCCACGCTCCCCTGGGCTCCTTTTACAGCTCCTCTTTTATGATTTCCTGCCTAGAGAGCAGCCACAACACTGGATGAGAAGATTGAGAAAGTGAGACAGAAGAGGAAGTTCCAGGTCGGGGCCTTTCTCTCTCATTACTGAAAAGCTTGGTATGGGTTTGGCCTTCTACTGTGTTCCCTCCAGGGGCACAGACTCTGCAAACACCCTGAGCTGCAGTGCTCAAGCCGCAGCTCATCGCCTCTGCTGGGTTTGCAACCACACCTGATGCATTGCTGAACTGATGAGAATGCAGAATTGTTAATGCTTAAGGTTGTCCAAAACCATGGATGTGGGAATGGGCTCATAACAACAAACAAAAGCTCACAAAGGTTTGAAGTTTCTTCTTTATCCTTTCTTTTTAAAACTTTTTTAAAAAATCTTTTTCTAGGAAAGAGAAGCTAAACAAGCAAAAATGAAAGATGAAGATGCAGATACTGAGGATAATCAAACCAAAAAGCAGGAGTGTGAGGATTTCAGTGGGGACAAAGATGATGATGATGATGTGGAGTCTCAGTATTCATTGGATGATGAAACTATCTTCAGAAAAGCAGGTATTAGCAGTACATAGAGAGGTGGTCAGGAGCAAGACTCTGACAGACGGTTGGCTCACTGGAGAAAAGTCTGTAGTGAAGCCTTGCTGGCAGTGGACAAGAACCTCTTGGTTTTTTGCTGTTTTCCTTCTGCAACGTTCCTTCTGATTTTGGTCAAGCTTATTTTGAATGGTAGCCATAGTACTTTAATTGAACTCAACCCTGAAGAAGGATATTTGCTTGGCATTTTACTCTGTTGCATGCCTGTCCTTGTTTCTGAGGCTTCTCCGTCAATAACTCATTCAGAGCAAAAAGTATGAGATGAAGGTAGTCACCATATCTTGTTATGTGTTAAGCTGTGCTTGTTAATCCCTGTCACACTTCTCTGTCTGCAGATACGGTCAAAGTGAAGGAACGGAGGAGATCGAAAAAGGGAGAAGTGGTAAGTGTTGGACAGAATGACGCTAGGTCATTCTCCAGCATTTCTTCTGGAGGAACTTGACTTTGGTTAACAATCCGTAGCTCAAAAACCAGCCCAGAACCCTTTGATGGCATGTTGTGTTGCTGCCTGTGTTGTTCCAGTTTTTTTATTGTTGCTTTCTAGGAAGCAGAGAGCTTTTTTGAAGATGCCTCTCAATACGATGATAACTTGTCATTCCAGGACATGAATCTTTCACGACCTTTGCTAAAGGTATTTACCTAGTTTAGTTATTGCATACGTTACTCTGAAGAATGTTGTACAGCCTCCCCTCCACCATTCAGAACTGTCAAATTCCTCTTCTCTTTGCAGCCTCTCTGAAAAGGAAATTACGTGGGAGCTAGTGTGATGGTCCTTTAGGGGCCGTTATTCCCAAATAATGGAAACCATTCTGGACTCTCTCCAGCATGGCCACATCTCTTGTACCGAGGAGTCCAGCGCTGGGCACAGCACTCCAGGTGTGGCCTCACCAGAAACAGAGTGTAATTGTTCTATCTCCTTTGTAGGCAATCACAGCTCTTGGCTTCAAGCAACCAACCCCAATTCAGAAGGCTTGTATCCCGGTGGGTCTTCTGGGGAAGGATATTTGTGCCTGTGCTGCCACTGGGACAGGTAGGAGGTTGAGCAGGGCACAGGAAACACGGAGAATTAGCTGTTCACAATTACTGGTAATTCTTGGTGGTGTGGTTTAACCGCACAGCTGTTCACGCAGGAGAGAGAATCAAAAAGAAAAAAAAAAAAAGGTAAAACTCACGGGTGCACGGGTGGAGATAAAGACAGTTTAGTAGGACAGAAAATGAAGATGATAATAATAATAATGATAAAAGAATATACAAAACAAGTCATGCAAAGCACAGTTGCTCACCACCTGAAGCCAATGCTTACCTAGTTCCTGAGCTATGCAAACCTCCTGACCAGCCCCCCCAGTTATATACAGAGCATGTGGTATAGAATATCCCTTTGACCAGTTTGGGTCAGCTGTTCTGGCCGTGTCCCCTCCCAGCTTCTTGTGCACCCCCAGTGTACTTGTTGGCAGGGCAGTATGGGAAGCTGAAAAATCCTTGACTGCTTGGCAGCAACTGAAACAGTGTGTTACCAACATTATTCTGATCATAAATCCAAAACACTGTGCTATGCCAGCTGCTAGGAAGAAAATTAACTCTATCCGTGCTGAAACCAGGACACTTAGTAATTCTTAATTTTTTTTCTTTAGGTAAAACAGCTGCCTTCATCTTGCCTGTCCTCGAGCGCCTCATTTACAAACCTCGTCAGGCCCCAATAACACGAGTATTGGTTCTAGTACCAACACGAGAACTGGGTATTCAGGTGCACTCTGTCACAAAACAGCTGGCGCAGTTCAGCAGTGTCACAACTTGCCTTGCTGTAGGTTAGTATTAAGTTGCTTATGTGAACCATACAGCTCGCTGTAAGCTGCTATGCAGAGCTGGGAATTCTGTGTTATCAAACTGGAGGCTATACGGTTATTGCAGGTATACTTCTGGTAGGTGTGCTGGGGTTTAAAATCTCGCTTTCCAATACCGTGCCGTACTTTTTGTTTGTTGGTTTCTGGAAAGAAGAGGTGGGGTCACTTCTAATTGTGAATGTGGTATTAATCCGAGTTATTTGCTGTTCTTCGGGTAATTTGGATCTGCGTACTCTGCTGCTGCGTCCTCAGGGAGTCAGCAGTCTGTGTTCACTCCCTGCTAGGTGGCCTTGATGTGAAGACTCAGGAAGCAGCTCTGCGTTCTGGGCCAGACATTCTTATCGCCACTCCTGGGCGACTGATTGATCATCTCCACAACTGCCCCTCTTTCCACCTAAGCAGTGTTGAGGTGCTGATTTTGGATGAAGCAGACAGGTAGGCTAAGCCGGACAGCAGTGAAAAATGAGATGGTAGTTTTCCGTTTTCCTTTTCTCAGGCTACAGGGCAGTTTTGCTGCCCTGCCTTAAGTAATGATTCTTAGCTAGAACCAGGTGAAGCTGCCTTACCTTGCTGCTTTTCTCCTGTGTAGGATGCTGGATGAATACTTTGAGGAACAGATGAAGGAAATAATAAGGTTGTGCTCCAACCACCGTCAGACAATGCTTTTCTCTGCCACAATGACAGAGGAGGTAAGACAGGCTGCTGAGGGGCATATTGAGGCAGAAAGTTGAATACAAGTTTGTCCGGTCTTTTACCAGAGATTATATGGACTGTTTTTTTTCTTAACTTGTTTTGGTAGGTGAAAGATTTGGCTTCCGTTTCCCTGAAAAATCCCGTCCGAATTTTTGTGAACAGCAACACAGACGTTGCCCCTTTCCTGCGGCAGGAATTCATCCGGATCAGACCTAACCGAGAGGGGGACCGTGAGGCTATTGTATCAGGTTAGTGATGAGCAAAGAAAAGCTGAAATCAGCAGGTGACTATGAAGCAGGCTCCTGAGAGGACTGTCTTTCAGCTCTACTGACACGAACGTTCCCAGATCATGTGATGCTTTTCACCCAGACCAAGAAGCAAGCTCACCGTATGCACATCCTGCTTGGGCTGATGGGTCTACGGGTTGGGGAGCTTCATGGGAACCTCTCTCAGGCGCAGCGGCTGGAAGCACTCAGGTATTAGCTGGCTTAGTTTGGCAGTCATGGGCAAAAAACAAGTTAGGAGATGGAAGTCTTAGGGCAGAAGTGGATCGCGGTATTCATTGCTAATGTATTTGTTATCTCTGCTCAGGCGCTTTAAGGATGAGCAGATCGATATTCTGGTAGCTACAGATGTGGCTGCACGTGGACTTGATATTGAAGGTGTTAAAACAGTGAGTATTTGCAGTGCTGAGCTTTTTAATGAGTCCTTTAATACTGTTTCCCTACTGACACTGTTTCTGTTATAGGTAATCAATTTTACCATGCCCAACACCACCAAACACTATGTTCATCGAGTGGGTCGGACAGCAAGAGCAGGCAGGGCTGGTCGTTCAGTTTCGCTTGTGGGTGAGGAAGAGCGCAAGATGCTAAAGGATATTGTGAAGGCTGCCAAAACGCCAGTGAAAGCCAGAATTCTCCCCCAAGGTATGCACTTCACTGAGGTAAAAAGCAGGAGAGCAGTTGGCAGGGAAATACAGGGGTACAGAGGGGCACTAAAAGAGGTGGATGTGAAAAGAGGTGCAAGATGGACTTTGTGAGCTGCTTTTGATGGTCACACTGTCATTTTCAGATGTCATACTAAAATTTCGAGAGAAGATTGAGAATCTAGAGAAAGATGTATATGCAGTTCTGTGCTTGGAGCGTGAGGAACGTGAGATGCAGCAATCAGAGGCCCAGGTAAGGGTTTTTTTTTAAGGAAATTTATTTTTACCTTAGTTTTTTTTAGGATCTGGAGTAGACACAGTGCATAAGGAGGTTGCCCTAATGTATTTAACCTGCCTGCTTTAGAAAGGGCAGAGAGAGATATTTTTTAGCTACCATGAGCTCACTTCTTGCCTGAATTATCTCAGATCAATAGGGCAAAGAAGCAGCTGGAGACAGGAAAACAAGAGACTGCGGGTGAGGGTATGGAGCGGAGCTGGTTCCAGACCCGTGAGGAGAGGAAGAAAGAGAAATGTGAGCCATGACACTGCTGCCACTTTAAATTCCATAGCTGCAACTGGACTGTGCCCTGTACTTTGAGAGGTTCTATATTCTATGTTTTTCTTTGTCTTTCCAGTGGCTAAAGCCCTGCAGGAGTTTGACCTAGCATTACGAGGCAAAAAGAAAAGGAAGAAATTTATGCAGGACAGACAGAAAAAAGTCCAAATGACAGTGAGTACATTTATGGACAAGTGGCACCCTGGGTGGACAATCCTTGTTGTCCCTTAGCAAAACCTCACATCACTGAAAACTTGCATTTTAACACCTTTCAGCCAGAGGAGAGGTCACAGTTTGAAATCTTGAAATCTCAAATGTATGCTGAGCGGCTGGCAAAAAGGAATCGCCGAGCAAAGCGAGCTAGAGCCTTGCCAGAAGAGGAACCAGCAGCAGTACCAGCAGGTGGAGACTTGGTTTATGGCTGACTTACCTTATATCTGTTACTTTGTTACAAATAGGTAAATTAAATTAATTTGTATAGAGGGAAGCATTGATCCTTGAAGGAAAGGCCACGGGTGATGACCAGGGTGTGTGTTTGCAAAGAGGAGTCATTGCTGTTCCTGATGGTTAGGCTAATTGTTGTGGTCAAGGCTACTGGGCTCTAGTAAACACGATGATGCTGTGGCTTTCTCTCACCAGCCAACGTTCTGACTATTGTCTCTGTGTTAGGTCCTAAGCGGAAGAAAAAAACATCTGTGTTTGATGAAGAGCTTACGAACACAAGCAGGAAGGCTCTGAAGCAGTACCGTGCTGGGTAATGCCTTAGTAGTGGCACATTAGTCCAGACTTCAGTAGGTGGGATTTTTGCACCTCTGGACTTTCTCGGGATACTTTGATACTGGGGGAAGAGGTGGGCAGAGCAGAGAAGGGATTCTTGCAAGAAATACCTGTGCTATTGACATACTTCAGTGGCTTTTGTCTTACCTCCTCTCTCCCCTCTTTCCTAAAAAGCCCATCATTTGAAGATCGAAAACGCTTGGGTATGGCCCAGCGTAGAAAAGGAGGAAACTTCAAGTCCAAGTCCAGGTATAGCTCACCTTTACTTTTGTATTCAAGTCTTCCCCCCCCCCCCCCCCCCCAGCTTTCTCTTTCCTCTTCTTATGATTGTTTAAAGGCTAAACCCTTGGTAAAAGGTTTGTTGGTTTTGCTGTAGCTCACCCTCCTAGTGCAGGTCTGATGCTGCCTTTATAGCACATTCCTAGGCTGCTGCTTGGGAGAGCATTGCCTAGAGAATGCTCAGTGCTGTTCCTTTTCATTGAGAGTTGGGCTGGTGGAACATCATTTCAATTATCTTCTCTTTCAGATACAAGAGAAAGTAAGAACTGCTGTTCAGTTACCAAAGACGTAATTTGGACAATGCGGACGTTTCAGACTTGCTCTCTCCAGGGCCTGGATTTCTTTGTACTGCAAGGAAACAGCTTCAGTAAAATCAAATAGTTTTTCAAGTTCTGGAATAGCTTTGGGATGTTTGTTAATACCTGGTTGAAGACCCTGTGTGAAAACATCAGTAGCCCACACAATAAAGGACTGATTTTTATTTTTTTCTAAACAGTTTGCTCTGTTTTTTAGGATGGATATAGCAACTGAGAGCTAGGATATGGAATTCAAGTTGTCTTTAAGGCAAGAACTGGAGAACACTTGCTGCTTTCTTTATATACTTCTGTGATCTCAATTAATTAATATGGCTGAAAAATATTTCTATGCTTGAGACCCTATTTCTAATAAGGAAAAAAAGTTTCTCAGGCTACCTGTCACAAAGATGGCTTCAGAAAGAACAGTCACAGGAATTAAAACAAATCTCCAAGAAGGCACTATCTGAAGAAAGGATTATCCCCAAAGGAGAAGGGCAGACAGCTTCCTCCTAACTGAAAAGAAAGCAGCTGTAAGCTGAGGCAAGAAGGGAAGACCAGAATGCAGGCTCATTACCATTACTGTATGCAATTAATGATAGCTTTGCTCATCCTGGCTTTTTTTTTTTTTTTTATGAGAAGCAATGTAGCTCCCCCTATAAAATCAAGCAGGTTTACTAGAGGCTAATAAAGCAGCAGGTTAATGCAGAGCAGCAGTGATCACTATTCTTAATACAGGCACCACTGTACAACCACACTTAATTTTATTGAAGTGTAAGTATTTATTTGCATTTTTACCATCTCTACCATCCCAACAAACTTTTTTCAACAGCCTTGCTGCATTTCATTGATATGCTTTAATTCCTGTAAGGAACACAGATCAATATAGACTTAAATGGCCCAGACCAGCCATTAACTTCTAAACTGTCAACACAAACCGAGCTTTTTGCTTCAAACTTGCTCTTCTGGGGTACCACAGCACAGTAGTGAAAGGTAAGGGCTGCACTCCTGAAATACACTGGTACAACTCAAAGTAGTGGGTTTTCCAACTTTATTAAAAAGGGGCAAACTTTACAAGCAGTAAATATAAAATATACATAACAAAGTTTTGACAGGTGGTACTGCTCGGTGTATTCCCTTAATCAGTCTTCTCACAGTTCAAAGGTACGCTATAGAATATCCTACGGCCTTGGTGGACGCATGCCAGGTGGAGGGGGTCCTGGGAATAAAGGAAAGAGTTGAATATCAAAGAGGAAAGGGGAAGCAAGGCTAAACTAGACAGATGTTTTCACCATGCTCAAAGTGGCCTTGGGACCCCTCGTTCGGCACCGAGGCATTTACTGACAGCATAGCTAGAGAGACATTGAAACATACCGCCCTTCAAACGTTTTATTTATATTAGAGCTTCTAGGTATTTAAGATAACCTCCACTCACCTCTCATTCCTGGGGGTGGTGGTCTCATGCCTGGTGGGGGCATTCCCATGGGAGCACCTCGGCCAGGTGGCATTCCCATTGGCGGGCCCATGGGTGGTCTCATGCCAGGAGGAGGTCCCATCATTCCTTAAGCCAGAGACAGAATGAGAGTTTAAATCCAGCTGGATATTCAAGGCACTAACTGGGTAGCAGAAGAACCCTCCATAATACCAGATCTTCATCAGACTCTGATAACTATCTCTTTATCACCAATTTTGCCACACATCATGAGCTCCTTGCTGCCCCATATAGAGTAATTCCTACCTGGAGGAGGTGCTCCCCTGCTCATGGGTGGGGGAGGACCCCCACGCCCCGGTGTGTATTGAGTTGGGGCTCCTGCGATGCTAGCGGTGGCTGCGGCAGCAGCAGCTGCAACCGTTCCACGACCCTGAGGTGTCATCACCTGTAAACAAAATAAACAGGTTCACAGAGAAACAGCACAACATCTGCTTTTCATTAGCAACTAAAAAACAAGCAAGATTTAAATTATTAACCCTTCAGAAAATTACGCCAGTCTCCTCTTAACATTAAATAATGCTACAAACCTGTAATACAATTCAACGGATAACATACGAATTCTGTGCAAGAAGCTGCACTTTTCAAACCTCTTCTTCCATCATATAAGCAGGTTCCTAGGAGAACCTCGTACCAAAAAAGTCTCACTAGGCTCAAACTCCCCGGTAACAGAAACTAAGATCACAGTTCTTCTACTCCACCAACTTCTTGCATCGCATTGGTACCAAGAATTAAAAGCCACCCCAGAACGTACCAGACAACTCTTTTTAACGGGTCGCAGCATCTCACCTGTTGGGATGGTCCTCCCACTCCTCTGACGGGGCCAGCTAACCCTGCTGGAGCCTGGGGCATGGGCGCACCAGCTGGAACTCCCCTCCCTGCTGCTCTTCCGACGCCAGGCCCTCCAGCAGCTCCAGCCAGCGGTACCCGGGCGATTCCAGTCTGAAAACAGACACCCCCCAAAAGAAGAGATTTATCACAACAAAAGTCCCTGGATCCCAGGGATGCCCACAGCCCTCCTTTGTCCAATTAATGTCCGAGCCCACACAGGGATTAGAACTTCTCGTGAAATTTGTCGGACCGAGTCACAGCAGCACCTGGAAGTCTATGACAACGCTGTAGTAGTGTTCTCCTGCAAGGACACCAATTTATCAAACGTCCCTTCCCTTTCTCCTTAGTTCCGCGCTCATTCTTACATCTTTTGGAGGGGGTCCTTCAACTGTCATGGACACCAGGTTTTCTCCTCGCAGCAGCACAAGACCAAGGACTCGTTTCTCCTCCCGCTCTGGCTGTTTTGAATTTTTAGGTCTAGTGAGAAAACAAAGAAAACACTGCAAAACAGAGTAAAAAAAAAAAAAAATCAATGCTGCTCTTTGCATCTACAATAGGATATATGACCAGGCTACTCCAGAGAGGAGAATTTATGGTAAAAACCACATTTTTGTGCATCACAAACTAAGTACAGAGAGGTCTAAACACAAGATGTGTTGTCTCCATGATGCTCAACCGTTACAGTGACTGTGCTGGCATCACAGAAGGGTTTTTAGGTTATTAACATCTTCGGGTATTAGGAAGGATGTGACACAAAGCGCCCCCGAACCCCGGTACTCTGGGGACGTGACAAACGAGCCCAAGCCCGTCACTGGTTCTGCAGAACCCGGCGGCAGGCGCTGCCCAGCCGCTGCACCGGCTCTCTGCTCCCGAGCGGGCAGGCGGCCCCGGGGCCTCCCGCCGCAGCAGAGGGGGGCGCGGGGCTGGGGTGGGGGGAACCGCCCGGTGCTCCCGGTGCTCCCGCCGCCCGGTGCGGGCCGCGCCGCTCACTTGATCTTGCGGAACTCGTCGCAGTCGCAGAGGATGAGGTTCATGTGCTTGTCGAAGGCCTTGAAGGTGCCGATGAAGACCCGGCCGTCCTGCAGGATGCACCGCATGCGGTAGTCGATGTGCTGCAGCATCTTGCTGCTCTTCCCCACCGTCTGCAAGAGACCGCCGTTACACCGAGCTTCACCGGGCTGAAGCGGCGCTCGCTGCACCGCGACCGCGCGGGACCCCTCGCCGCGCGGGCCCACCGGAGCGCCCGGCTCACCATGGCTGCAGCTCTCCGCGCTCCCTCCCGCCGTCGCCGTCACACACCGCCGGTCGCTCCCGAAACGCCGCCCGCTCCGCCGGAAGTTCCTACGCGCGGCGGCCGCCGCTTCCGCCCGCCCGCACGCGGCTACCCCGCCAGCACCGCGCACCGCCCCTTCCGGCGCGCGGTGGACGCGCTTCCGGGGGCGGGGCGGGGGCACGGGCGGTGCTTTGCCGGTGCTTTGCCGGCCGGGAGGGCGCTGCGCGGCGGGACCGCGGCTCTGCTCTCCCTCGGACGGGTGTTGTGCGCGGTCGCGACGCCGCTCCAGTGTTCCCAGCCCCGTGGTCGGCAGAGCTGCCAGAAGGCTGCGCTGCATGAGCCGGTGGAGACCCGGCCGCGGGTGGTCACAGCCGGTCCCGGAGGCGGGGTGCCGTTGGCACGGGGAACTGACGTGAACCCTCCCGTGGCGGCCCCGGAGGGGCGCAGGGGCAAGGGAGGCTCGGTTAACGTCATTCATTGAGGCTGCTGAGGGGGGCTGTCACGCGCGAGGGGCGACGGGACCGGCGGACGGAGCGCGCGCCGCTGCCCGGGAGGGTTCGCTCCGCTCTGGGGCGGGGCCGGTCGCCCGCGGTCTCCATGGCAGCGCTCTGCGGGCGCGTGACGCGCGTGTCGCGGCCAATCGGCGGCGAGGCGGCTGAGTGACAGCTGGCGGCGCCAGTGGCCAGCAGCGCCTTGGCGGGGCCGCCGGAGCTGCCGGGCGGCCGGAGCGCGGAGCGGCCGCGGCGGGGCCGGGTGAGCGCAGGGCGGCGGGCGGGGGTGGGGAGCGGCGCGGGGTCCGCGGGGAGCCGGGCGGCACGCCGCTGGCCTCGGCTCTGGCGGGCCCGGTCGGCGGTGCTGCCTTCCCGGGCCCGCTACGGCGCCGCGCCCGCGGCCCTTCCCTCCGGCGGCCCGCCCCGCCGTGAGGCTCTCCGGCCTAGGGTCGCCTGCCGCGGGGTCGCCGGGCCCGCTCCGCGCCCGTCCCCGCCTCCAGAGCTCCCGTTGTGCCGCGGCCGCTGGAGCTGCGGGTCTCGGTGCGCGCAGGGCCCGCCGCATCGCCCGGGCTCCCGGAGGGAGGGGCCGCGGTCGGGCCGAGGAGCCGTCCGAGAAGGGCGGAGTTCGCCGCTCACCCGGGGGCCGAGTGGACCTGAGGGATAAAACGGACAGCGCTTCGTCAGGAAAAAAAAAAAAACAAAAACAACGTTTAGTGCCTTAAATTGGGTTTTGGCCCAAGCTTCGGGAGTTGCTGGCCGGCTGGCTTCTTTCAGCTCACCTGACTGATTAAAAAGAATAAAAAAGCGGTTCTCTCTTTTTGCCTTTCACTATCAGTTTCTGTCTTTGCTAAGAGACGGTCTCTGCCTGGCTGTGTTGGAATGCACAAGATAAAGCGTCCAGTGCCGTAGGCTTAGTGTTTTAAAGCCAAAGTGCAGCCGTGGAAGGCCCTGGGAGGAACGCGGGTTTCCAGAGACAGAATCTGAGCCACCTGGTTCTGTGGTTCCTCTAGTGAAGGATGTTTCTCTTTGCTGCTTGTACGAGGTGACGCAGAAAACTGTACGTAGCCCTCGGGTTGGACTCTGCTGTCTGCTACCCTCCTATGATGCTTGGTCAAGGAAACCATCTTCTCTGCACTTGTCCAGTTAGTGACTCTGCTAACGTCACTTCCATCTTTTGTTTGGCCTGTTGGTACCATCTGGGGACTGGCCGAGAACTGACTGGGATGTTTTGTTGCATCTACAGGTTTCAGAAGCTGCAGCTATTCGCTTGTTGACTGGGGGATTCTACCAGGCAGCTTTTCTTTTTTCATGGAATGTTCTTTCATCCTCCTCATTTTCATTCTGTGTGCAGCACGCTTTGTTCTCTATTTGTAATGAAAAGAAGATTGAGTTTGTGAATAGGGAAATTCTGTTAAAAATACTCTAGTTGTTTTAGCTTGCAGCTTCTCAGAAGTCTGTTGAATAGTGTGTTATTAGAGGCTCTGCTGATTTCTCCTTGCCTTGCAGCTACCCCTACACCACTGCTTTGTATGAAAGAACTCGCTCTGCAGAAGCAGAGTGAATTCATCTTTGATGGATTTCAGCTTGGCTGCTGTCTCCCTGTATAAAACTGTGAGAATTGCTTACATGCTGTTGTGAAGAATGTGCTGTGAGAGACCCGTAAGTGACTGATAATCACGATTATGCAAAACTGCAGTCTGTGCTTCTTCCCCAGAGCTTCTGAACAGTCATTTTACCAGATACATCACTGGCGCACTGCAAAATATCCATTGTAAAATTTGTCTGCTACCCCTCTTGTCTGCAGACATACAGTGAAATCTTGTCAAAGAACGCTTTTGACAGACAACCTCCTGTTAAGAGGCTGACCTGAAGTACCCTTTGTATTTGTAGTCTGGTCTTCATTGTCCTCTTCTGGAAAGCTGCTTCTGCTGAGCCACTGATCTGTGTAGGTCCTTCAAAGGGTTGTTTGGCCCAGACCGTCTGAAGAGTTTCCCAGGTTTTTTTTAATTTTTCATTCCTGCTTCTCTGGGTTTGACTTAGCCAATTCATTTTTATATTTGAATCTCTTCCTTGGTAGGCTCATGTAGTATCTGTTCCATGGTGCTGCTGTGCAAAGAAACAATCCTTAAGCTCTGTTTCTTTCACAGCGTACTTGCTGTGCCTTGAATACTGATTGGACTAGGGAATGTGGTTTCCAGTCACAAGTGGGTGCTCATTTATGGAAGAAGTTTGGGGCAGAAATAGCCTAACATATCATGGTGAGTTACTTTCTGAGTTTGTATGCAGCTGAAAGCTTTTTTTGAGATATGAAGGTGGTTACTGTTTTCAGTGGCAAGGACATCAACGGAGCTGCAGGTAGAGTGCATTGCCTCTAGGAGCTGTGGGCCAACCTCTGCAGTACTCTTTTGATGAAGCAGGAGATTTCGTTTATATTTCTATTTATATGGCACTTAGGGACATGGTTTAGTGGTGGAGTTGGCAGCATTAGGTTTACCGTTGGACTTGATGATCTTAAGGGTCTTTTCCAACCTAAACGATTCTATGATTTCTGAAGAATTTCCCATAATATCAATGGTTTTGTTTTAATGTGTACTTCTTTCCCCTGGATGAGGCATGTTCTTTGCAAAGACGACAAGTCAGAGATTTGTAAAGGCTTCTACCTATAGTAATCTTTGTTTTGGCATGTAAAGTACTGTATTTCCTTGTACTCTTCAGTAGCAACTTGCAATGTAAGTTGCAGTACAAATAAAAGACGGCGACTGTACTGCAAGAGGCTGAAGTGAGAAGTGGTAATTAGATGCTAATTACTTATGGGTATATTGGTTAAGAGTTGTAGATTCTGTTCTCAATACTCAAGGAAGTAATCTTTGAGCCTTGCCTCTTTGCCGTGTATTTGCTGTGCCTGGAACACTGAATGGATTTAGATGGTTTCTAGTCATGAGTTGGTTCACTTGTGGGAGAAGTAATTATCTGTTCAGTTATCGCAAGCCAGTCTCATTATTGGAGATGACATGTGCTTATGCCGTATGATTAAGATTTCTCAGGCTTTCAGGTTTAAGCCATCATAGGCTTTAGTTGCTGAACGGAGAACAGTGAGTGGGAATCCCATATCATTTGGGAATTGCCTGTCTGTCTGTCTCTAGACTTAATGGATGAAAACCTGTATACCCTGCAGATCTGGGGTGTTGTGCAAATTGGGCACTTTGTCTGGGGAATATGTACAGAGCTGTGCTACTGCTTGTGTACTAGGAATTGCCATGGTGTACTTAAAGATTTAGTTGATGAGTTATCCCTGTTTTGAGCTATTGCTGCAAAAGACATTTGAAAGTCTAAATGATTTATTGATTTATTTATCTATTTGTATGTGTAATTCAGGAGAAGGAAGCGAGGAAGACTGATTCATAGTTTTATTAGGTTCATCTATCTCTTTGCGAGACAGAAGGGTCAGGTAAGCTCCGAATTCTTATGGCTGCTGCTGCACAGTACGTTGGTTCAGCAGGCTTTCTTGGTTCTGCCTCGTATCTTTATTACGCTGTACTTGGACGTTAGAGAAAGTCAGGGTTTTAGGATCAGGAGGGATTCTTCTGACTTGCAGTGTGGCATGCTTGGCAGACTCAAAAATATCAGGTATTGGGCATTGATCTGTGAACAGGCTGAGGATAACTGATAAGAAGGTAGGCTTGCTATGGACCCTAACCCCAACAATAAGTGCTGTACAGGGGGCTGCAGTCTTCTAAATATATCTGGGTTCAAAGCATTCCTGCCTTTATGCAGATTCCTAAATGCTTTGCTCTGCTTATGCAATGAGGCAAGGTGCTATTCTGGTCCTGGGTTCCTTATGCTTTATTGCCAGAATTCCTAGTTTACTTTGGACAAAAGAAGACCAGCTGCTTCAGGATGAGTGTGGAAGAAAGGAGTAGAGTCCAATTTACTGATTGCAATGGATATTGAAAATAGTACCAGCAGCTGTGTATGCGTTTAGGGTTAGAGGCCTCTTGAGATCATATTTGCTGCAAGTTAACATGTCTCTCCTAGCAAAGAGTAAATTGTATGTTACTGTCTTGGAGTGAGAGAATAGAACACTGATAATCAAAATTTCTGAAGGAAAGAGTATGTTAACACATGCTCATAGGATCTGGAGACTGTTTCCATAGGACAGTATATGCTCAGTGCTTTCTGTTTGTTAATTAGCCTAGCTCGGTGGGCTGCGAAGGCTTCTGAGAAACACTAATTTAATTGAGCTCTGATATAAGCAGGCTTCCTTTGTGTGACCTCACTTGTCCAAGCTGGAGGTTTTTACCTGATGCACTTTCCCTGAAGGACAGGCTTTCCTGTTCGTTATCAAGATGAGACTGGTAAATTTTTTATCCAGTGTGAATCTTGGAACGGGAGATGGCTTTGTTGTCTTCCCTCCAGGATTAGGAAGTAAAATATCAGGTGCTGTTTGTGTAACTGTAGTTAGAGTAGTCCAATTTCCTGGGCCAGGCACCTCTGCAGCTGCTTGCTCTTTGCTGATCCGTGGAAGGTTCTCTCTTCTCTGCTTGCCTTGCATCAGGAAAATTCCAAAGGCTGCTGGTTTCCCTTCAAGTCTTAACCTGTCTTAGCATCTCTTTACCAGTTGATCAAGGAAGTTGGGAAGGTATGTTAATCATGAAACAATGTCACTGCTCAGCACTGTCTCATCTCTGTTCTGGGAAAGGGGGATTGGGGTGCCCCAGTAAGAGAAACAGGAGCTGGAAAAGTAGGAGCTGGAAGAGTGTTCTTCAGATGCTTACCATCTCGTTCAGGGCATGCTGGAAATTGAGTCTCCGGAGGTGTCCTTAAGGACAGGACTACTTCTGCATCTGGTCAGATCTCATTTTTAGCAGCTTGAAGCCTTTTTTGCCCTGAGAACTACTGATGGAGAGGGTTGTCTCTCTCCCATGTGACTTTCTCCCTATGGCTCTGTGGGAGAGAGCAGGGCTATTCCCTCCACTCAGGAGGGGATTAAAAAGGAACTGAACAAGTACGTTTCTTTACAGCCTATTACTACCAGATGAAGCACAAAGCAGCATGTCTGACAACTGTCTGGGACCAAACCCTGAACACAAGCTTATGCTCTAAGGCAGATAAAGGAGTGAAAGGTAGACCTCCAGAGCAAATGCTGAGTTAACTTTTCTTCTGTGATGGATATTGATGTTTTGGATTTATGATGTTATAGGAAGGTAACGGGATGAGGCTAGCTGCTGCTACTCTGCCTAGGAGCCTGTTTGGGTATCCTGAGTGGATCTGAGAAATACAAATGGGGCATCAGCAAACACCAGCCCGTGGGAGGGAGGCTACCCGGACAGCATGTTCCCCCTCCCGCGTGCAGACAGGAGCTGAGCCTAGGGAGCTATTGCTCTACTCGTCCTGTAAACGGACCTGGCAGTATGGACAGTGGGTGGCAGATGGGGCTTTGCTGATCAGAGTGACTCTCCGTCTTGTGTGAGTACCCCAACCAGCTCTCGGAAGTATTCCTTAGGTGATAAGGTTGGGCATACCATTTCACAATGTGCTGTTTTAGTATGAGGCCTCGATCTCTGGTACATTGGATGTTTTGTCTTTGTCAGGCCTAGCAAACTGTAAGGCTGGTCTTAGGAAGTGTTTTGAAGTTTGGTGTTAGATGCAATGTAACAATTGAAATAGTTTTCAGAGAGCTGCTCACTATCCTTTCTCTTAACAGGTGTGGGGGTGTATGCTGTTGTAAAGGCACCTGGAGGAGTCTGGAGCAATGCCACCACCTTCGGACATTGTGAAAGTAGCTGTTGAGTGGCCAGGTGCCAATGCCCAGCTGCTGGAAATAGATCAGGTGAGACCTGGTAACCAAATGGGGGAGGAAATGCACCATAACCTTGATATTGGAATGTGGAAAGCATAGAAATGGGCAGTATTCCTTTCTGGTTGAGAGGAACGTGGCTTCTAAGGACTTTATCTTTCTGTTCTAGAAAAGGCCTCTTGCATCCATCATCAAGGAGGTCTGTGATGGGTGAGTAGTTCTCTGGGAACCCTTGTGGAGAAAGTCTGTTCCCCTGACAAATCTTCCTGGGGTACTGGGGAAAGTCTCTGCTGCTTGTCAGTGTGCTGCTAGCACGATCCATGCTGCCTGCTGCCAGTTTTGGCTGTGGAATGGGCCAGGGTTTAAATTGGGGAGAAGCCCCCTGGAAAACAGGGGCTTTGCATCTTTATTCCAGTTCTGAGTCCCTGGGGACAGTGACTCTGAGGATCAGCCATCTTACTGTTCCTGAAGTGCAGGCCTCTTCAGACATTCCACGGAGCTTGATTTGGAGTAGGCTGAAGTCCCATCCCCCCCTCAAGAGGAAGGTGTTTTCTCTCCTCTTTGGAAACCTAATTTGCCACACTAAAGCTTTACACGAAAGTTATTTTCCACCCTCCTGGGATCAAGCTGCTGTTCTAATTGAGAGCCAGAAGAAAGGGGAGGAAGAAGCTTATGTATCCTTCTTCTTCCTCTGCCAGGTGGTCGTTGCCAAACCCTGAATACTACACCTTGCGGTATGCCGATGGTCCTCAGCTATACATCACAGAGCAGGTCAGTGTGAGACTCAGCAATTTGCTGATGTCCTGGGCAAGAGTGCAGAATGCCTTGGACTAGAGTCATGGGACAATACTGTCCCTAATCCTTGAGGGCAGCATCTCTGCCATCAAAAATACTCTCTGCTGAATGGTGTCATTCAACTGAGGAGCCTTGCACTTCTTCCTTTGCATGCCCATAGGTGCGAGAACCCAGTGACTCAATTCAATACCCTCAGCAGGGTTGTGTGGCATAGGAACCCCTTTTCTTGTGCATACAAATATGCACTGTAGATCCAGTTGCATTCTTTTCCTCCCACTTTTCTGCAGTTTAAAGTTTATGTTTTCTTTCAGACTCGTTGTGACATCAAGAATGGAACTATCCTACAGCTGGCAGTCTCCCCGGTAAATACCTCCTCACATCCTTTTTTCTCAGTAGCTATCCTCGTATGACAGGTTGTTTCTTGCCTCTCAGCTTTTCTTTCTCCTTCTCCCTAAATTGTAGGGGGCTTACATTTGTTGTGGGCCATTCTGCACAATGAGGCGCACACTCTTGTCTTCCTTCCTGGTTGTGGTGTGTATCTTTCCTTTGGATGCTCTGCCATTTTATAAGAAATTAAAATGAGAGACGAATTTGATGCAGAGGGGGTTGTTCCTAGTGAATTCTTGGTATTGTGACCTCAACAGTTGTCTTTTGCAGACTTGCTGCAGCTTCCTTTTTACTGAAATCCTTAAACCTTTTTTGTGCAAGTGTCATGGCATATAGCTGAGAACGAGTAGAACAGGAAATTATTTGGGCAAGAGGTGGTTGAGAGGATATCATAATCTATGTCTCAGAAATCTTACTGAATGTTGTGTGGATACACAAAATGAGCTTGTGCTTCTCTTTGAATGTATGAGAGGTTTTTTTAATATCATATATCTTATGGTCTCACTCTGTATTTCTATATCCACCTCCACTCACCTCACCAAGAAGAAAAACAAGCGTTTAACATGTAAAATAGCATTTTACTCACCTCCTGCTTGGCTGTAACTGAGTGCAGCCTTTTTTTAGTCTATCTTAGACTTGCTGACTGCTGCTACTTATCCTGTCATTGCTGGCAGCTCTGTACCCTTGCTGTGTTCTTTCTGCCCATACGTGGATTTCTGACAGAACGCTGATGCCGGCAGAACTCAGTCTGCAGGTGACGAGTCTGTAAGTGGCATCATCCCTCTTTGCTCCCAGTCTAGGGCGGCTCGCCAGTTGATGGAGAGGATCCAGTCGCACAGTATGGAAGCCCGACTGGATGCCATGAAGGAACTGGCTAAACTTTCAGCAGATGTGACCTTTGCCACAGAGTTCATCAACATGGAAGGGATTACAGTGCTGACACGGCTTGTGGAGAGCGGGACCAAGCTTCTGTCACAGTAAGTTTCCTGTATTCCAGGACTCTGGAACAGGCCCTCAACTAAGGGGCTAATTTTGCTTGCTGAAGTGGAATTAAGCAACTAACCTCATAGCAAATACTGATCTATTAATCAAGACAAAGTCTAGTAATTTGCTAAACCTCCTGAGGCAGAAGAGGAGACATTTATGATGTGTGAAACTTGCATTGAAAGGTCCCTTTGATAATTTAAACTACATTTATTACCTTTCTTGTGGTCATAATCTCCTCAAGCAGTCTAAGAGAAAAGGTATCCCATGAAAAACCCACATGCAGTTGCACACAAGAACATTCCTGTAGAACTGGTAGTATGTATGTGCCGGTCAGCAGCAAGTATGTTGCTGGCTCTTGTGTACACAGTCAGTACTTTTTGACCCACATGATAAGAAGAGTTGCTACAAAGGGCAAAGGTCTGTTTATCTTAGGGAATGGAAAGGGCTAAAGAATGTATAATAGAGAAAGCATTGGTCTTCAGGCTGCAACAGTCTTCAACTCTCGGGCTTCCTGAGCAGAAATTGTATCTCTTTATTTTAAGAACCTTTGGGTGTTTTTTTCCATAGATTTTTCTTCTTCACTTTTGAATTGATTTATCCTTTTGCCATCTACAGCACTGTGTGGAAATGAAGTTCCACAGTTACTTGTTCTATAAGAAAAAAATACTTTATTTTAAACCTAATATTTTTTAGTCACCTAATATTCATTTGGTTACGTCTATGTATTTTTATTATGAGAAATTGTAAATTACTCTGTCTTCTCTGTACCATTCATAACCATATAGATCTCTCTCATATCAACCCTTAGTCATGCCTTTTCTAAGCTGCAGTCTTAGTCCATTAGCACTGTAACTATGGCAGCCATTCCAGAGTGCTAATCATTCTTTCCGTGCTTCCCCTAGCTCTTAGCTCTTTCCACTACTTCTGTGCTGTTGGGGGGAAAGTTGTTTGTTACTTTTCGTCAGTTTTAAACTTGACCATTTAATTTCCACCCTTTTGTTTCTTGTCTTTCAGTCAGTTATTAATGCAAGAAAGGGCTTTTGTTTTTACCCTTTAGCAGTTGAGTGGGGTTTTTTAAGACACTTTAGTGAAGCACTTCATAAAAATCTTCTTCAAAGTCCAGGACTTGTACTTAGCTGTTTTCATTCTGACTTACTGATGTGTTCAGAGACCTTCAGTATTGTGGCGGATTAACCTCGGCTGGCTGCCAGCCGTGCACTCTCTCGCCCCCCCTCCTCAACAGGACAGGGGAAGAAAATGAGATGAAAAAGCTCATTCATTTTTCTTTGTTTTTCTCTGATGTTAAAACATGTTTGTTTGGGGTTTTTTGTGTGGGGAGGGGTTATAATTTCCAAAGATTTTTGCATGTTTTGTGATATAAATTTAGTTTGGAGCTCAAATCTGACAACAGTTGAAAAACCTAGCGTTTGCAGATGGTTTAAATTTTCAGTTGAGGATTAAAAAGCTTTCCCCTTTTCAAGTTGGTCTTTTTTTTAACGGACAGTCATTGCACTGAATATTCTGGATTTTGCTGGGTTTTGGTTGGGTTTGGGTTTTTTACCTCACCTGAAAGTGTTAAATTTAAGTAGTGAAAGTTTGCACTG
Organism: Balearica regulorum gibbericeps; assembly: GCF_011004875.1. Lineage (NCBI taxonomy): Eukaryota > Metazoa > Chordata > Aves > Gruiformes > Gruidae > Balearica > Balearica regulorum. The sequence continues at coordinate 7,918,036 of NC_046199.1, forward strand.
CTCAGGAAGAAATACTGCAGTGCTGCTTCTCCTTTGACTAGGCAGATACTGATCCAGGTGGTTGTGAGTCTCTGGTGGCAGGACTAGGGACTTATTGTTGCTAGTTTTAATTTGTGCTTGTAATCAGGAAAAATAAAATATGATTCCACAAAACAATAAAACTATCTTCATAAATGCAAATACTTTATTGCTCCCCCAGCTGCCAAACTGTAAACTGTGTATTAGGAGAAGGTGGTGACATTGTTCTCGTATTCAGCTTGGACAGGCTTTTTCCTCGCTATCAGATCTCTTGTAACTGCGTTCTTCATTTTCTCAGTTACAGTGAGATGTTGGCTTTCACCCTGACTGCCTTCTTGGAGCTCATGGACCATGGTATTGTCTCTTGGGACATGGTCTCAATAACCTTCATCAAACAGGTGAGTTTAGGTGAAGGGAGTGAGTGGATGCTATTTCTTTTCATGCTTTAATGCAGCTTCCAGGAAGAGCAAGATGACTCTGCGAAGCATTGAGGGCACAGTGCATCCGGCTTTGACCCCTGTCTCTCTTAGCTTGTCTCGCTCGCCACAAGGTTTCCTGGATGGGCGTCTGCTGACCTGCTGGTTCATCTGTTTTTAGATCGCAGGGTATGTGAGTCAGCCTATGGTAGATGTCTCCATCCTCCAACGATCCCTAGCCATTCTAGAAAGCATGGTGCTAAACAGTCAGACTCTGTATCAGAAGATAGCGGAAGAGATCACCGTGGGGCAGCTCATTTCTCATCTGCAAGTGTGAGTGTCCACCCGACAGTGGTGTGATTTAAGTCAATGTTATGAATATCTTTTACTTTGAATATACATACTTTCACGTTTAAAACACTTAAAGATGCTATTATTAAAGTATTACTGATATTACATCTTACTTGAACTTTAGGATTTCTAACAGATTTTAAAAACACTAAGATCCTGGACAAAAATGTTCTCTGTTCTGGAAGCACTTAAGCACATGAGTGTATGTCTTGAAAAAGATGTTTTGCTTTAACAATGGCACAAGTGTGTTCAGTGTTAGGACCAAACTTGTGTTTTACTAAAACAACTTCCCAAAGCTTCTGCATCCAGTCATCTGTCACCTTCACCCCTCTTTAAATTGTATCCACTAGAATCTAAGAGTTCATCATGTTCTGGTTTTTGTCCTGCGTATTAAGGAAGAAAACAATGGCTTTTCTTGCTTTTTTTTTTTTTTCCTCCCCACTTTCCCTTCCTTTCTTTGCAAATGAACTGACAAATTAATATCTGTTTTTTTAAGGCTGTTTGTCTAGGTCAGTTCTACTCTTTCTTAAAAAAAAGAAGCACTTGTTAGAGCTTTAAGTAGTTTGTTGTTGGGTTTTTTGGGGTTTTTTTCTCAAGCCTTTTAATTCTGAAAATGTGGAAAAGCACCATTTGTGAATATGATTTTTATATATATAAATACTTTTTTTAAAAAAGTATACACACACACAAATTAATTTAGGTGATGCACTGGACCTCTGTTAATCAGAAGTGCTTGAAGTTCTGCAGAAGTCTCCCAAGAGTGTGTCGGGTCTGGCTGAGATAGAGTTAACGTTCCCTAGAGCAGCCCTCCCAGTGCTGTGCTGTGTCTCGGTACCCAGCAAGGTGCTGGTAACACACTGTGGTTTGGGTACTGTGGAGCAGCGCTGGCACAGCATCAGGACTGTCCCTCATTCCCCCCTCACTGGTAGGCTGGGGGTGGGCAAGATCTTGGGAGGGAACACAGCCAGGACAGCTGACCCAAACTGACCAAAGGGTTATGTCATACCATATGACATCATGCTCAGCTGTAAAATCTAAGAGAAAGGAGGAGGAGGGGAGGTGTTGGTTATTATAACTTTTGTCTTCCGGAGCAACTGTCATACGTACTGAAGCCTGGCTTCCTGGGAAATGGCTGGATATCACCTGCTGATGGGAAGTAGTGAATAAATCTTTTGTTTTCCTTTGCTTCAGCATGCAGCCTTTGCTTGCGCTTTATTAAATTGCCTTTATCTTCACCCATGAGTTTTTTTCCATCTTATTTTCTCCCCTGCCTTGTCCTGCTGAGGAGGGGAGTTACAGAGCAGCTTGGTGGGCACTTGGCATCCAGCCAAGGTCAACCCACCACAAAGAGTAATAGTATAACAAGAAACAAAACTGGATTTGATAGAGCATCATGATAGGGGTGAAAAGAGTGTGATCAACATTTGGAAGCTTATTCAAAACATCACAGGCTGTGTGTGATCAAGGAAGAGACTAAGCACCCTTTACCTTCACCTGAAGAAGCTCTTCAGTTAAAATAAGAAAAAGACGTGTGGGTTGGGCCAAACTATTGAGGTTGGAAGGCAATGCCATGAGGAGAGGCATGCTTCCCCCTTAGTTCCATTTGTGTTTGTTCCATTTGGCTTCTCTTGAGATAGAGGAGAAAAATTACTTGCTCCATGTAAGTTTCTAGCTGTATCCATATAACAGACTGCAGTGTAACTGGGCTTTACAGAGATACTTTCAGTATTGGAAACAAACTGTGGTGGTGCTGAACGCGGAGCTCTGCTGGGCTGCAATCTGCACTGTCTTCTGAATAATGGAGCTATCAGTCAGCAATTTCTGTCAGCTTTTTGCAGGCTTTATGAAGAGTTGGATGGCATGAAAGTTAGATTGCCTGAATCCTGCTTTTTCGTTGAAATGCAAGATAGCTATAGTAAATGTTCTTACAGTGCAGACAAAGCAGCAAGCTGTAATGTTCTATACTTTCTGTTCTCTTATGATCTTCCCACTTTTGTTTCTGCAGCTCAAACCAAGAGATTCAGACATATGCCATTGCCCTGATCAATGCCCTCTTCCTGAAGGCACCTGAGGACAAGAGACAGGTTTGTTCTTGCTTTTTGACTTTAAACCTGAGTAATGGTTACTGGCTGGCTGTTCACTTTATGCCTCAGAAATCGTATTGTCTGGGCAAGGCAGACCTCGGACCTTGCCAAGAACTTATGTAGCTGTTTCAGTGTGGCGACATAGGAGAAAAAGTACCATCCCATTAATGATGTGTTCTGGAGCTGCACATCTATGTTTAGGAGATGCTCAGAAAGGAATCTGAAAGATCTTGAGAGACAGAAAGTAATCCTCTGTACAGCACGGAAAATTTTTTTGAAGAAAGTTAATTCCATATGGGAGAGGTAGGCTGGGTAGAGTCCTTGGAGTTGTATGTACTTACTAAACAAACACTCCACCTACCCCTCAAAAAGGGGACCTTTCTTAAGTCATAGGGGGATATTCCCGCTGGAAAATGTGAGAAAGAAACACCTGTCCTGCTCTGAGGAATCCCCCAAGATCTCAGTGACATGCAAGATGTGCATATGTCTGTATTGTGTAGCTTTGCTGTGTTAAGCCTTTCTTCTCTAGTGCCCTGTTTGTGCCTTATTTCTGGACTCCAAGCTAAATCCTGTCTGCTTCTCTTTGTGCCTTTTTTTTTTTTGCTTTCTGCCAGCAGGACAAGCTGCTTAACCCACTAGACCTGCCCATCACTGTAAGTAACTCAAGCCTGGGGGCTGGTCATGCGGAACTGTAGGCATGTTAGCTTTTCTCCAGTTATGCCTCCTTGTATCTCAGAGAGGATGCGTACAGGCTTCAGACAGTGGATGAGCGTAGGGAGAAGGGCGGGAGGCCTCCTGGGGGTGTACTCGGATTGTGAAGGGGAGAAGAATCAGTAGCAGGAGAAATCTTGAATGACTTATTGTGCTCACAAGATAATAAAGATGATAGTAAAAGGAAACTGATACTACAAGACTGACCAGGTGAACCAATTTTAAAACTGGAACCAGTTCTTTAGCAGTCTGGGTCTCCTTAAACTTACTACAGCCTGAGTTTATACCCCAAATCTCACTTGCGTTAATGACAGTTTCATATCCAACTGCTCCTTCTAAAGGTAGAGCTGTGTGTCTGAAGAGCAGTCACAAAACATAGTGCTGACTGGGGGCTAGAGCATACATTCTGCCTAATCTGTGACTTCTCCCTCATGGGAATTGTACTATAAGAATGGGTTTTTTTGCCCCATGCTGTCTCCAGGGGGATCACGACTCTTGTTAATAAGGTGATTTGGAACCTTCTGTATCTTGAGATTCTGGTACATTTTTTTAGACTTTCTGGGTGGCACAGAGAATGCTCCGCTTTTGCCAAGGATGCAGTGCCTTCAGAGGGAAACTATGGTCTCAGTAAATGTTGCATCATTTCTAAAATTAATGGATATGCTTAACACATGAATATAGGGAAGAACATACTCCTCTGTTAGTAATTATTTGACCAAGATACTAAACTTCATAGCAAACAAAATTCCAAGGGAACTTTCACTTATTTTCTTTTTTTTCCCCTTTTTTTCTTTTGTCTTTTTCCCTTGACCACACAATCCACATGACTACAAAGGGCCACGAAGATGATTAAGGGACTGAAATATCTTTCATATGAATAGAGACTGAGAGATTTGGGATTGCCTAACCTTGAGAAAAGAAGGCTCAGGGGGGGTCTTATCAATATGTATAAATATCTGATGGAAGGGAATAAAGAAGAGGGAGCCTGACTCTTCCCAGTAGTGCCTGCTGACAGGACAAGAGGCAATGGGCCCAGCTTAAAACCCAGGAAATTGCACCTGAACACACAAAACCACAAAAAAATGAGTATGAGGGTGCTCAAACACTGGAACAGTTTATCCAGAGAGATTGTGGAGCCTCTGTCAGCGGAGGTATTAAAAACCTGTGCAGCCTGCTCTGTCTGATGTTGCTTGAACCAGGGGTGTTGGATTAGATGATCTCAAGACGTCTCTTCCAACATAAATGATTCTGTGATTCTGTGACCCCATCAAGCAGCAAAGCAGGCATTATTGGAATCTCAGCAGGACATAGATGTCTTCGCAGTGGTTAGGCTATGTGCGTGCTCATGCTTCTTACTATGCTATTTAGAATTGTTTAATTGTCTTTGTCCTTCCCACTGTTTATCTGCTTCAGTCACCTGTTACTTCATCCCGTGTACAAACTAATTCTTTCAGAATAAGGATTCTTTGTGTTGCATGCCTGAACAAATCCTAACAGCAGGCCTTGTTCTGTTATCAGTACTACATCTCACAAATCATAGTAAAAAATAATGACTCAGAGGGCAGCGTGCCGTCTCTGAAACCACTTCTTACTTCATCTAGATGCTTCCTAGATATCTTCCACTCAAACATTGACTCGTTTTGGTTGTAACATGAGCACTGCTGAACTTGCAGCCATTATGGCTTGGCTGTCAGCCAGCATATCACTGTCTTGTTTTAGGAGGTTTCTGTCTGTAACAAAAATGATAACAGGAACTTGGAATGAGGTTAATACACACATTTTACCAGACTCCTTATAAAGCCTGTCAAGAGCAGAGTTGATGTGAGCAGTTGGAACAGTCTTGGATTGCTCAGAATGTCCTGATTGAGTACAATTATCTAAAACTGCACATCTGCTTCCAATTCTCAATCTGACTGCATAGGAAGGTGAAGAGATCTCAGGCTAGCAGTTCTTTTGGACTTCTTCCAGATAACGTATTGCCCAACAGATTTTTCTTACCCAAAGATTTTGCTTATAACAGCAAACTTCTGATAATACTCCATTTCAACATTAGCGCTTGTGCTGCTCTCCTAGCAGGTGTAATGAGATCGCTGGTATTTTAAAAAGTGCATCTTCACAGTTTACAGGGAAAGCACAGGTTAGATTTTTGCAGGTGTATGTGTAATTGTTCCAGAACTGAAGGCTTGCAGCAGATACTTGCATTTGCTGTGACTGTTTGTCATCATGACTTGATGGTTGGGAAACCCTCCTCATCTGGGGAAGGAAGCCATGCAGTAAAGAGGGAGACCGGAAGCTTTCCTTTAAGCATGAAAATTATTTACCCTTTATTTTTGTAAACTGAAGTGCTTCTGTAAATTGTCCTTAAACTGACTTCTAAACATGTCTTTAGGAACTGAGACATAGAAAATGTAAATTTCAGAGGGAGAATTTTTTGAGAGGGAGGGGACCTGAAAACTACATCCTCTAGCCCTTGTATTGTGGGTGTATACCTCGGTATAGAAAGTTGTGAAATGCTAATTGAAGGGACCTCTTGTAGATGACAGAGTTTTCTGAGCAACCCACAGTATGCTCCTTGCTGCCATATCTCCTGATACTGAAATATCATTAGGTGTCCCATGTTAAGCTAAATTTCCTTCTGTTCTTTGACTATGCTAGTGCCTTTATCCACATTAATGATGTTTTGTAGGGGAGTGATCCATGAGTTTTGCCATGGTAAAGATGACCCTTGCATCCCAACTTGATGCTTGCTTTGTGGCGAGATGCCATGCTAAATTGACAGCCTGTAGTAAAAGCACTTTGTTGTGTGCCAGTACTATCTCTAATTCATAGGCTTCCTTCTTTCTCTCCTTTCTGCATGACGTGGGCTTTTTGTTTATGTTTCACTCATGTTATTTCATCTCTAAATTCCACAACAGGAAATGGCTAATGCATTTGCCCAGAAGCACCTGAGGTCTATAATCCTGAATGTAAGTATGTCTGGAATGACAGAGCGCTTCCTAATGTTCTCTCAATAAAGATTTCACTTGTGCAGAGTGTAAATTCTGCTGCTTTCAGGGCACTTTCCGAAAAGTGACTCTTTCAAAGGCGAAATTGGAGCCACTTGTTCAAAAGAGAGTTATCAGGATGCTTCTGCCTGCTGTTACAGAGCATTATGATTATACTTCTGATGCAATATAGAGGTTAAGCAGATGAATTTTCATATACAGAGATGTACGTGTAGCCTGGCATATGCCTACAGCTAATACCTCAGGTTTTATTTGTATTCTCTTCATTTCTACTCTATCCTTTATTTTGCAGCATGTGATCAGAGGAAACCGCCCGATTAAAACAGAAATGGCACATCAGCTGTACGTGCTGCAGGTCCTGACCTTTAATCTCCTGGAAGAGAGAATGATGACCAAGATGGATCCCAATGATCAGGTTGCTATTAGAGCTGAGTAAGATCTGACAGAATAGGACATACAAGGGGACTTATTCCTGAGCTCCTTAGCTCCATAGAATTTGCAGTAGATGGTGCATAGTTTCAAACCCACCCCTCACATTGTAGTCCTTGAGATTAGGGTATGCTCATGACTTTGAGACATAAGTGGTCACTGGAAGCCATATATTCCTTTCTTGACCAGTGTGATGCCAGCTGTCAAACCGATTACTCCACCTCTATGGAGGGCACATAATTTTATGCATTTCCTTGCAGTATACAAGGAAGCCAGGTGTGTGTTACTCAGTTCTTAGATGCATTGTAGTCTTGAGTGAGAAATGCCTTAGCATTATCTGAATGCCAAGAAAATGCCTTTAACTAAACTTGAGGCAGTTAAAGGAAAATGCAAACAAATATTTTGCATTACCCAATATAGTGAAACTTGCCATTTTGAAATAGGTTGCCTCTTCTTCATAGCGTTAATGACCTTTGGCATCTCTCTGTATTCACTGTGTGAGCTCTGGAGAGAGGTGTGACTGTGCATTATGTAAAAATACTGCCCTAGTGATTAATCGCATGTTACCATTTCCCTGTCTTCTATCCTTCAGGCACAGAGAGATATCATATTTGAATTGAGAAGAATTGCATTTGATGCAGAGTCTGACAGCAACACCATCCCTGGCAGTGGAACAGAAAAACGCAAAGCCATGTACACCAAGGACTACAAGATGCTGGGATTCACTGTATGCATCTAGAGAGAGTGCTGACTGTAAAGCATGTAAAGGCAATCTAAGCAATCTCGATCAGAGTTGTGGGGAAACAAAGAACAGAAATAGCTGTTTGCTTTACCATACTTCTGTATCTGAGTGTTAGAAATTCAGCTACACTCAGACTCCCAGGGAAGATCATTATGAACTTGCTGATTGGTTAAATGCCAGGGCTCATTAGGCACATTCTCTGGAGATATTTACTTACCATATGCGCCTATTCCATGAAGAACTTGGAATCAGCCTTTCTTCTAGAAAGCATGGATAGCATTGTCAGCAGATGTCCAAGGTTACCTCTTGGATAAATGTGAGGGAATGCTTGATGGACAGGTGGTTGTAAAATTAATTCAGGAAAGGTTTTCGCACAATTTCTTTGAGCTAATTTGTTTGGATTCTTTCTACACGCTCTTTTCACAGAATCACATCAATCCTGCCATGGATTTTACTCAGACTCCTCCAGGGATGCTGGCATTGGACAGCATGCTCTACTTGGCCAAATTTCATCAGGACACGTATATCAGGGTAAGTGAAGCTGCTGTTTTTTGCAGATAGCAACACCTCAGTAACTCTTCTTAGTGTGTGTGGCATGCTCTTCTTGTAGATTGTTCTGGAGAACAGCAGTCGAGAAGATAAGCATGAGTGTCCCTTCGGGCGCAGTGCCATTGAGCTTACCAGGATGCTTTGCGAGATCCTGCAAGTTGGGGAACTCCGTAAGTACCATTTATTACCCCAGCTTTCCAAATTGTTGGGCTGATGCTTCTGTAAGTACCTTAGAGGCTGACCAATATTCACAAGCATTTGTACATTGATCTCGCTTCTGCCATGTAAGGACAGGGAGAGCTTGGAGTTACAGCGTCAGTGTCCCAGTGATAATACCAGTATTGAAGTACATTTTGGTGTGCACTCTGGTTCTCCTGAAAAACTGGCACTGAAGCAGAAGGCTTCAACTTCCTGAAGCTTCAGCAGGGTGCTGTATAAAAACGACACTCTATAAACCATCACGAACTTGAGGAAAGTTTTAGTAGTTCTGACAGTCTCAAAACAGCATTCTGAGACAATTACCACTATAAGAAATCCTGCCAGAGGAAAGTGGGAAACAACTGCAAGCAGTCATTTGAGGGGACTAGTACAAAAAGGTCACACAAGTCAGAGGCTTGCATGGTGAAGCATGGGGCCAGTGCCATTCCCCGTATAGACTGTGGGGAGACGAAGCATTGAACTGTCTTAATCTCTTTGAGTTAGTACTATTGTACACCATCAGGTTTCTGTCACTGTAGTACATTTTAGTTACTTTTAGTAGTTCTTGTGCAATATGCTCACGTGGCTGTGGCTTCTGTTTCTTCCTGAAGCCAATGAAGGCCGGAATGACTACCACCCCATGTTTTTCACCCATGACCGTGCATTTGAGGAGCTATTTGCCATCTGCATCCAGCTGTTGAACAAGACCTGGAAAGAAATGAGGGCGACAGCAGAAGATTTTAATAAGGTCAGAGTGGAGAATAGATATTGTTGTAGAATCTTTTGCAGAACAGCATGCGTTCACTCAGCCTATACGCTTGGTTAAAGAGTCGGGCGCAGAAGGTATGACAGGGCATTGACTTACTGGGTTGTAAGGGAGGATGGTCCAACTTTTATTTGGTATGACCTGAGGTCATTCTTTGTTCTTGTGGATCTTCAAAGTCACTAGTCCATTGAGACTCCTGGCCCTGGCTGTTCTATGTCAGTTCTTTGCTGCCACTGAGTTGTGCCCTGGTTTTCTGCTGCTGTTAAGCAGCAAGAATGTGACTTGCTTTTCTCCCTTCCCAACCCTTTTAGGTTATGCAGGTTGTGAGGGAACAGATCACACGGGCTCTCCCCTCTAAACCAAACTCCTTGGACCAGTTCAAGAGCAAACTGCGCAGCCTGAGCTATTCTGAGATTCTGCGACTCCGCCAGTCTGAGAGAATGAGCCAAGATGACTTCCAGTCACCACCTATTGTGTGAGTGCCTAACAAAACCAGTTGCCTTCTGTGCTTGCTGTTATCTCCATTTTTCTCCTTACTCTTCCATATTTGATTGCCAGGGAGCTGAGAGAGAAAATCCAGCCTGAGATCTTGGAGCTGATAAAGCAACAGCGCCTGAACAGGCTTTGTGAAGGAAGCAGCTTTCGAAAAATTGGAAATCGCAGAAGACAGGGTAAGGTGACAGCATCTCCTGCATTTTTCCATGTGAAGGAACTGTAGGCAAATAAGATCTAATGGATTAATCTGTCAGCAGGTGTGTTGCCAGCAAGGAAAGCTGGTTACCTGGGCTGTCTATGCCAGCCAGTAGTTTGGGATGGAATAGATGTGCATTTCTATGCACACAGCCGTCCCCTTGGTGCATAGTGCTGAAGAATGGGGGGGGAGTAGAGGGATTGGGTGGGGAGATTCTCACGTAGTGGCTGTAAGACCTTCTGTGAATGATCTTGCTCAGCTTACTCGTTGTGTGTTCCAGAAAGATTTTGGTATTGTCGCCTGGCTCTGAATCACAAGGTGCTACACTATGGAGATCTGGAAGATAATGCCCAGGGGGAGGTGACCTTTGAATCTCTGCAGGAAAAAAGTAAGTCCCAATTACTGCTCTGAGCACACTGTGCAATGTTCTGTGCTCTGCTGTCTAGAGGCTGTTACAAGCACTGTCCTAGAGATGACAGACAAAAAGCTGTGGTGAAGCCCTGGCTGAGATGAGATCAACTTTTGATCCTTGCCCAAAACCTTTGAGGATTCCAAGAGGAATTGCTTGGTATTTCTTATAATAGCCAACTGCAGGGATGTGTTACTGGTAATGTGTTTTGGAAAACGGCAGTAATGAGCTACAAAAAACAGGAACAATGTTCACTTCCAAAGACAAAGTTCTGTCTTTTCCTGGTTAGGATTTCTTGCTTGTGAGTTTTACTTTTTCACTGTTAGTTCCAGTTGCAGACATCAAAGCCATTGTCACAGGGAAGGATTGTCCACACATGAAGGAGAAAAGTGCACTGAAACAGAACAAGGTAAGGGCTCCCTTTTTGCCTGTAATTAATATCCAGTGTTGTAGAGTTGAAGATTGTGAAAGCAAGCAACAGGAGTGAATGGTCTTCCACAGTGCAGGTGTATTGTTTAGAAACCAATCTCCTGTCTGGGCCTTTTCCTAGCGCTCATTTGTGATTGCTAGGTGCCTTGAGCATAGTCCGGTTGTGCTATAGGGTATTCCGAGTTGCTCAGAATACTGAGATGGGAAAGCACACTGAGCTGCTGCAAGGCAGCTTCTCTTGTTGGGTTAGCAGGCAGAAGGTGCTGTGATGTTTTCTTCAGTCGATGAGTGAAAGATTCTTTTCCATTCAGGAAGTGTTAGAATTGGCCTTCTCGATATTATACGATCCGGATGAGACCTTGAACTTCATTGCACCTAATAAATATGAGGTAAGAAACATAGCGGTTAAGCAGTAGAATATAAAGCAATTAACTTCAGAGATTAAGAAGGATCAGTTGCTTCTCCTTAAAAGCTTGAGCAGGATGTCTCCCACCAGGTTCATTCTTAGAAAGTGTCGCCGATGCTTAGTGTGAACCTCCCCCCCAAGTTATCTTTCTCTTTAAAAAAAAAAAAAAATCCTCTGCTAATTTTCCTTAGTCTGGACTGCCAGTTTCTTTCCTCCTGTGCCGTCCATTCTTCTCTTTTCCCATTCTGTAAGACACTGATGCCTAAAATAGCTTTGCTTTTCTGTTGTAACGCTGCAATAGGAACTTTTGGCCCTATCTTAGAGTCATGGGGTCATGCTTACATCTAGGCTTCTAACTTCCCTTGGAAATCTCTATGGCCACTGTTTTGGGGTTGGTTTTTTCCCCTATAGGTTACCTCCCTCCCACATTTCCTATTTTGGAGCCATATAGGAGTCTCTAATTGTTGCATGAATGGAAGGATTCACCATAACCTTTCATTTATGCCCGGAGTTGTGAATTAAACTATTTTTTTCCCCACCCCACAGTACTGTATCTGGATTGATGGGCTTAACGCTCTCTTGGGGAAGGACATGTCCAGCGAGCTGACTAAAAGCGACCTGGACACGTTGCTGAGCATGGAAATGAAGCTGAGGCTCCTGGACTTGGAGAACATCCAGATCCCCGAGGCGCCACCGCCCATCCCCAAGGAGCCGAGCAGCTACGACTTCGTGTACCACTACGGCTGAGGGGGCTGCGCTGTACGGGCCGCTGCTGGCAGCCCCGGGCCCCGACTGCCGCTCGTTCCTCGGCGGGAGCTCCCGTCCGAGCGCGCCCTGCCGCGCGGCCGTCCCGCGCTCGCTGCTCGTGCCGCTGCCGGGGGCGGGGCGGGCCCGGGCGCCGCCCGCCTTTTGTATGCGTTACAATAATAACCAATAGCCGCCGCCTCTGCCTCTTTCCGCCATGGGCCCGCCCTGCGCGGTAACGTCACGGGCCCCGCCCAGATCTCCCCCCCCCCGCCGACGTCACCGGCGCCCCCGCTTCCCCTCCCGCCGCGGCCCCCCCCCCGTCCCGCCGCCGCGGCCCCCTCACCGGTGCCCGTGTCCCCCCCCCGCCCTTCCCCGGCGCGGCCCCCTCGGAGGCACCTCCCGCCTCACCGTCCCGCGGCGCCGGGCAGCCGGGGCGCATGGCGGGGGCGGGCGGCGCGGCGTTGGGGCAGGCGGCGCTGGCGGCACCGCTGGTGCTGCTGTACTACGGCTTCTCCATCGGCATCACCTTCTACAACAAGTGGCTCATGAAGGTGCGGGGCGGTGGGGCTGCGCGGGGCGGCGGCGGGCGGGCGGGCGGCGGCAGTGACGGCGGCTGTCGGTCCCGCAGAGCTTCCCCTTCCCGCTGCTCGTCACCCTGCTGCACCTCCTCCTCATCTTCGGCCTCTCGGCGCTCGCCCGCGCCCTGGCGCGTTGCCGCTCCGGGCAGCCGCGGGCGGCCCTTTCCTGGGCCGACTGTCTCCGCCGGGCGGCCCCCGCAGGTACGGCCGGCGCGGAGGGGGCAGTGGCGGGGGGGTGGGGGGGGACGACGGGCCGGGGCCTGGGCCGGGCGGTTGTTCGAGGGGTGGGCGAGAAGGCGGGGGCAGCCGCAGGCATCGCTCCCGCGGGTGCCCCGGGTCCGTACCAGGTGCGGGTAGGTGTTACCGAGAGCTTTAGCTCCGGCCGTGCCGTGCTGGCTGTGTCGGTGACGGCAAGAACTAGTCAGAGCGTGCGGAGGCCGCGCTGGACGTGTTTTTCTGAAGGAGCCGCTGGCACGTGAGAACGTACAGTGGGAATCTTGTACGTCCGTCAGTCGTCTCTGCAAGTGATTTTTTGTCATTAACGTTGGTATCAAGCCGTGCATCGATGTTATTTCAGGGGCTTTTGCTGGTTGGAACTTGATCTTTATGATGCAAAAGTCCATCGTACACGACACACAAAACTGCTGTGAAACTCCTATTCGGAGCACAGAACTTTGGCTACTCCAGCAGTTCTTCGGCTTATGTTAGCTTGGTTCAGGGGTCATCATGGTGTCTCCCACAGAGCAGCATCTGGTCTAAGATCTCTGGCACGGTTTGCAGTATCTCACACTACGCGCCCCGTGGTTTGTCGAAAAAGACTTTCTCCGCATTTGTAGCGATACTACCTTTCAGCACGGCGTGCCACTGGATTCGTAAAACTGTTTCCTGTGGTAGGAAACGTACTGCAAGGGAGAAAAGGCTGTAACAGGAGCTGCAGCAGGTTAAGGGTGCGTGCTGAGGATTGTTGCCAGACTTGCTGCTTCAAGGCTTCGTGCAGCGGCCCTCGTACTTACCAGTTGTCATGCTCTGATACATTCTAAAAAGACTTTATGCAAATTGGTGATGGCTTTCGGTTGCAGGGAGGGCAAGGGTTATTTCTGTACTTTCGCACAGTGTATATTCAGTGAGCATGGTGCTGAGCCCAACTTAAATCACGGGGAACAGGACAGAAATGTAAAGAGCTGGAGATACCTGAGCTATGTTGGTACTGAAGAGTTAACCTGAGGAAAATGTGGATCTTTTTCTGGGTCTGCTCTCTGTGTTCGTGGTCAAGTAGCAGGGGTGGTTTGGCTGGGGGTCTTTATGTAGTTAACTTCAGGATTTTTTCTTTGATTCTTTAGCTCTGTCGACTTCCTTGGATATTGGGCTGAGTAACTGGAGCTTCCTATACGTCACTGTCTCCCTGTGAGTACAAACACCATCTTCCCTGGGAGCCCTTTGGTGGGGTTTAGCAAGTGCTTTGTCAGGGTCAGTTAATTGAACAGGTATATGGCTTGGTGGGGTTGGCCGCGGGGTATATGATAGCTCATTGGTCCCTATGTAGGAGAGGGTGATCTGGTTCCTAATAGGACTTTGCTGGGAAGGATTACATTGGAGGAGACTGACAGTGTATTTTGGTCCTTACAGCTACACGATGACCAAATCCTCTGCCATTCTCTTCATCCTGCTTTTTTCACTGCTCTTCAAGCTGGAGGAAGTGGTAAGGGTTCCACACAATGCTTTGGGGAGGGAGAATGTCAGGCCTAGGGAAACAGGCAGTACGCCTACAAGAAATGTATAAGTAGAGGAAGAAAGCAATTACGTGGATGAATCTGAACGAGATGAGGTGTCTGTCTCTGCTCAGCTCCAGGAGTCTAGTGAATTTGTGTTTGATCTCATCCAGAGGGTGACATTGCTGCTGGTGGTTCTGCTCATCGCTGGGGGGCTCTTCATGTTCACCTACAAGTCCACACAGTTCAACGCACAGGGGTTCGTGCTGGTGCTGTGTGCCTCTTTCCTTGGGGGTATTCGCTGGACTCTCACGCAGATACTTATGCAAAAGGCTGAACTGGGTACGTGGGGCATTAGGAAATGGGTGGTAGTGCTGGTAATGGGGAGGGGAATAAGGAGGTGGTAGCCCTTGCTGCAGAAACAAACCATCTTGTGTAAGGGACCGTGTTTGAAACCAGGGGCAGGGGTTATCTGTTGATGGGTAATGAAGGTGGCTTAGTCTCTGCAGCAGCACAGGCATGGGCATTACAAATGAGGTGTATGTCTAGGAACGGTACTAATAAAGGCTCTAGGAGGTATGTTATTCCCTGACTTGTTGCTACCTGGTCTGTTATTGATTCTCCTCTTTCAGGGCTCCAGAACCCCATTGATATCATGTTTCACCTGCAGCCGCTCATGTTCCTGGGGCTCTTCCCACTCTTTGCGGTGTTTGAGGGTGCGTGAGTTAATTAGAGAAAGCAGGGATAGTTTATAGCGTGGTTGGGGAGATTGTTTCGGAGTTCGTTGTTTGAGATGATTCATTTAGATAAGTGAACAGCTATGAACTTTACAAAGTAGTTAGAGACCTGGAATTATAAGGACCCAGGTATACCTTATGCTGGTAGAACATTAAAGAGTGCATAGGAGCAGTAGCCTGCCACACTTGTGGAAGTAACAGCTATGAAGAACTGGCTCCACATCCTCCTGATACTGGAATGTGAGCAGCCCACCCCCATCTTGTTGTGAGGAGTCCTGGGAGTTGGGAAAGGTACTCTGCTACTCACTGTCTTGTTCCTAGGCCTGCCTTTGTCCATATCAGAGAAGCTCATCCGTTTCCATGAAGCAGGAATGCTGTTCTCTCTGGTAGGGAAGCTGTTCTTGGGTGGAATTCTTGCCTTTGGTCTAGGCTTTTCTGAGTTCCTCTTGGTTTCCAGAACATCTAGCCTCACCCTTTCCATTGCTGGCATTTTTAAGGTAAGGCATGGTTCCTGTGCTAATACTTGAAGGCAAGTACTGAGTTACCCCTAACGGGCCTCATGTGGTAGGAACTTCCTTAGAGCCTTAGAAATCATCTCCTGTTATTTTTGTTCTCCTTGCACAGGAGCTTGTTGCTTTCCCTTCCAGTCTCTGCGGCCAAGTCCCTTGGTCCCTGACAGCAAGGGGCAGAGACTAGTGGCCGTTCTATAGAAAATACCACTAAGGTCCAAAGTTTGGTGGGATCTGGGATAGACTAAAACACGTGGGCTCATGAGCGATGGATGGTGCGGGAGGGAGGAGGGGTAGGAAGGGTGTGCTCTTGCATCAGACCTGGATATGAACAAAAATCACTGGTTTGAGCTATCTCTTTAACCTAGTTTGGCACATTCTCCCATACTTTGAGTAATCCAGCACACATACTTTTGAGCTGGAGACATGTGGAATTTGTCTGATCCGGAAGTCACAGGATTCCCATGTAGCCAAGCTATGCAGTCAGAGGACTTAAAATCCCACATCCCAGTTTTAATAGGTCATTCTGTTTCTAGAAACTGTTTTTAGAACTCTCTGCACATGGAAGAATGTGCTGATGGAAATTAGCAGCCTGGCATCTTGATCTAGGCTTGAGCTGTGAAACTTCTCATGCATCTCTCTTCAGGTCCTGCCCTGCCACTTGTCGTGTTTTTTGTTTCCACAGGAAATCTGCATTTTATTCCTCGCCACACATTTGCTGGGAGACCGCCTCAGTCTCTTGAACTGGCTGGGCTTTGCTGTCTGTCTGTCGGGAATCTCCCTTCATGTCATTCTCAAAGCCATGAATTCCAAAGGTGATTCTGTTTTAAATCCCTTTCTGTTTCTCTGTAGGCATTCTCGTAGCGTCACTAGGAGCTGCGTCTGGTTCCAGCTCCTTGCCAGCGCCAGGTTTGGTGGGTATTCTAGTGAGTTTGTCACTAAATGGGCTGTCTGCATGCAGGTGAAAAAGCACTGAAGCTACAAAAAGAGGCCAGCTCCAACCCTGACCTGGAGCTGCTGCTGCGCCACACTGAACACGGTGAGGAGGAGGAAGAGGATGTTGAAACCCCGCAACAACATTGACTGAACGTGAAGCACAAAGTCCCCTGCTCTGTTCTTGCCAGACCTGCCTGACAGCTATATAGGAGTCCAAGAGTCTCTGTGAGCATCCAAAGGAGAGCCAGGGCCTGGAGAGAGTCCTGCTGTTCTTCTACAGCATGGATCTGTAGATGCTGCACAAGAAAGAGGCGATACGCCTTTCGCACAGAGTGAACTTGGAAGACGAGCCCCGGTTCAGTGGAAGTAGAACAACTGAGACTGGGAAATGCTATAGAAAGCTTACTAGGGAATCCTGAAGGGTGTGTATTGAGAGTGTAGACTATGAGCTGTAGAATGAGCGTGGACATGTCTGGACTGCAGGCTGAGTGGTTCAGGGATGATTTTAGTGTTGTTTAGGCTTTGGCTTCAAAAGAGAAGGTAGATACACCTTCCCATACTTTCTTTATGGCTCTGCCACCATCCCAGTGGGAGCAGATGACTATGTATAAATCCGTAGACTTGTCCCAGTGAGAAGGAGCCTTTGTGCCTGGTGACCTCCATGTTCTGTGTGCATAGTAAGGAGACAATTAAATGCTGGTATTTGGGACCAATTGAGCATAGCCAAATTATGTTGGTTGGAAGGACAAGGATGCATGAGTACTTCTGGCCCTACAGGCCAAGGGGAGAGAGAGCAGTAGCACAGGAGATCTAGCTTGAGCAATAAACTTATCAGAAAGTATGTGGGTATTTGAGGGGGGATTTTTTTTTTTTTTAATAAACTGTTTTTCTGATTCCTCTTTGTCTGCATATTATGCACCTATGCTTCCTCAAGCAGAGGACATTTGTCTTCTGAACTCCTTTCCTTTTAGACCCACACTGACCTTGCTACTGCATGCCCAATTATTTTTGACGCCTGGCACACAAAATACTTGCCCATGAACAGGATCCTTGATGTCTAAGACTAGGGGGAAGTTCCTGTAACCTGTCATATTTGTGCCAGCCAAGAGAGCATACTGACTTGTCTGCTTTCATGTGTGAACAAGACCCCGTATCCTAAGAAGACTTTTAGTATTGTGGCTTTTTGTAGGAAGCTTATGTCTTTGCCCCATTGGATTGGATTAATTAGTGCTGCAGCCTTGTCCAGGAAAGGGGAATGGTGCAGGATTTCAGATGTCTTTTTCCTTTCTGCTAAGTCACAAGTGGTGTTGGGCAGGTGGCTGGGTTTTTTTGCATGGCAGAATTTTCACTTTGAAAGTTGTGTTTGATGCTAGCTTTCAGAGTTTTTGGAGCGGAAATAACTTGAGAGAGCTTCCCAAAGTGATAGCAGCGTGATCTTTCTCCTAAGAGGAGCTGGGTATTAAAGTGAACTTCTTGTAGTCTATTTGAGAACCTGAAGCATTTTGATTAGACTGTCCCTCTGCTGATCTTGCTTCATAGTTTTTGGATATGAAATCTTTCTTGATGACTTTAATCAAGAGCATGTCCTGCAAAAAACGGTTCTGAAGAAGAAAACTTTTGTTAATAATGATCATCTTTAATGACGTTCTAATAGACGCTGGTAGCTTGCTTCAGAGCAGACAGCAGGTGGTGCAACCACCTTATCTAAAGCTACTGAACGGGCAGTTCCAGGCCAGGCTAGCACACCAAGGGATCTTGTACATCAGGTAGGATGCCTGGAGTTGAGAATGGCTTGGTCTGTCCCTAGCTGGAATTTCCAATAGCTGGGACCTGTGCGGCTTCCAGCAGGATTCACCCTGCGTACGCTACTGGTAGGTGTGAGCCCCAAGCACTACATGCTCTGTGCTTGGTGTGGGGCAGTGATGCTTTCTGCTGTGGTCTGTGTTGAGCAATACTGCAGCTGCTCTCTGTGGTTCGCTTTCCACTCCCCTAGAACTGAACGTCAGCCTGAGCATCCTTCTACTGTGTAACTCTCAGACTGGGATTTTAGGTCCCTGTAAATTCAAGGTAAAGGCGACTTTGTTCACAGGATTTGCACCTTATGGTGCTTGAAGATGAAAGTTGATTGTGCCAATGCAAGTGCTTGTGAACTGTAGAGCCCTGTAGTCTGTTGCTTCCAGTCTCATTTCCTCTTGAAGATAGAGGAGATGCCCTAGAACCTAGCGCCCACACTTAGCATTTCTGATCTAGACACAACATTTTTGGCGACAAACATGACACTGTCATTCACTCCTGTGAAGTATGCTCAGAACAGATTTGGGACAAGCAGTTAGTTCTGCAGCCTTGCCTGGAAAGTTGCCAGCTGCTTGAGGCTAGGTAGGTGTCTGTTTCCTTGTTCGGTAAAATTTTGTTCTTTTCAGAGATAAGAGACACCTGGAAATAAGAACATAAAAGTGTCTACTGCTTCCTGATTTTGCTACAGCACATGGTACAGGCTGTCAGTCCAGTTTGCTTGTGAGACTGACTGGGCATCGTTCATCTGTCTTGGAAAGAACCCTATTCTAGTTCCTTCTAGCATCCAGATAGGAATGGCAGAGGATCTCTGTCCTATTCCTGCCCATGAATTTAAAAAGCCCCTATGCAGAACTTGGTGACAATTAATACTTAATTTCTCCTTGTGATTCAGTGGAGGAAGAAGTTCTCCCCCAGCATCATAAATCCAGGTGGAGATCTTCTGGTGCAAGGAGGTTCCTGATAGGGCATATTCTGCAGGTGCTTCTGTGACCAGCACACAGCAAGGAGGCCCTCATCCAGCTCGTGCTGAAGTACTGCTGCTGCTTTTCTGGGTCTGCAGTGCTAGGATGGAAAGGTTTTTTGCTCAGTGGCAGTTTGGGACTTGCTGAAGGTGGTCCTGCAAGGATTCCTGCCTGGGACTCTAATCCACAAGGTCCTCCGCTTCTGGGGAGGCACTGCTGGTTTGCAGTCTTTGTATGACTTTCCCTGTGCAGTTGGCTCTGCAGGAACCTCACTGGGGTAGAGTTGACTATGCTGCGACTGCTTGTGTGCAGAACAGGCAGGATCCATATTTTTGCCACTCCTCTTTCTCTTCATTCCTCCAACACCTGACTCTGTCCCCAATATCCCTCTTATTCCGGCTGCAGTATGTGTAAAATGAAGGTGCTACACCACGGCAGCAGATACTGATAGTCGTGTTCAATACTTCTGCTCAGCATGGTAGATGCTTCTGCACAGGTTTATGGAGCAGGGGTGACAGGACTTGGGAATCCCAGGAGAGAGAATGGTCTAAGGGTTTCCAGAAACTCCAGTGATGCTTCCCATCCTCTCAGTTCCACATTTTACTTTATCTTTTTGTTCTACCCTGTGGGTGGAGCTTAAGAGCTTGCAAGGGCAGGGACTTTGGGTCGTTTCCTTTGCACTTAGAGTCAGGATTTTAAACTATGATGTGCTTTAACATAATTAAAATGTGAAAACATTTTGGTTTTTTTTATTCCTGAGGATTGGTTTCTGCATTCTTTTCATAAAAAGAAATGAGAGAGAACATACACTGGCAATCAGATCTGTTCTAGATGATTTAAGGAAAAAAATAGCAACTAGATCCCTGTATTTATGGATGTTTTAGCTTTTGTGGGCTGTGTTTGTTAATTAATAGTGTTGGGTACCAGGTTCATTTCTAGATGTAGTTGATGAGTTCAATAGCAGATGTTCAGGAAGAAGAACGTAGAAAGGATGGGTAGTAGTCTGCATTAAACATCTCATAACAAACTTCTCGGGCTGTAAGGGATAGCCCATGAGGAACTACCAGTGAAGAGCTGTTCCTGCCAAACTGGCTGAGATACAGAACTTAGAATCAACATCTTCAAAGAATGTTTAGACTCTAAATAACTGTTCCGTTTGGAAAATCTGGGGACAGATAGCCTGATGGGGAACCTGAATAAGTTCTGCTTTCCTGCATACCTATGGGAGATTAACTTAATGTGTACATGGCTTTTCTACTGCTTTGAAAGTCTTTTATTGTCTGTTTTATGCTAGAACTACTCCTACCATTCAGATGAAATGAATTGATTTAACATAATTTGGGGTAGCATGTTCCCTGCTGGCCAAAGCTCCAGAACGTTAGAATCACGAGGTCTAGATCCAGTCAGGCTTGCTAGAATAAGGTGGGAAGGGATGGCAGCTTCAGGATTCATTTGAGGCCTGGAAAAGTTTGGAAGATAACTCAGAAGGCACAAGCCCCTGGATGGGCATGATTGGAAAATGCAATTTCTTCTTGAGCCCTGATAGCTTTGGGGGTCTTCTAGTGCTAGGAGTCTGATTTAGCCACTGAATCTCTGTTCCTTTAGCTTCTACTTGAACAGCTAGATCAAGAATTGTGTGACGAGCAGAGGTCCATCTGTGTATTAGCCTTGAGTCAGGTCTCTGTGAGGAGAAGGGTTGTGGGCTGGCCGCAGCATGCTACAAAGAGGTGAGAATAGACACTGTTCACCCTTCAGCACCTCATTCCACAAGTGACCAAAGCAAAGGTAACAAGACCATGTGCCCTGCAGGGATGCTAAACATCCTGCCCTTTGGTTGAAGAGAGGATCTTCTTGGAGTCCTAATTGGGACTTGACCAATTTTGAGGGTCTCCTGAGGCCTGTCTGCCACAGTTGGGGATTCTCTTGGCATCTGTGCATCAGCACATTGGTCTGAGCCACAGTCCTGGATCTAAATTGCTTTCTGTAGCCTGGAGCATTCCCGCTGTGATCTATGTGCACCTACCTTCATGGTGCTGTCATGGACTCCCAGCCCTGTGTGCAGGGGTAGCTGTAGATCTGTAATTGAGGAATGGAAATACACCTCCTTCACTGGAGTCTCAGAGCTCCAGCATGGAAGTTTGCATTTAAAAACAACGTAGTATTGGGTATAAATGTCATTGCTGCAGCCGCCTGACTGTGGTTACCAAACAATATCAATGAGCAGCTCTGCTTAAGAGTCTTCATCTTCCTGCCATTAACTGACCAAACTGGGGGGGGGCTTTTGCACTCTAAACTGCTGTTGAGTGCTTGGTGTTGCCTGGGAAACATAGAAGGAAAATGAAAGGATCCTATTGTTTGTGGGTTTATCTTGCTTTTGTAACAGCTTCTGGTGAGAGCCTAAACTTTAAAGGGAGGGAGCACAGCGTCCCCGGTCCTCCAGCATTGTTCTTGGTCCACGGTCTGCTTGCTCCATTTTTGTTCGCCCGCACCCACTGCGTCTGTCTGTTCTGCCTCACTCCATCAGCACTGGCGGGAGCACTGTGATGGAGGATGGGCAAATCTGAGACGTGTGGTGAGCAGAGCTCACCACTCTCAGTGACCTGAGACCAGTCCTCCATCAAAAATTTCAAGGCTCTGATCAAAGGAGATGCAGAGGTGAGGCACAGAGACAACAAAATGGGGAAGCAGTGTTGGTACTTTGGGGAAATGGTCAAAGATTGACTTTAAAGCAGCGCAGTGCAGCTGTCCCATTGGCCAGAGCTGCCTTTCTCAGCTCTCTTCCCCTATCCATTGCACCTCTGAGCCTTCCAGAAGCACTTCTGTTCCCTAGTTTTGGAAAAGCAAGAGCTTAGAGATAGAGTGTCTGTGATGAATGCCTTCCTATCACTTTTTTATTTTCCCTGCTGATTGTTCCACTCTGCTTTTACTTTGACTGCTGTGTCTGCAAGGCTTCTCTGCTCCAGAGCTTCACCAGACCTCAGCTACATTGGCTCTGAGGCTCAGTTGGCAAGGACTTCTAGTGGAGAGTGTCATATGGTGCAGGGCACTCTATTCTTGGCTGCTTTGGTACTCACTCTCAGCAAGAAATGTTTTGGAAACAAAGTGGAAGCACTGACTATATGGAGAGCTGCAGTAGAGCCCATCTGAATCCACCATGAAGCTGATAAGAGATGCTCTTCCATTTGAAGGACCTGATGCTCTCCTGAGTGCTCCCTTCCTGGGACTCTGAGTCCCTGAGAGCTTGAGAAGTCTTGGTACTGCAGGTCTGTCCTGGAGCTCTCGGAGCAAATCTTGATTGCTTGCAGTTAGGTTTACCTGATTTTGCAGGCTCAGCTAATGTAAGCAGGGAGTTTAGTGCAGGAGATCAGTGAGCAAAATAAAAAGGCTTTGGGTGGGTCCAGGCAGGAACTCACAAGAAGGGGTAAAAGCTTGGTAATTCTTTGGGACAATGGCAGTGTTCCTCTCTAGGTAATTCCACTGGGGCACGGTGTGGGGCTCCTTTGTGTCCATGCATTCCCTGGTTCCCCTCCCTCAGGGGTTGAGGGGATGGGTCCTCGGAGCGGTGGGGTGGACTGTGTGCTGGTGCAGGGTAGTGCAGCAGAGTGTCAAAGCAGCAGCACAGCTTGTCCGTTGAACACTGTCCGTCTCACTTGAATGGGCACTAACGTTTAATGAAAGGAAGAAAGAACCCCTGCCCACCCTCTTTCATATAAGGAAAAAACACTGCTGTGCGCCGAAAATGCCAGAAGCAGAAAAAGAGGCAAGGATGAAGGACTTAAAGGAGGAGACAGGAGTGCTGCAGCAATGGCTCAAAGAAAATGAGAAGTCACAGTCTTGCAGTGATAGCAGAGAAGTGCAGACTGGGCATGGAGAGGTAGGGCTGGAGTCTGTTGAGGAGACAGGATGGGAGTACGGAGGGGATGGTAGTGGGGAGCAGGAGCTGGGAGGACCAGTAGAATCCTGTTTGCCTCTGGAAATAACCCTGGGTGGCTGTGCAGTTCTGGCCTGGTACAGAGGTAGTCAAGGCCTCTTGTCGTTGCTGAAGCTGGTTCAGACTTGGATCGATGCGGTGGGCTTGGGACTGGAAACACTGGGTAAACCTTGCCCTGTGTGCGGGCACAGGGCTGTGAGGTCTCCTGCCGTTAAGAGGTCCCTTTGTGCCACAGCATGGTCTCTGCAGTCTTCTGAGAGGGGTGATGAAGCTCATTGCTCATGCAGCCTGTTTTCTGACGAGCCCCGAGTTGGGGGCCACGTTAGGGGATGGGAGTAGTTTTCCGTACAGTCAGTCATCGTGTGGCAGAGTTTGGTTCTGCTCCCCCTTCCTCAAAGGAAGAGTGTGAAGGCTGACCATGCTGGAACCGCTCTTGAGCACTGCAGCGTTGGGGAGACCCGTGTGCGCGTGCAGCAGCACAGACACGTGAGCCCTGCTGCTGGGGAGGGCACGCACACGTACGTTCACGTGTGGGTGTTCCCCCATCTGTGTGGGCCCTTGCACGCACACTAACACCCAGCCATACACAGGAAACAGAGGGCTGTGATTGAATATTGATGGTGTTTGAACTAATTAAGCAGCGGAAGCAAAGCTGAATGAATCTCAGAGGTGTTGCGCTCCTTCCGCAAACTGTTCTTGCCTCTGTGCTGATTTTGCCCCCCTACTCATTCCCCTGGGAGACCTCTTTATTTGAAGAGCAGATGCTTGGCTTCCTGCTGAAATTTCAATACAGTAAATGTCCTGAGGGCAAGGAGAAGGTGTCCCTGCGAACGCCTCTGCACTCCTCTGGTCCTCTGCCCAGCAAACAAGGTATCATCAGCAAGCTTACTGTGGGAAAGCCAGCCTGGCTCCAAAACACACAGGAGTAGCAAGGCAGAGCGGCAGCGCAGGGCTGGGTGCCTAGCAGTGGGGCTGCCTCAAGCTGGGCTTCATTTCTTGTTTCGGCTGAGTATCTCTGTCGTTTTTATTATGTGGTTTGTGGTTGGTGCCTGGTGAGGTGGGGAAGGGGGAGCTGGGGGTGCAGATGGCTGGAGAGCTGGTTACCACCCAGCCTGGGGTTGTAAAGGGCTCACGTTCATCTGCAATCTTTGCAGTGGCAAATAATTGCCCCTAACTCTATACCCCTGCCTTTGCACTGAGGCCCCCCCCCCCTTTTTTTTTTCGCCATCATTGGGGTTTTGATGTTCGCAGCCTTGGGTCTCTGCAGTCCAAGGAAGTTGAAAGAACCTTTGCTCCTAGTCTGCACCCTGTATTTGGAAATGGCCAACCTGAGAGGTTCTGTGTCCTGCAGTTGCTTGGAGAGTCACATTTTGGGGGGTGAACTGTTCATCTAGGTGATGCAGCCTGAAGTGAGCGGTGCCTGGGACTTAGGAGAGCGGTGTGTTGCGATGGCGTTTCCCGCTGAGGGACGCGCTGTGCTGCATGCAGGTAAGCCTCCCGTGAGCAGCGCGCCCTTCCAACAGGACAGGCAGCCGTGCCGCTCGCCTCCCGTCTCCCAAACGGTCGTGGTCGTCTCGTTGGCAGGAGCCGGGGCGGCTGAATGCCTGCCTGGGCCTCTGTTGCCAGCCCGGCATCCCAGGGGAGCCATCTGTACCTGCCCTTCCTCTGGACCCTGCCAGGAGCAGAGGCTGCTGCCAGCATCTGGCTGCCTGCCCAGTGAAAAGTAGCAGAATTGACCATGCGATTGTTAATGAAAATCACAAGCAGGAAGATGCAGCCAAGCCCTGTAATTGCACTAATTGGAGCCATCGTGATGAACGTGCTAAGAGCCACTCTCCTGGTCTCAGTCTAGTAATTCTTCTAACCTCGTGTTTCAGCACCTCCTCCACCACCCGGCACCAGGCAGACCCACCTGCCACGTGGCCATAATTCACTATACAAAGGGAGCTGGGAGGTGTTATGTCCCTTGTCCTGTGGAGCTGCTGCTTCATTTCTAGATGTTGAAGGTCTCCAGTGGAACTCCTCAGGGAGAATGAGGTGGACCTGGTGCCAGGTGTTGGAGACCGTGTGCTGCACAGCACTTTGTTTGCCGCCTTGAATTCTCCCTCTGTGTCAGAAGACGAGATGGATCAGCCTTGGCCAAGCAGGAGCTTCCTGGACTCTGAAAGTATGGGAGTGGGGAAGCAAGCGTTCATCTGTCCCGAATGGCAGGGTCTGGGGACACAGCAAAGCGTGTCTTGGGAGAGGACCATGTAGCTGATGCAGGCAGCTGATGTTTTGCCTCATCCTGTACTGTGAGTTTGGAGCTAAGGGACTCTTTCTCCTCCTATTTTGAGATAGATAATTCAGGTGGGAAGGGACCTCACCAGTTCTCTATGCTGGCAGGGTCAACTATGAGGTCAGAACAGGTTGCTCAGGGCTTCATCCAGGCAGATCTTGAAAACCTCCAAGGTGGGAGACTGTGTAGCCTCTCTAAACCCCTACTGCAATGCTTGACTGTCCTCATGAGGAAGAGGTTTTTCCTTATCTAGTCTGACCATGTCTTGATAGTTGTGCCTGTTGTCTCTCATCCTGAGAGCACCACTGATAGCAGCTTGGCTCTGTCTTCTCAGATAACTTCCTTGTAGGTACTGACAGATTGTTACGACATTTCCCTAAAACCATCTCTTCTCCAAGCTGAACAAGCCTTCCTCCCTCTGCCTTTCCTAACAGGACAAGTGCTTCAAACCCTGAGTACCTTGGTGGTCCCTTACTGAACTCCCACTAATTTGTCCATGTCTTTCCTGTATCGGGGGCAGAAACTGCATGCAGTATTACTTCATGGGGACTAACAAATACTGGTATAATGGGATAGTCACTTCCCTTGATCTACTGGTTGTGTTCCTCTAATACAGCGTAGGATGCTGCTAGCTGCCTTACTGCCGGCACACGCAATGTTCAACACGCTGTCTACCAAGATGCCCAGGTTCTTTTCAGATGAAGAGTGGGAGAGCCAAGGATGATCCTGGAGGTACTTGGACAGAGCCCTAGGGTGCCCCAATACATGTTTCAGTCTACCGTACATCTGTTCTCTCTGGTTCATTCAGCAGCTTCTCTCTTCCAGCCATACTGGGACCAGAGGCTGCAGCTGCACTGCCCAGCCAGCGGTGCCAGTTACGCACTGGCAGTCCCATGGACCACGGTGTGGGCAGCAGGGACAGTGCAAGGAGAAAAGAGCATGTGTGGGAAGAGTGCTTGGGGGGATATTCTTGGTATCTCTCCTTGCACCAGCCTCGCAGGGAAGGGAGGCGTTGCTGCAGGCAGGGGTGCCCCTGGCCAAGCCAGCAGCCATCCCATGGAGTAGTGCTGCTTGTGGTGGGTTTAGGGCAGACGCAGACCCAAACTGGGAAGCACTGACGGTCCTGGGTGTCACTGGGTCTGGCCCCAGGTGCCGGATGAGACTAGTGGCTGCTTGTAGAGCTGGGATGCCTGGGGTTGTCCAGTCACGTGGGGACATCCTGCAGAGAAACTCCCTGTTTCTTGCAGGCATCGAGGATGCCTCCTTACACAGTACTGTCTGTAGCTTGTGCCTGCACTTTCATAGACTTTTAAGGCCTGAAGTGACCATTCATTTTTCTAGGGCCCCTGTGTAACTCCAAGCAAGAAATACCATTATTCTGTTTTGCCTGTAATGAACCCAGTGTCTCTCAGCTGATGTATCTTCCATGACAGGGTGGAGGATACAAGGAGGCAGAGCAGATGGCGCTTCTCAGGTAGCGTGGCCCAGTGCCGTGTTTCCTATTTACAGTTTGCTTGGCTAGAGGCTCCAGTCTCCTTTATTAACAAAGTTAAAGAGCTCTTTCACACCAAGTATTTTTTCTCTGTGAAGTGCTTATAATCAAATCACCTCTCATGCTCCCTTTTTTGTGAGATAACAGACCGAACTCTCTTATTCTGTCCCTGGCAAGCATTTTCTCCAGCCTCCAAATCACATTTGTAATTATTCTGCACATCCTCCATTTTTTCAAAATCCTTTTAGAGGTGTGGGCACCATATCTGACTCGCGGCACCATGCAGGGGGGAACCGTGCCAGCCTGCTCCCACTCATTGCTCCCCATCCGTGTCTCTGAGCTTGCTACCAGCACATCCCCTGCTGAGGGTGTGCAGGAGGCAAAGGCTGCTCTGTGTAGAGTGAAAAGGACTCTGATGTGCTCCTATGAAAGCCTGATTTCCCCTCTCCTTGGTGCTGGCCTAGGTCAGTCACCTCTCTTGTCATCACCCACTGAGGTTCTCCCAAGGCACTGTCGCTCCAGGTCAGCAGTTACTGGAGGATAAAAGACCAAGGAGTAGCAGGATTTTGGTGGGAATTGCACATACCATTGTCCTCTCCTCGTCATCATGACATTACCCCTGGATCAGCCACCTTCCTCACTGCCACGTCACCTCGGAAAGGCAAAAAAAGGGGAGCTTTGAGCAGAGAAGAGTGGGAAAGGTGGCTGGCCAAGGATGGCAGAGAAACTGGGCACAGAAAACAAGGAATGTGGATGGTTAGAGATCACAGTCACAGAATGGTTGCGGTTGGAAGGAACCTCTGAAGGTCACCTTGTCCAACCCCCTGCTCAAGCAGGGCCACCTTGAGCAGGTTGCCCAGGACCATGTCCAGACAGCTTTTGAATATCTCCAAGGATGGAGATTCCACAACGTCTCTGGGCAGCC
Source organism: Balearica regulorum gibbericeps (assembly GCF_011004875.1). NCBI lineage: Eukaryota > Metazoa > Chordata > Aves > Gruiformes > Gruidae > Balearica > Balearica regulorum. The sequence continues at coordinate 7,945,838 of NC_046199.1, forward strand.
TGCGCCAGTGCTCGGTCACCCTCACAGTGAAAAAGTGTTCCCTGGTGTTCAGAGGAACCTCCGTGTTTCAGGTTGTTCCCATTGCCTTTGGTCCCGTCACTGGGCACCACTGAAAAGAGCCTGGCTTCACCCGTTTTTCACCCTCCGTTCGGATATTTATATACATCGACAAGTTTCCCCCTGAGCCTTTTTTTCTCCAGGCTGAACAGTCCCTGCTCCATCAGCCTTCCCTCACGTGTGAGGTGCTCCAGCCTCTTCATCACCTTTGTGTCCCTTTGCTGGACTCTCTCCAGCATGGCCACATCTCTTGTACCGAGGAGTCCAGCGCTGGGCACAGCACTCCAGGTGTGGCCTCACCGGTGCTGAATGAAGGGGAAGGATCACCTCCCTCGACCTGCTGGTGGTACTTGACCTCACGCACCCAGGGTATCGTTAACCTTCTCTGCAGGAAGGGCACATTGCTAGCTCATCTGAAGATGCAGGGGGTATGCAGCTAGACAGCACGAGCTTGAGAACTTGCCCTGTCTAGCACTGCAAGAGGGTTTGCTGGGGCACAGAGCTGTCCTACAAGACCCACACTAGCATAAGTAACCCTGCCATCTCATCTTGTGCTTTCCAGCCTAGCAGAGCTGGGTAATTGCTTTATCTATCAGAGCTCCTTGAATTAACAGGCTGTAATTGGCACCTGTGTTAAAGAGCCTGGTTTCAATTACTGCTGAATGCAGTTCAAACTCCAGAGCTGGGAGATTACGTGGGGGAGGAGCGGTAACGCTCATGTTTACTCTGTCTTTCCACCAGGTGCTCCTCTTCCCCCAGGGATGAAGCAGTTTTTGCATTTCTTGCTTGTGCCTTGAAATCTGCAAAGCCCCCAGCAAGGGCTGCATGGGACGTGTAGCGGTGTGCCTCGCAGGAGCACAGGGAACAGGCGCGCTGGCATGCCGTTCAACTCTGCTCTTCCTCGCGTCGCTGCTTCTCACAGAAGCCTCCGCTACAAATCCTACACCAAATGGTGGGACAGCAAGGTGTGGGAGGGAACTGGGTTTTGTAATGGTGGTGTTCCCCCAGCCCCGTGCAGCAACCACCGCGGGAGCCTCCCCAGGCTCTCCCCTCAGCTCCACATCTCTCTCTGGCTTCGGCTGCATCAGCACTCCCCGGTGCGCTGGGCACAGCCCCCTTCTGCTGCCATTCATCATTTCTGATCCAATAAATTACAGCGCCGTTAAAATGCACAGGGAATTGTTTTCTGTGTTTTAGAGCCATGAGCCCTTAAATTTCCATTTGTTCAGTGGGTGATGAATGGACGTTTGTGTTCGGTGCTGGAGCCGTGCGGAGGGGTGGGAGAGCTCTGGGTACAGAGCGACTAGTGCTCCCTCCCGCAAGCTTTGCACCGGGAGACTTCTCAGTTTGTGAGGCAACGGCTGTCTGGGGATCCCCTTTCCAACACAACTCCCTGGTTCAGTTCATAACAGGGGTCACGGGGGGAGGGGGTTGGAGGGGCTAAGTCAGAACATTTTGGGCTTTATTCCTGCACTGTGGGGAGTTTTATTTCTGGGAGTGTGGAGAGGGAGCTGCTGTGGGATGCCAGGGCGATCGGTTGTGCTACAGAAGCAGGGCTGGGAGTCTCAGGCCCTTCAGCTGCCTGAAGGACTGATTCAGATAGTGGGTAGGAGCCCTGACATCAGGAAACAGGGATAAACTGAGATCCTTGGCACAGAGGGAGGGCAGTGGAACGAGGAAGAGGGCTGGGATGGGTGGCGGCAGTGCTGGGGGGCTGGCTACAGGCGTCTGGGGAAAGACTCTGCTGGCATCCAAGGAATGCAGTATCTTAGTGGCTTCCCAGTGGCAGGAGAAGTCCTGCTTGATGCTGGAAGTTAGGTGGCTCTGGTAAGGCAGCCATTGCTAACAGCGAGGTCCAGGACTGCTGGGAACAGGCACCCACCGTCCTTGGGAAGGCTGGAGCAAACCCAGCCTACAGCGATGGGGGAAGAAACAACATGTTTGAGATGGCAGCTGTTACCCAGTGCTGAGAACGGCTCTCCTGAAGACAGTGAGGTTATCTACCACTGATCTGGATGTGGTTCTGTGCCAGTCAGTCCCTCTTCAGCCAATGCACCCTTTGCTGCATCTGTGCTGCTTTTGCCTTTCTTCTCCCCAGTAACCTGAAGGCAAAGGCTGCACCTGCACCTCCGGGCTTAAACTGTGGAGATGTGGGGCATGGCCATCACTGCATGGTTTGCTTCCCTCTTTCGCTGTGTGCCTGGGTTCTTACAAACATCGTTTTAAGTCAGTCTTGCAGCACTTTGGACCTAATGGTTTTAACCCTGGATGTAAGCTTCGCTGCGTGACTTCTGTCCCACAGTTGAGTCTTAGAGTCCTGCCTTGAGCAATAATAAATTCCTGATCTAAGCTGCTCTGCCTGCACTGCTGATGCATTTCATTTTTTCCCCTCTAGCCTGTCTTTTCAGGCTGCAGGCTACTGGGAAAGCCTGTGAGAGGCCCCCAGCTCTGTTCTGCTCAGGGGCACAGCGCAGCTGCCATTTCACTGCCCTGTACCTCCAGCACTTGCGTAAGTGGCAGGAGTAGGCACAGAAGGAGTTAAAGAGTGCTGTAAAAAATTGGTATTTAATCCATTGCTGTCCCTTCTAGCAAACCTAGATGGGAAAATGCCTCCCTGTTGGAAATAGCACCTCTCGGAAATGGAAATGCAGGATGGCTGGGGATTAGGGTGCCTATCGCTGGAAATGGGTTTCTTATCACCTCTCTGAGCTGAATTGGTGGGACAGCCTCTGAAAATTGAATTGCCTTCCCTGTTTCTGTCTCTGCCATTGCTTTCCTCCTGTGCTCTAGCTTTGCACCCACCTTCCCAGCCTCTGGCCTCCCTTGTCCCCATCCTCAGCAGAGCAGGGGCTGCCTCCGAGGGGGTCCGTGTCTGTGGAGAGGGACGGTCCCAGCTGGAAGGTGGGCAGGACTGGCTGCTCCTGGGAAGATTCTTCCTTTGGATTCTCAAGGCCAGGAGGATGTAGTCCCTCTTTCCAAGCTTCCCTCTCACCTTGTGAGGACAGTGTTGGCTTGGCGGAGCCTGGTTTAGGGCAGCATGAGTGAAGGTGTGAAATGATCCTCAGACATCAGGCACAACTGGAAATGAGAGCTGGTGATGCCGAGCTGCTTGGGGGGAGGCAGCGGGGAAGATGAGAGTAGCTGGAACAGATCAAGGAGAGACCAAGTTGAACGCATCAGAGCAGAAATTAGAATGACTCTCTGTGAGACTAGGAGCAGCCTGAACCCTGGGTCTTCGCTGTGCCTCTTGCAAGAGCAGGCTGTGCTCGGGTTGCAGAGGCTTGCTGTCTGCCCTGCGAAAGAGTAGAAGTCCTCCCTTCTTACTAGGGTGCTGTTCTTACCCTCTGCTGAAGGACTGACTCAAATTGCTGACAAATAATGGGGAAAAGGTTTCTTTTAATCATACAAGTGCTTCCTTACATGCTGAGGGGCAACTGCAGCCAGGTCTACCTGCATCAGAGGGGTGGGGAGCCTTTATCTCTGCAGCAACGGAAATTATGGACAAAGGCTTTATGTTATTTGAGGACCCTGTTAAAGAGCTAATTCCTGGAGTGGGATGCAGATTTGCTCATTGATCCCTAGCAGCACCCACACTTGCATGGGAGGACACACCATTTTGTTATGTGTGACGCAGGCTCAACCTGAAGAGGTGGCTTGGAAAGCAGGGACAGGGATGGGGGCAGACCAGTGGCAGCCACAGAGCAATCCTTAATGCAATTTCGGAAAGTTTCCTTGTTTCCAGCCCTGCATGTTTCTGCACAGGCTCAGACCTGCCCCATGGCCCTGTGCCTGGGAAATGGAGCTGTGGTTATCCCAGGAGTATTTTGCAAGGGGTTTTTTGGTCCAGGACCCAGTTCCTTTGCGTCCAGGCCCACCTGCACTGGAGCGGTCATGGTGGGATCCAGCACAGAGCTGCCCCGGTGTCACCTGCGGATATGAAGGGTGACCCGGCTGGGCACGGCAGTGCCTGGCCTGGATGTGTATTTTGCCTATGGGGCCATCACAGCCCCCTGGGTGTCATCGTGTGTTTAACAGTTTATCCAAAGCAACTTCTATTTCATTTTGGGCTAAAACTGATAAATCAAGGTGACTTTGGGGAGAGAAATAATTCCTTTCCCAGGATTTGCATAATCCTGGCTGGTGATATGATAATGGTGTTTGTTAAAGACAGAACACAATGAATTAATACTGTTAAGTTGCTGCTGCAAAATGCAAAGCAGGTAATTTACTGTGGGTGCAAGGAAGAGTGTGAGCACAGCAGGCACGGCTGTGCTAGCGTCAGGCGCAGGAAACTTGTTGCCACAGGCACAGCCAGGGTGCAGCACAGTCAGCAGCAGTTATCCCTTGTACTCTGCCCGGCTGTGGCTAGAGGCTGTGCTGAGCTGGGCCAGCGGAGGATTACCTGTTTCAGTCCCTTTCCCTGCTGTCCCTGCGGGGTTGGGACCTGCTTTGTTCCCCAGATGGTTCCCGAGAGCCTGCTGCGCAGGGCCAGTGCCTGCTGGAGGAAGGGGCAAGGGAGCTGAGGGGGACCTGCATCGTGCTGAGGGGACCTCCGGGCACAGACATGCTCTGGGGGGTTGCCGTGGTGAGGAGATGGGCCCTGCCGCTGCACGTCATGCCGCCTTGGCCACCCCAGCAGCCAAGAGACTTTGATGCCATTCAGCCCCTAAGAGGTTTTCCTGCCGCTGAGAAGAGCGATGGCCCTGTGGAAGGTAAGCCAGCCTGGAGACCTGCTGGCTCCAGCCCTCAGCTTTCACCTTGCGCAGCCGAGCTCAGCTGGGAGACATGGTGCTGCAGGACGAGCAAGGAGGAAGAGTTGGTATGAGGCAGAGGTGGAGAGAGAAGCTTGGGAAAGGCACGCTGGTGCCTCACTTGTTCGCTGGGCTGGTGCTGCAGCTCCAAAGCCATCCTTGCCTGCCAGACCCCACTGGAATCCTAATGCACCGTTTATCTCTGCAGCTCCACAGCTCTATCGGAGGGAGATGCTGCGCGGGAGCCAGAGTAGGATTTCAAGCTAATTGGATTCTGTGTCTCCGTGGTTTCCCGTGTAGGCAGGCGACAGGGATTACTGCAGTGTTTCTGAGGAATAGAGGAGAGCGAGGATGACCTGCGTAGGGATTTCCTCCTGCATAGCCCCTGCTGCTGGCTTCAGCAAAGGACTTTTTTGCCGAGGCTGTTGAGGTGGAAGGGCCCAAAACAGTGTGTCCCCACTCTGTGGCAGCATCACTGTCCAAACCGCTTATGCTTCTCCTAAACATTTGAGCCAGGTGCAGTCCCCTTCCCGGGGAAGGAAACAGCTCAAACGCCTCCTGAGCCTGAGGAAGCCTGACAGTGGTCTGATCTCTCCTGGTAACCCCACGCAGGGGGAACCAGACGGGGAAATCAAAGAACTGGTGGCTCTTGCACGCAACCAGCCAGCTGCCTGAGCTTGCTCTCCTTTCCTTCCCCACTTCCCTTCCAAGGCCTAGCTGCTGCCTGGGAGCAGCGCGCATTTGAACCTTCTCCCTTCCCCCTAGTGCCTAGCCTTGTTTTAGAGCCTGTCAGAGCAGGAGCAGGATTCACCTCATTAACACAGATTTATTCCTGTATAAACATTTCATTCCTTTAATTGCAAAGCAGTCATACTGCAGGCAGCAGTGGTAATGGCTCCATTTGCACTGGGTGTTGAGACAGCGTGCCAGGTGTGTGAGCCTGCAGCACGGTACGCGTGTCACGCGGCCGAGTGCACGCACAGTTACAACACGCCATGGTGTCTACACGTAGAAGTGTGTGCTGTGCAATGCAGGATCAGCCGGTCTGGATAGGTGTGTGGCCCTGAGCACCGCGCCAGGTCTGTGGTGTCCCTAGTTCTGTGGTAGGGCCGGAGTATTGCCCTCACTGTGCAGAGGGAGGGCAGAGGAACAGAGGTGCCATGACCCTGACTCTACAAGCAGTGGTAAGAGAACATTGAACGGGCCCATGTGTCAGCAGCCCCTTTGCCCTGTGATGTGCACACAGACATAACCCCGTTGCTGTGCAGCCTGAAAGCTCCCAGCATGCTGGGTGTCCAGTGTCTCTGCTGTGCTGAGAGCACCTGGATGGTGGGATGGAGTCCTGGGGCAGCAAGAGAGAGGCATGGTCTTCTCAGGGCCTCTTGGCCTCTCTGGGGCAATGGGGTGTGCCTGGGGTCACCGTTTCATGGCTCCTGGCATGATGGTACATATCTTGGGCTCCCTGATTTGTGATCAGTGGAAAAGCATGTTCCCCTTGCCTTGTCAGATTCGGTGCTTGCTCAGACACCACAGACTGAGGGTGGAGAGAGGGTCTGAGCCTTCCAGACTGGTTTAAGCCAAACCGAGGAGAGATGCTTCCACCACTTGGGCCAGGGAGTGATCCCCCGAGGAGATCTGGGATGTGGCCTGTTCCTGCCCTTGTCACTTACTCCGCATGGCACTACCAAAATGCCAGCATCTCCTGAAAGCTCCCTGGCAGCCCCTTCCTGGCAATAGAGTGGCTCTGGGGCCCCACTCAGCTGGGCATCGGTGCAGGAGGATGCACTCAGTCAACGGTGTCTGCTGGGCTCTGAATGCAGGGGCGGCAGGTACTTGCCAACCTGCTGCTGTACTTCATGGTCTCTGTTCTCCCACATGCTCATCCAAATGTTAATTTTATGGATGCCTTTATAAATCTTGCAGCTTTCCCCTGTCCATGGGCTACATAGATTTCATCTTGTTGAGAGGTGACACTTCTGGCCTTTGGTACCAGGCTATCAATTTAATACTCTGAGAGTAATAAAAAACATGGGATCATATTAACTCACGATTACTCTGCTGCTCCTTCCTGTAACTCTTTCTGTGCCACCTGAAATCCTAGGATGCTGAATAAGTGCCTCAGCTGCTGGCAGAGCCACAGGCTTGGTACAGCAACAGCCAGAGCCAGCCTCCCAGCTGGAACAACTACACGGTTTCCAAATTGTGAGCTGCGCCTCTCCTGCTTGCCAAGAAAACGGAGGTTCGTGCCCACCTCTCTGTTAGACCTGGCAATCTGGAGAAATGCTTGTATCCCACCTCTGAGACCCTTCCACGTGTTCTGAGCAGGGGACACCTGCAAGTCTGCCAGCCACACAGCGTATTGATTTGCCAGGCTGAAAGGAAAGGCATTTCTCTGCTTGCTGTGAGACAGCCTTACTGCCGACGAGCCTGGAAGAACATGTTTAGGTCATTCCATCAATGTAAAGGTTAAATGTTTAGCTGCAGCTATTGAAAACAAAGCCACAGCAACAACAACAGCAGCAAAAGGATTGGATGCCTTATCAATGCTTAGATTGAAGATCTGCATCTAAGCACCTACCAGGTATCGTGCACTGAGGTCCTCCCTGGCCAGTGCCCGGTGTCGACAGCACTGCCCCTCAGCACTTTTTCCCCTGTGGGCAGCTGTGCGACAGCTCAACCCCACTTCACCCCAGTTGACAGCTTAGCAAAACAGATTTTTGGACTCAAATTTTTGCTTGGTGATTTTGAAGAAGCACCTGATGTTTTAAAGCATGTCCATACAATTTCTGCTCTCTCTGCTGATTAAGAGGGCCTCTTTATGTTGTAGCCTTACTTTCAGCCTCTCAGCCTCTGTGAGAATGCCAGTGACCTGCTCTAATTGTTATTTGAATATAGGTCTTTTGTTGAGTAAATACGGACCTGGAAGACTCATTTTTTTCTACCCTGCATATCTCCTGTTTTAGTAAATCAGTAGATTTCTCATACGTTTAACTTGTTTCGCAAAAAACACTTTGTAAGTTTATATTTTAGCATCACTGACATGTTTTAACCCTAGCTGGCAACTAAGCACCATGCAGCCACTCGCTCACTCACCCCCCGGGTGGGATGAGGGAGAGAATCAGAAGAGTAAAAGTGAGAAAACTCGTGGGTTGAGATAAAGGCAGTTTAATAGGTAAAGCAAAAGCCGCACACACAAGCAAAGCAAGACAAGGAATTCATTCCCCACTTCCCATGGGCAGGCAGGCGTTCAGCCATCGCCAGGAAAGCAGGGCTCCATCACGTGTAACGGTGACTTGGGAAGACAAACGCCATCAATCCAAATGTCCCCTCCCTTCCTCTTCCTTCCCCCAGCTTTATGTGCTGAGCATGACATCATACAGTATGGAATATCCTTTTGGTCAGCTGGGGTCAGCTCTCCCAGCCATGTCCCCTCCAACTCCTTGTGCACCCCCAGCTATTCGCTGGTGGGGTGGGGTGAGGAGCAGCAAAGGTCTTGGCTCTATGTCAGCACTGCTCAGCAGTAACTAAAACATCCCTGTGTTATCAACAGTGTTTCCAGCACAGATCCAAAACACAGCCCCATACCAGCTCCGGTGAAGAAAATTAACTCTGCCCCAGCCAAAACCAGCACAATCATGAAGCAGATATTGTCTTTTGGACAGCATGGCTCGCAGCTTTCATGACTTCATAACAACTTGCAGTATGCATGGTAGTAAAAGAAAAAACTAAGCATATTGCATCACATCATCGTGATGCAATATGTTTAACAGTCCTATATTGCCTGAATTCTCTCTTCCCGTCACATTTGTGGGCACGTCACAGCAACTGTCCTGCAGCCAGGCCATTGTCTCTGGAGTCCTGGTTCAACTCTTTGCTGCACGCAGGAGGCCACGGCTACTGGTAGCACCTGTGTGAGAGGTGGCGAGGGGCTACGCTGAACAGGTCTAGGTGCTATGGCTGCCCTGCTGTGGCAGCTGGCACCTCCTTGGGGACGGTGCCGGGTGCTGTCACTGTGGTTTGCAGGTGCCGGTCTGTGCAAACTGCTCTCTGTACCCTGTCACCCTTTTTCTCTTCATCTCTGGCAGTTGCTGCCTCTGTTAGATGAGAGAATCCACAACCAGCTGGCGCCAGGGACAAGAGAAGCACAGCAGACTCACCCATTGCGGGGGACTTCATCAAAAGGCTCAGGGCGAGCAGCCATATGACTGCGCTGGCTCATGAACGGGGCTCCAGTTGTGATGTCTTGCCCACCCCCCCACCATGCTGCAGTGCATCAGCCCAGCCACAGCGCGCAGCCCAGTGAGGTGGCTCTGGGGCGCAGGCACCCAGTCAGCACCCAGGTCCCAGGTGAGCTGTCACCCGAGTAGCAGCAGCAGATGGATGTGGAAAGCCTTTAAATTCAGCACATGATCAATACTAAACTGATCTTCTGGAGTCTCTTATAAGATTACCCCAGCCTCATGCATTCAATTGTAAAAAAATCACTCAGCACACCAGGGAGATGTGAGAAATGCTGCAGACCCCATTTAGGATGCACAGAGCCAGTGTAAGTGACTTCACAATTGTTTCTTGCAGTAAATAATTCATCCACTTTACATTTGGTTTTATTGCCACCCCCATGCCCCTGCCTCAGATCCTTTCTACCAGTTTCCCTCTCTTGTCCTAAAATTCCCGTGCTGGGTAGTTTCTGTCATTGTGATTCCCTATCACACACGTGTGTGTGCTTGTACACGCACACAGACACAAGTCTGTCCCAGTCCAACTTTTACTGATTGCCGTACCAGGGAGAGCAGTGCTGGGGTAAAGACGATGCTGTTTCACTGCTCAGCATTGGCAGAACTGAGCCGGGCTCAGTCCGGACCTGGCTTTGCCACCTTGGTCTCTGCCCCAGTGCTGCTTCCACATGGCGCCAACATGCAGAACTGTTTGGAATGCATTAACGATGCTAATAGTATTTCTACACTAATTAGTAATGCCATTTGAACAAACTCTTTCTTTATGACACAGCTTATCAGCCAGCCGGGTGCCAGGGCTGCAGGTCTGACACACAGAGAGCGGCAACGAAGGGGTAAAAAGCTTCTCTGGCGTGGGAGCAGGCTGTGGCAGGCACTCCTCACCCAGCACCCACCCGCAGCCAGGGCCAGGAGGGACAGGGCAGCAGCTGGATGGGACCCGGAATGTGGGGCATGTCACATCTGGGCCAGGGTGTCTGGTGGGCTCTGCCCTGATCCACACACGCAGGGTGGGCTCTGGTGGGCTTGCTGAACCAGACAGCTTGTGTGTCAATGCAGGTTGCTGCAGCTGCTACAAACAAGTTGATGGGAGTTCCTGCCATGGGATGAAGCTTGTCTGGCCCTGTCAGCTGAGGCAAGGCTGTTCTGTGCACCTCTGAAGCCCTTGGCAGCACACTACCTCCTGGGACATCCTGCTTCTGGATAGTTTTGTGGAAAAGACAAATTGGCCTGTGTCTCTTTGAGCTGAAAATTGTTGGAGTCTGGGAGAGCATCAGGAAGAGCATCACATCTGCTTGCCCTGTCTCTGTTCTGCTCCAAGTAGTTGCTCCTGGCCACTCTGGAGACACAACATGGGCTAGAAGGACTCTTGGGAAACCATTTTGACTGTGTCTGGAGCCCTGCAGAGACCTTCCTGGGAGTGCACAGGTGGGTGCAGTGAGGCTCTGATCCCACCTCTGGTTCTGTCCATCTCTGATCATTGTGAAGTTGAGATCATGGTGGCTGTGGTCCGACCCAAATTGGATCTTCAGGAATAGATCCTCCTTTTCAGGTGTTGCCCAACCATCTCCGCTGGCTCTTTTAACACTCCTTCCAGCAAGGCAGCAGGTGACCTTTTGGAGAGAAATGATCCCAGCATCAATATGGTATTTTGCTTGCTACCCCCTTGGGATCTACAGGTATCGGCCAAATCAGAGTGACTCTAATCCTCTGCTCTGTGAGGTGCCAGCAAGATCCCACCATCTGGGAGGCAGTGGCTGCTTTGGGTGTTTTGGCTCCAGACCAGAATCCCTGGAATGCCTTGGGGGCATTTCTCGAAGTGCCCCTCAGGGGGCCCTGGGCTGTTGAGGGCTGGAGTGCCTCGGGCACAAGCTGCTTTGCCAGTCTCTGACCATGGCTGCTCCCTGCGCAGGAATCTGTCTGCAAACAGGTTGCCCCTCCATGAGGTGTGAGTCCAAGGCCCCCCAGTGCCTTGTCCATGCAGAGTGTTGTGCTCCCAGCAGCTCTGGGTAGGCACCTGCACATGGGCAGTGTCCCCAGGAGGGACCGACCTTTGAGCCGTGCAAAGGGAGTCTCCACCTGACCTTGGCCTGAGGTTGCCTGTTATGTCCATCAGCAAAGCCTGGTCCCTAACCTGGGATCCGAACCAGCGTGGGGAGGGTGAGGAGGTGCCTGTGCAGCGCTGCTGGCCCCCCACCATTCTGCTGGCTGCAGAGAAGGGCGATGGAGGAGCACGGGGCAGGCACCGGCATCTCTGCTGTCTCTGGGGCCAGTCCCTGGGGCGGAGCACTCTGGATACCCCTGCAGATGAGAGCTGGTGGCACTCAGCACCTCTGGAGCCGTCCTCAGGGCTTTGAGTTTGCTTTCCATTCAAGGCGCGTGCCTCGGCTCGACCCCACACGCTTCCCGTGGGTTTGGGCATGCAGTGCCCGTGGGGCCAGCTGCTGACAGCCCCCCCCCGTGCCGCCAGACAGCAGCCCGGGGGTCTGGGGCTGCATGTGGCTGTGTCGGGCTGAGCTGACAGGCCTGGTGTGAAATAAGATGAATGGGCTGAAGTTGGTGAAAATGATTCTAATTTATAATCTGCTGCTTTGTGGAGCTCCCCAATTAATTCTCTCTAGATACATAAGTAGGCCACATGTTTGCTTTGCTTCAAATGTAATAAACATTACACTCTGTCCCCTGCTTTTGGTGCTGGTTCCTGTCAGAGCGTGAGTCCCTATAGCTAATTCCTCACACCTGTCTCACGGGCTCCTGGGACCTGGGCTGAGCACGGGGCGGAAACGCCAGGCTCCAGGAAACTTGTGGCATGGAGAGATAAATTGCTGATCAAAGGGCTAGTGCACAGCGCCTCTGAATATTTAGTCGCAGGCAAGGCAGTCCAGCCCACTCGGGAAGGGGCTTTGTTCCTAACGAGCTGTTTGCCTGGCTCTGCTCTGTGGCAGCGAGCAGCTGGGGTGGGATGGGATGCTGGGATCTACACACCCTCAGGCCACCGAGAACTGGCAAAGGGTGGGTCGGTGGGGTGTGACACCAGGGGGGAGGCTGTTCTTTGCAGCTTTGCTGGGGGTTGGATGTCAGCATAGGGCTGCTGCAGAATCAGTCACTGGCTTTGTGCGGGAAGAAAAGTCTCCGACTGGTGCAGAAGTGGCACCTGCAGCCATCTTCAGAGTAAGGGTGCTGCCTGCCTCAGCATCACGCGCTCCTCGCTGCTGCTCCTGCCCTTCCCTGGTGCTGCAGGCTCCTCTGTCATGGAGCCAGACCAGGAGCTGCAGCCCTGTACCGCAGAACTCCCGGAAAAGCCAGGAAGAGGTGGGGAGCCTGCCTGGGACATGCATGGCCCTAAAGTGTCCAGATGCCCAAAGAAAGGCCCGTACTGCCTCTCCAGCCAAGGACGGTACCTCCCGAGAGTTTGGGCACTGCTTGCCCAGGAATTGCTAGTACCTTTGTCAGGTGGAAGCAGAGGTGACGGGCCGTTCCTTGTTCCTTCAAAGGCCTCCTGTGCATGTAAAAATAGAACCAATTTTGCAATGCCTCGCTGATCCCTCTCACCTCCTTCCTTAGCAGGGGATGGAGGCTGGTTCCAGATTTGCTGATAACAGGGAAGCAGAGGGGTTTGCATGAGCAAAAGCCAGTGCTGGACCTTGGGCTTTAGTTTTTTAGATTGTTTTGTGACTGATCACAATCTTCACTCTCTCTGCCTTGTTTTCTACCTCCTTCCCCAGGAGGTAGAAATCATTGTGGTCTCTTCACCTACCTAACAAGTCACGCCCATCTCACAGACACTGAGTGTGAAAATGGGTTGAAAAGCCCACATTTTGTCTTTGCCATCACATCTATTCTCCATCTAAATTGCAAGAAGCACACATAAACTTTTGCTGAACTAGTGACCCTCCTGTTTGTCCTGCTGCCTGTGACTTCCATGGTCCCTGGGCATCAGGAGACCTTCCCCAGGCTTTCTTCTCCTTTCCACACCCAGGAAACATCCTCCATCCTTCCTTACTTGCCCCAGCCTGCTCAGCACCCTGGCCTTGCTCTGGTGCTGTGCTGGTTCAGCAGGTGAAGAAACGGAGAGCTGCTTTGCTTGTTGAGATGCCTTTGGTGGAGGTTGAATGAACTGGAATCGGTGTGTGCTGGGTGGAGGTGCCCATTTCCATCTGGTTTGATGCAATGATGGGTTAGTGATTGCTGTGCAGAAAAGTGGGAGCAGCTTACTTGGCACTGTGTTTTCACCATCTCCAGAGGAAAGAGAACTTTAAAAATCAGTTTAGAATGTAGTTTAATAGTGAATATCAGCACTCCTGCCTCCAACAGCCAGGCCTTGCTCTTCTCCCACCTTACATCCACAGCTTTTCTGCTGGCATCTCGGTGCAAGCGAAGAACTTGTCAGGCCTTGGGCTCCCATCCTGCCCTGGCTGGTCCAGAGCCAGCCATACTTACTGGTAGTTCAGAGCCAGTCGCTCCATGTCCTCCAGTCCGCCTTAGGGCAGGAACAAATTCCTTGAGCCCTGGTAGGGAAGCGGTGCCGGCTTCTCGCTCTGTGCCACAGCACCCAGTTCCGTGCTTGTGGCAGGCATGAGGAGCCTGGCTCAGCATCTGCGGAGCGTCGGACCGCACCGAGGGTACACGCTTCCCACCTCCCCTTAGGCCATGGGGAGGTTCTAGCAGGAGGAGCTGTGTTGGGGGCTCTCAAGGACGGAGATGCCAGCCTGGCCTCGGGGCATGTGCCCCCCCCTTTTCCTGGAGCCCCAGACACCAGCACTTGTGTGCCCCACACAGGCCTGCCAGGGAGAGGAGCCAAGCAGCAGCTGTTATCAGGCTCACGCAGACCTTCCCATCTGGCTGCTCTTCTGAGGAGTGATCCACGCTCCCTGCAGGTGCTGGGCAGCCTTCGCCACAACGTGCAGCCAAGGCGGGAGGTGCAGCCGCTCTGTCTGCAGAGTCTTGGTGAGTAACAGTCTCAGCCCACACCCAGGTTGGTGCAGGCCCGGCAGTGCCTGCAGCCCCTTTTCTCCTCTCAGATACGCAGATGGGAGCTGATAGGGAGCCCTGGGGTTTGAGTCGGCTCCGGCAGCTTGAGCTGTGCTGCAAGAGGCTGGAAACACAAAGCTCAGCCTGGGTCTGGGTGCACAGCACTGGGGATGGAGAGCCGGTGGGCTGCAACAGGAGGATGCACTTGAGACTCTAAAGGCACCACTTCTCCCACCGGCTGTGGGGCACAGTCCTCTCTGAGTCCTCCCCTCTGCCCTGCAGAGGTCTGCCAGGGCACTGAGCACCTGGGACCAGAGATGTGCTGGCAGACATGGTCAGTGTCTGCATCGCTGCTGGCCGCCTGTCCTCCCCACGGCCCTTTGCAATGTGCCCCTGGCATCAGGTGGAGGTGAAGGGATAGCTGCCCGCCTGCCTGGACGGAGCTCAGACTGAAGGCTTTCCCTGTGGTATTGTCAAGCCCTGTGACTGCAGAGCCACTGAGACTGAGCCGGGACATTGTCGTCTCTTCTGTGCCTCCTGCAGCTATCCCCAGAGCTTCAGGAGAGGGCTGAGTTAGTGGGTGCCCACCACCCTGTTGTCAGACCCTCTTGCTTTTGCATAGCCTGGCCCGAGGCAGAGGTGTGGGGCTTGGACTTGCTGTGCTGTGGAGATTGAGCTGGGCTGCAGCTGTGGCACTGGCTGCGGATGTTTCTGCGTGGCACAGGGCAAAGCAGTGGTACCCTCGGGTGCCTGCTGCTTGCTCTGTCCCTGGCAGACGGGGAGGGGTGCTGGCTCCTGGGGAGCTGTGCCAGGACATGTTTCCAGGCCTGAGACGGGAGTGTTTCTCCCTGATAGACGCAGTTTGTTTCAGAGGTGATGGAGCACTCAACTGCAGGAGCAGACCAAAGCTGGTGGGCACAGGGACAGCCAGGCTGGTGGCGCAAGACATTTTAAATGCTTTTCCTTCCAGCCCTCTGCAGCCTGTGCCTTGCCAGGAGCTGCTCTCTGCTTTTGGTTAGCTTTGTAACTGCGTTCGATCCCCATAAACAAGAGCTTTCCAAGCATGTTGCAGGAGCCGGGGCAGCTCTGGACATCTTGGTCGTGTCCCTGGGGATAGGGCTGCTGGGTGCTGCTGGCACCGTGGCCCAGCTGCTCCACACCTTGGCTTTGGGGATCCCCAACACCTTTTCTGGGGAGACTGAGCCAGGGGTCTGGCTGTGGAGAGGGAGAGCGCAGACCCTGACTGCCACCTTGGAGGGCAGGACTCTGCTCTCAGCCTGGGCTGGACACTCTTACACAGCTCTACTCCCTCTGCGTGCATTTCCTGCTCTTTTCTCACTCCATCTACGCCACCAAGAGAGGACAGAGGGCCGTGAGGAGTTAGAAGAGGTAACAGAGCTGAGCACCCAGGACCACCAAGCCCCACCAGCCTTCTCAGCCTCAGGTTCCCTTATCTTCCATGGTACTCAGAGAACTGCCAGTGTCAGACCCTGCTCGCACCCAGCTTCCCCATCCTGGCCTGGCTCTGGTCCTGAATATATTTTTACATTTTATGACTCTCAGAGGTTTTTAAATTTAATGGGTTCTTTTTTTTCTTTCTTCCTTCTTATCACCTGAGCTGGATCCTCTCTGAGCTGCTGCCAGCTCCAGGGATTACAAGTGAATAATTTAGGTCTGATGGTGCGTTTGAAGTTTAAGAGAAGGAAGTGGCATGCGTAGCCTGCTCCTCATCCCTGCCCCAGGGCCGTGGTGCAGGCTGCTGCTGTTTCTCCAAAGGCAATTTCAAGGATTCCCAAAGGAGCCACGCTCTGACCATTGCAAGGCCCTACTCGGGCATGGCCTCCCAGATCCTGGCAGCCTGGCGGCCGAGGCTCCCAAGGCCCCGCGGGGACAAGGGGCTCGTTTTCGCCCAGCTGCCGTTACAGGCTGCTGCTCTGGGAGGGTGCAGCTCCCCAGCACCAGCACTGAGCCGGTGCCCGTGTGAGGGACTCGGGGCCTTGCTTGCCAGCCCAGGGCCAGGAGGGTTAAATGCCAAACCAGTGCGTGTGTGTCTTGGCAGCTCTGAAGCGTAGTGAAGCAGGCAGTGGGCAAACATGACCTGCTGGAGAGCTGACTTAGGGGCTAGCTGCCGCTGGGCTGCCTCTAGGGCCACCGGTTTGTTGTCTCCAGAGGCTGGTGGAGGAAGGAAGGACTTGCAGTGTGCTGAGCAATGGCAACGCAGAGCCTTTGGCTGGCTTGCTCGTCTTTGCTGAGTGTGGAGGACACTGCTGCTCCACTCTCCCAGGCTGCATTGGACTCCCCAGGCGCAGAAGCAGACGAGACTTCCCTCCCCATGTCCCGGGGGGGTGTGCGCTGCCATCGGTGATCTCTGTGGTCTGTGCTTGCACAATGTCAAATGTTGCTAGCTCTCAGGACAGGGGGCACAGAAAGATTCTCTGGGAAATTATTTTTACCCCCCCATGACGGACTGTTCAGAAAGCTAAGTCACTTTTGTCAGCAGCCCCAAGGGAGGCAATCTTTTCCCCAGGCGAATACTTCTCTATGCAAGGTGGCTCTGACAAAATTTAAGTATGAACTTTAATGGTTTCCAGGAGCTCTTGGAAGAACTAACAAACATATCACAGGGTCCAGCGTTAAATCCTTCCCTGCTGGGATGCAGTAGAGAACGGAAACTGTCAGGCAGTTTGAGATCCACTTAACAGCAATTAGTGCAGATGAAAGAAGCACTAACACGAAAGCCCCAGTCTCTGTGCCTCGGGTGGGAGGAGGAAAGGAATGTGTAAGAGAAAATGTAAACATGACAAAATGTGGCTGTGTATCCCACAAAACAATGAATCATTTTAACATTTCCAATCCTTTTCATGCAAGCAGAAACAGTCGATCAATATGTGACAGAATTAAAGACCTGCAGTAAAACCTTGGAGCTGAGGATCTGTGAGAATTGTGAACACAGACTAATCTGCAGAATTCTGCATGCAGCATAAAAGGAAAGGCAAGTGTATGTACAAAAGCCAGAAGCTGCAACAGCAGAAGTCTGCTGGGCAAGAGGACCCCTCTGCCCACCCAGAGGAGCACCCATTGGAGAGGAGAAACCATCGCTGGCAACAGATATGGAGCATCTACAGAAAGTAGAAGTATTTCCCAGAAAACTCCAAGTTACAGCAAATGTGGCCCTAAACCATATCCTTGTAAAAGCCTGCAAAATGTGATTCAGAAGGTGTGTTCATAAAAGCTGCAGCCATAGCCATGGCTCTGGAGGACTTTCAGATGGTAAGAGCATCTCATAGACTTTACCCTGTGAAGAGGTGAAAACAGTCGAGAGATGCCATTCTATGATTCTATGGCACAGCTAATTTCAAGATAAAGACGATTTCAAGGTAGGTTTCTGGGACGATATCCCTGGAAAAAGGAAAGGCATGCGTACAACAGCTAACCAGGTGAAGACTTAGTTGTATGCACAAAGGGTGTGATGGACTATGTTTGAGTCTATTCTAAAAATACCTATACCAGGCCATTTGAAAAGTAGTAGGGAAGATGCAATTGCACAGTTTTGAAATACTAACATTTTTGAAAGCTAGGATCATTCTCTGGATCCTGGTAATTGAGTGAGCAGAGGAGCTCAACATGAGGCACTTACAACATGTCTTTTGGGAGGTTCAGATTCCTGCAGTTGCACTTTGGAAAAGCTGTAGAAGCTTATCATATACAGAGAAGCCTGTAACAGCAACAGCAGAACAGTCAATGGCACAAGGAAAGCATAACTTTAAAGAGAACTCAGTACAACAGGGGCTGCCAGGGGCATGCATGAAGCCGGGGGATTGACTGGACATGCACAGATATTGTCTGTTAAAAGCAGTGGATCTAATAGCAGTGGTGGCTGAGCAGGATTTGAGTCAGAGGGGACTGGGCATGGTGAAAGATAAGCAGAGCTGGGTTTGATGCCGCACCTGCTTCCTTTCCCTTTGGCGCAGGAGGGCTTTGCTGGTCCCTCCCAGCCACACGACAGTGGTCTTTGCAACCCAGAGCGCATATCCTTCAGAGTGCTGGACTCAGCACCAGTGTACTCCAGAAGTGATCAGATCACTCTGCTTTTCTGGGGTGTGCGTCCAAAGACAATCCTAGTGCCAGAAATAAACAACTATTTTCCAGCTTACATCGTCTCCACAGCTTTTTGCAGCCAGATTGTGGCTTTCACTGCACCACAGTTCTCCTGCCATTGTTATGGGAAGATTACGATTGCTCTGAGTTCTGTTTCTCTCTGCTCTTGGCTGATGTCAGGGCCACAGAAGAGTGCGTGTGAATGTGTGTGAGAGTGGTTGTGCATGCATGTGTGTTTACTAGGGAGAGAATGACAAAAGGAGGCTGTATCATGCTCCTCCTGCCAGTTAACCCTGTCCTAAGCTTTCCATCTAGCTGGGACCCTTGGATGCAGCCCAGACCTGACAGCCTGAACCTCTGCCTTTCCTCCATTTCCTTTGCTTTGTTACATTGCATATCTAGAGCATAGCTTCAGTTATCCACTCTCTTGCAACACCTAGGTGGTAAGCTGTGCATCTAGCCGTAGGTCTTGGGAGCAAACGCAGCTTGGGATGAGTGCCTGTGCCACCGACGGAAGGACATTGTGCGAACACGTCCCACAGCGGGGGGGTCGTTCTCCCCGGGTCACCTCTCGGTCCCACTGTCTGCCTGCCCACTAGCAGAGCCAAACACATGCCACTGGGCTTTCTTCAGGCCATAGTCTGGAACACAACCAGCAAGGCAATTGCTGAATGACTGCTACAAATAACTGCCCCAACCATTAATTTTTATAGGTTGAGTGGCAGCATTTCATGCTGGGCATAACCAGCAGTGGAGATCAAAGCTCGAAGCCAAATAGACATCACAGAGCCAGTACAAATGCTATTTATTAAAGAAATGTCTGGATTGCAG
The DNA here is from genome assembly GCF_011004875.1 of Balearica regulorum gibbericeps. Taxonomy (NCBI): domain Eukaryota; kingdom Metazoa; phylum Chordata; class Aves; order Gruiformes; family Gruidae; genus Balearica; species Balearica regulorum. The sequence goes on from NC_046199.1 coordinate 7,964,778, forward strand.
AGGAAGCAGAAAGGTGCATCTTGAAAGGAACCTTTAACGCGTGTGAGTGAAAAGCAACAAGAGCCGGGAAGCAAGGGGAGCTGCCAGAGGCAACAGCTAACAGACCTGGTCCTGGGGTGAGCTGGCAGCAGGGAACATGTGGCTGGGAGCCAAAGGGTAAGTTGCACTGCTTCATCTGTAGCCATAAAAGCAAGAACTGAGCGAAGGGGCTCCCCAAACTGAGCTGAGAGGAAAGAAAGTGCTGCTGGGGAAGGGGGTATCCCCAGGCTGCCATGGGGAACTGCTGGTCTTTACTATGGTCTGTGCAGCAAAACTAATAACCATGCACTCCAGTCAGCAGGGTACGTTGGCATTTCTGCACCCTTCAGCACTGGAGCAGGGACTCCAGCTCCCACCTCGTGGTCCAGATCCAGTGCGTCAGCTGCTGAGCTCGTCTGAGCAGACTCCCCATCCATCCCTTCCCCGTGTGTCAGCACAGCCACTCCAGGCTGGGCTCCAAGCCCTCCTTCCCCATCACTGCAAACAGGCTGCCCCATGCAAGGACAAGTTTCCACCTTCAAACAGCAAACTGGGCCCTCTCTTCCAGTTGTACATACTTGTTGTGGTTTAACTCAGCAGGCAGCTGAAACAACCACACAGCCTCAGTGGGATGGGGCAGAGAATTGGAAAGAAAAAAGGTAAAACTCGTGGGTTGAGATAAAGACAGTTTAATAGGACAGAAAAGGAATATAATAACAATAATAACAATTATAATAATAACAAACAACAACAACAATAATAATAATAATAGAATATACAAAACAAGCAATCCACGGCACAATTACTCACCACTCACTAACTGATGCCCAGCTAGTTCCTGAGCTGCAGTCGCGCCCCTGGCCAGCTTCACCCCAGTTACATACCAAGCATGACGTCACACGGTATGGAATAGCTCTTTGGTCAGTTTGGGTCAGCTGTCCTGGCTATGTCCCCTCCCAGCTTCTTGTGCACCCCCAGCCTCCTCGCTGGTGGGGCAGTGTGAGAACCTGAAAAGTCCTTGACTTGGTGTAAACATTGCCTAGCAACAGCTAAAACATCAGTGTGTTATGAGCATTATTCTCATCCTAAACCCAAACCACAGCACTATACGCACTACTAGGAAGAAAATTAACTCTATCCCAGACAAAACCAGGACAATACTTACAAGGATACTTATGGGGGTGAGCACCACACAGGCCACCCTTGCCTTCTTCAGCAACACCTCCCTGGCCTCAGGCCTTGCATTTTCACTTGCTAACCCCTGCACCGCAGCCTGTCCTGCCGTGCCAGCCTCTCAGCTGGGGGTATGGCATGCGCATGCCTGTCCCCAGCCCGGAGTCACTCTGAGCAGCAGAATCTGCTGCATTAGGTCGATTTCAAGAGCCCCTGCAGGTCAGTTAGCAATTACCTGCACCAGATACGTGCTTGGAAAGGAGCTTCTGATCTCTTCAATGCACTCGTTTTCCTCTTTCAATTTCAAATTCGCCTCACTGGAAATAGGCACTTCAGCCTCTTTTACAGACCATGGTAAATTAGGATTTCGTCCAGTTCTGTTGGTTTTGCTGATACAGATGTTTTTCCCTACAGAGGCGATGCCATGGCCAATCTGAGGTGTGTCCAGACCCCTTCCATTCAAACTCTTCCAGCTGAGCCTGCAGGTGATGTCATGGTACGCAGAATATTTCTGCACAGACCGCTGGCCCTAGCGTGTGCTGAGGAGCCTCTCCCAGGATGGGCACCCTGGTGCCAAAGCTCTTGTTAGCAGTTCAGGCTGGTGCCCCGCGTTGTTGAGACACGGCCAGTGATCAAAGCCGTTCCCTCCCTTACAGAGTCAGCTGCAGTGCGAGTTTCCTATCTCCATACTCCGGTCTTGTCCTGGAAGGAAAAGGACCGGAAAGAAGGAAAGCCGATGTCTTTGCATCTGTCCTTATCCTTGTGTGGAAACCTGACTGCCAACAACTTGTCACAAAGATGTTTTCTACAGTGGCGTACGTCATGCTGGGCTCTTCCAACGTAGCACTGGTCACACTGTGGGAATGCTCCGGCTGGTTCGTTACGCTGCTCAGCTGAGGAAGACAGGTTCTCCTGCTAGTGCCCGAGGACATGCTCCCAAGGGAAGGGAGCTGCACTGCAATGCTGCAGCTGGTGCATCTGCGGCAGTCTCTGGGGCCAGTGCAGAGCCATCCCCCAGCGCTCCGCTCCGCAGGCTCAGCTGTCTGCGTGCAGGCTGCTGGGGAAGGGGTCTGATGGTTTGCCACTGGCCTCTTCACAGGGCTCCTGGGGCCTGATGCGAAGTCACACGACACCCTATCCCAAACCAGCGGTTCAATGCTCAGAGGCAGAAGCAATTTTACATAAAGTTCAATTAAATATTTGCTTTATAATTGCGCAACAAATTATTCATAAAGGCATTGGAATCTAATCACAAGGCTGACACCGTGGAGTCTGCAAATGACACAGTACTTGGGGAGAATAAAGATGGGGGGCTGCTGCCAGGCTCTGGTGACAGGCAGTGCCTAAATGTGTGGGACAGTGGGAATGCTCCCAGGAAAAGACTCGAAGCAGCATCAAAGAGCCTCAGCAAGGCAGGGACTTTTGGCTGGCAGGAGTACATGGGGTGGCACATGAGACATGGCTCTGGGCAACAGATTGGGGGTTTTGGCCCGTGTATGCTCAGCAAACTTAGGACAGCGCTGGGCTGTGTCCCTCCCAACCATGTTGTGTCAGCTCCATCTTGCTGTGGACACATTCTGTGTCGTATTAAAGGCATGTCCCCAGCTCTGCAGGACTGTGTCAGCATAGAATTGCTGCCTTGCCCCTGTGTCCAGCAGGAATCACAGTGCTGGGCCTTTTAGGGGGTGTAGAGCCTGTGGGGTATGAAGAAAGTCAAGTGGTGCAGCCAGCCCATGGGGTCTGGCAGAATCCAGGAAAGGCAGGGAGCAATCCGGGCATGTAACGTGGCATCCCACATTGCAGCCCCCAGGGGACAGGCAGTGTGAGGCAAGGACGTGCTGCTTGCAAGAGCTGGCTGCTAAGCACAGCAGGAGTGAATGTGACCACCCAGGGACCCTCTGCAGGGAGTCTGGCAGGGGCACTTGCTCCCATGCAGCCTTCGTGGTATCCTGAGCTGCAGCTCTGGAGCAAAGCCCTCTCTGCCAGTCCTAACACCCAGTGTTCAGCTCCTTTCAGGCTGAACTTGGAGGGCTGCAGACAGACTCCTGCACCCCATGAAGAGCGAGACTGGTGGGACTGAGCTGTGTGAATCTGTTTGTTCTGCTGAGATGAGGTGGGGTGAAGTCAGAGAATGAAAACAGGTCTGCTGGGCAGATGCTGAGCACCTGATCTCTGCAGCCAGATATTTCTTTGCCTAGCAAGCACCCATCCATCCCAGACTCTGTCCCCTGCTGTCATCCTGGGCAGTGGGCTGCAGACTGTCCATGTCCCGCCAGGGAGAAGCCCTGCAGGGCACCCAGCGTCAGGTAGGCTCTGACTGACAGGGGAGCTGGATCCTGGACAGAGAGCTGGACTGGAGATGGATTGCCTGCCAGCCAAATGTGGACATTAGACAGGGAGTTAGATTAATGGGCGCTGGCTCTGCCAACAGAGAGGTGAGTCACAGAGCTTGTCCTGTGCTGGATCTGTTTCTCCAATAGGGAAGAAGTAGGAGGATTTAGCGAGATTAGTCTCTCATAGAGTTGTGAGAATAGCCAGGGTTCACGGGCTTCTCAGCAACAAATTTCCAAGTAAGCAGACAGCACTTTGACTTGCTCTATGTGACACAGCACAACTCTGTACTGGTAACTCCGGAATTCCCTGCCACTGGTCACAGGTAAGATCGACCATACTTCTGTGCTCACACCTGAACCCCGCAAAGCACAGGCTGCAAGAAGCACCAAGGCAGCAGTGGCTCGAAAGCATTTCTTTCCTGAATTTTCCTGAAGTCGTTGTCTGCAGCTGCTCTACCCCAAACAATGCTGGACCCTGCACAGAACAGATGAGAAACTGGTAAGAAAAGAACTCCTTTTGGCAGCTGAGAGGGGTTGGTGACACATCAGCTGGGAGGGTTTGCCAGGTCTCTCTATCTTTGCATGGAGGAGAAGCAGGGAGCAGGACTGGACAAGAGCCAGAGCATCTTTCCTGGTGTGATCAGCTCTTCCCTCTGGCTAGCAGTTTGTGATACAGCAGGAACGACAGACCTGGCGGGAGCTGTGAGAGGGGAGGGAGAGCAGCTCAGTCATGGCTACCTTTTGGTAGGAGGTGATGGGGAGGTCTTGGGCACCCCTGTGTCTGCCCCTCCCAGCACTGAACTCACCAGGCAGGAGGATGAGGCCAGGAAGAGGAAATCTTGGTAAATGGGGTTTTTGTTGTGTTTACAGGAACTGTGGAGAGAGATCCTCAGTGCTGGTGAACCAGAGAGATTTTCTTGGAGAAGGCAAATTTCCATCCCACGTTGGGAGTCCTATTTTTTTCTGGTATTTCTTTAGTTGTTCATGTCATGGCTCTTCAGTCTAAGCAGTTTTACAAATGTGTTGTGGAGATGAAAGCACCAGGGAAAGCTGCTCAGGATCAGGTTGGAAAAGCTTTTAACTTTCAACTCCTTACAGACAAAGGCACACAGAGGAAGCGAGGGGGGGGTGCAAAGACTGGGAAAAGGAAGAGGAAGGAGCAAAAAGAGATAAGGAGAATAGATGAGTGAAAGGGACAGAGCAGAGAAGAAAAATCAAGACAAGAAAAGGAACAAGTCACTAGCAGAAAGAAAGGGAGAGATAGGGAGAGAACAAAGCAAAGGGGCCTGGAGCTCAATGAGATGGGGAGAGTATATCAGAATAAGGGAAGAGTGCTGCAGGTAGGGGAGAGCTAAGAAATACAAAAGAGCTATTTGAATGCTGGGATAAAGCGATGATGGGAATCAGAGGAAAGGAGAAGCCAGATGAGGACTAAATTCCCATGGAGATAAAGGGGACGGCAGCAAAGTCAAAAGATAACCCATCCATCCTTCTGTCACTGAGAATACAAGACAGGACATGAAAGTGACATGTCGACTTTTGAGACAGGCTGTGGGACAGAGCTATGGAGGCTGCGTTCAGTGTTCACACGTGTGGGGAGCCACGCTCCCAAAGGGAGTGATCATGTCACGGGTGGTCCTTGTTCTCCTGCTTTGCATCCTCCATCATCCCTTCCCCACAGTGCATGGGGCGGCTCTTGGCCTGTGCTGCTGCGTGACCTGGGCATACTCTGAAGCGCTGCTGATTGCAGGTCTCACGGAAGGACTGTCATGATGTTCCAGGGCTCTGTGGGGCTCCTTTGGGAGCTGGGCTGGGGTGGGCCCTTATCAGCACCCTGCAGGGCAGCAGCAAGAGGGCATAGAATCATCGACTCATCGCATCATAGAAGAGTTTGGGTTGGAAGAGACCTTTAAAGGTCATCTAGTCCAACCCCCACTGCAATGAGCAGGGACATCTTCAACTGGATCAGGCATGGAGCAGCTGGGACACAGGGGAGGGGGTGGTGGCAGGAGAGACAAACCTTCCCTGGCTCCAGAGTAAGGGGGTCTTAGCAAAAACAGATTGGAAAAGGGCACCACAATACAGACAAGTGCTGGAACCATCTCCACCCAGTATCACACCGGTTTATTGGGTGCTTTCTGCCGGGGGGGCTCAGCTCCATCTGTGCTGCCACTGCACTGTGAGACGCAGCCTCTTGGCTGTCCCAGGGAAAGGATCTGGGTGTTCCCAGTGCCTGTGTCAATGCTGGCACAAGAGCCTAGCAGCTGTCCCAGGGCTAGACTGGCACTGAGCAAGGTCTCTGTTTGCAGACAGTGGAGCAGCTGTGCTCCACGCTTTGCTCCTTTCCCTACAAGAGCATCAGGCACAAGTGGGATCTACTTTGGCAGCAGTGCTTGCAGCTGGGAGGTTTCTCGCTCTCACGCTGGGACTGAGGATATTTCTAGATGCTTCCATGACTGAAGGGGCTGATATGGAGCATTTCCTAGGTCTCCTTCAGGGCCCCAGTGGCCTTTGAGGGTGGGAGTCATGCAGCAGTATGAGGACAGGAAGCCTTGTGCCAGCCAGTGCAAAGGTGGGGAGGACAGCTGCCTGAGCCCGCTGCTGGATCTGTGCCCTGCCTGTCTCTTGGCCCTGGAACGGAGGAGTCACTCCTCCTGGATTCATGCTGTGGTTATAAACCTCTCTCTTTTGCTTTCCGTCCGCCTCTCTCTGACCTGCAGGCCGCCTGCCTGTGCAGGAAGCACCAGACCCAGGTGGTTTGTGGATAACCTGCTGCTGGGTTACCACTGTTTCTTGGCCTGTATTGGCCATGCAGAAGATTTGCTTGCCTTGCACAAGGCACTGCACTGCACACATGGAGCAACAGGGTGTTCCTTTCTCTGGTGTTCCCTCATGTTCTTTCCGTGGCCAAACTCCAAGGCCCAGTACCAGAGACTGCTCTGGAAGCAGGAGAGCATGTTCTTCAGGTAAAACATGAGACCCTGGACAGCAGAGACTGGAAAATGTCCCACTGGTGGCTGTTTGTCTGAGATGTGGCTAAACCCTGACTTGCATGATCAGATTTATCTGTCCCAAAATGATATTGCAGCCTCACCAGCCTTGAGCTTCTTCCCTGCTTCCACCTTCCACCCATCCTGATCATGCCCAGAGTGGTTGGTAAACTTGGCGCTCTGCTGTGGATCCTGCTGGTATGTGCCTCTCTCCTGCAGGCAGCAAGCTGTGCAGCCGTTCCTGCCCCTGCGACCCCAGAGTGCTGCTGAGCCGGGATGGTGCCCGCCATGGTTCAAGCGGGGTTCTGGGGGTGGCACCTGAGACCTGGGGTGGGTGCTGAGGATGCCAGCTGCCATGGCTGCCCAGGTGCACATCGGAGGGGGAGGTCTGCCAGCCCTAGCTCCAGCCCCTGCGGTGCCCAGAGCCTACCCGGCATGCCCAGAGCCCCTACGAGAGCTCCTGCCAAGCTGCCAGTGGGCCATTGGGATCTGGCCCCATTCAAGGGCCAGGGAAGGGTGGGCTGGGGTCTCCCTGACCTGCTGGATGCCCTGGCACCCCGGCACAGTGCTGCGCTCCCGTGCACAGAGTTTGTGCGTTCTCAGCCCCGGGTGCTGCCCGGCGTTGGTGCTCGGAGAGGCCGGGCCTGAGCCGGGGGAGGCAAGCTCAGCCCCTGCCCCCAGCGCCGCGGCTCTCTCTGCCTCCAGGGCGGCCCTGCCCGCTCCCGACGGTGCCCGGGCAGGCACGGGACTGGGGTCAGCGGAGGGGACGGGGGTGCCCGGGCACCGCAGGGCTGCTGACACCGCAGGGCTGCGGGCAGCCCCTCCCCGCCCTCCCGGGGGCCGCGGCAGCCCGCGGGGGGGAGCGGCTTGTCCCCAGGGCCGGGGCCGGGCGGGCCCCGAGGGCAGGGGTGGGGTAGGGCCTGGAGCCGCGTCCCGAGGCACGGAGCGGGCCGGTCCCAGGGGCGGGGTCCCCAGGGCCGGTTCCCCGCGGCCGGTGTCTAGGGGAGGTTCCCCAGGGCCGGCTGCCCGGGGCCGGTCCCGGGCGGGGACCCGGCGCTGCATTCTCAGAGTCTCCAGCAGAGGCTGGGCTGGGCTGGGCAGGGCTGGCGGGGAAGGAGGGAAGGAAGGGAGCGAAGGAAGCGAGGGGGAGGAAGGCGGCTCTCGCCGCACATGCATCCCCAGCCACACACCCCGCCGCCCGCGCCCCGCCTCGCGCCGTGCCCGCCCGGTGCCGGCAGCCGGCTCCGCTCGCCGCCGGTCGGGGCTCCGCACTGCCCGCCGCGCCGAGGCTGCGATCCGCTCCGGGCCGGGGCGCCGAGGCTACGATCCGCTCCCTGCTCGGCAGCCGGGGGTGGGGGGGCTCCGCTCCGTGCTCGGCTGCCGGGGCGCTCCGCTCCGTGCTCGGCTACCGGGGCGAACCGCTCCGTGGTCTGCTGCCGGGGCGCTCCGCTCCGTGCCGGTGCGCCGCGCCGCCCGGGTGCCGCGCAGGATGCCGCGGGAGGCCGAGCGCCCTGCGCGGGGGGGCCGCCGCGGCCGCCGCCCCAGGTAAGAACCGGTGCGGGCGGCGGGCTCGGCGGGGCGGGCACCGCGGGGGAGCCCAACTTCTCCGTCCCTCGCCGCGCCGCAAACTTTGCCGCCGCTCGGCGGGGCTGCGGCTGGCGCTCCCCGCAGGTGAGTGCGGGCTCGGCCCTGCCCCCGGCCGCCCCGGGACCGCGGGCTGCAGCCGGGGTCGCCGCCACCTCGGGCCGCACAGCCCCGGCACCCCGGGGTGCCCCCGAATTCGCGCCGGGGCGGGAGCGCTGGGTCGCTTCAGTGTTGGAGGGCCGGTGATGCTGGAGATGTTGTGCCCCTTTGGGCATCGCTGCCAGGGTGCTTAGCGTGTGGTGCCCAGGGCTCCAGCACCGGCTCTGTCAGCAGCAGGGTTCCAGCATACCCTTCAATTAAAGCGCTCGGGTGCTTAAAGAGCTGCAGCTCATTTTTAAACCGGTGGTATCTTAAAACATCCTCTTTGGGCTCCTTCCTATCCAAGAGCTATCTCCCCATTTTTCTTGCTGAGACCAGAGCCCTTCATGCTAGTTACCACAGGGGCTTTGCTTGGGGATGGGTGTGTGGACGTGAGCCGAGATGCCCGAGGAGTCCTGCCCGAGTCCTTTTAGCAGGCAGGGTAACATCTCTCTTTACAGAGCCACATTTTTCTAACAACAAACTAAAAATAACTGTGCTAAAACTAGCACTTTCCTCATTTAAAATGTGGTTCCCAAATGGCTGTGCACAGGCCTTCTGGGAGCAAGTGCTGCAGCCACGTCTGCTCCTCCTGCATGCCCGGCTACAGCAGCTCGTCCAGGCCCAGAGCTGCCAGCGCCGAGTGTGTCTTACTGAGCGTCCTGGGAGCACATCCTGTGGCAGCCAGGCTCCTGCGGTCGCTCGCCGTGCCGGCAGGGGAAGGAGGGATGTAGTAGATGCCTCTGTTCTCTTTTTTGTTTGATTTGTGACAGTTGTAACATCCCTTACAATCTGGGGAGATCTGTGTTGTCTTTTCTTCTAACCTCATTTTATGCACGAACAAGACCAGTTACAGGGATGATGGTGTAGATAGCAGCAAAGAGAGGCAGGCTCAGAGTTCAGACATAACTTCATTAGACAGTGCAGTGCATCGCAGTGAAGCCTTTGGACCTGAGAGAGCTGAGAAGGACGGCTCCACCAGAGCTCTGCTTCTCCAGAGCTTGCTTGTATGGTGTGAGGAAATAAATGGGGAGATGTGTCTCTCTGTCCCTGCTACGAGGCTGGTACTACGCTGTTAAAATACCATGCGTCGCAACGACAGCCAATACCATAGTCTTGCACACCACCCAGGAAATCTCAGATGATGACTGCTTCTTTGGGACCTGTTTCTATCTCTTCAGAGTACCTGATGTTCAGAGAATGGCTGAAGCCTGCGGTCTCTGTACTTGTAGGTCTTGTGTCCAGCTCAGACAGAGCCTGGGCTTTGCCGGTTTTCCCTTATGAGACTGGTGGATGCTCTCCACCTCTTTCATGAGCACTGTGTAAGGAGTATTTGCAGCAAACAATTATCAGGGTTGGAGATCATGATCCTGGTATGTCAGTTTTCAAATGCTGAAAATAAATTGCTTCTCTGGCTTTGGGTGTCACATAGCAGGGAGAAATGGAAACAAGAGTCTGGAACGGTTTTCCTGTACTGACACTGTGTGTGTTTGTGTTCAAGGCCAAAGGGTGGTTGTCCTGCTCATTGATGAGATCCCTGAAAATGTTGACAGTACCCTGAGTGCAGCACAGGGTAGAGCCCACTAAAATCTGAATAAGCTGCCCCAGATTCTGTCCTGACTTTTGTATCGCGTACACCTCTCTGCTCCAGTGAGGTGGGAGTCAGAGCAAGTGAGGCTTGGTCTCTGTATGAAATGCTGGTTGCTGAGTAATACAACGTTGAAATTGGTGGGCTTGTGAAAGAAAAAGTATGTGCTGTTTCATAGGTAAAAGGAGCCAGCTTTGTTCCTGCCTAAAAAAAGAAAAAAAAAAAAGCCCTTTGCTTTTTGGTGCATTGGCACTTTATATGATATGGTGATTTCATACCTAGGACAGGGAAGTGGCTACTGAAACAAGGTCAATTTTAAAACTCTTTTTCAAAAGAAGCTAGCAGGTCTCCGGAAAAAAAATGAAAAGGCTGTCGGTGGGTTAAAAATAACAGTTAAAATCCTATTTTTCCGAGCTCTGTGTCAAATAATATGATATTTTCATGATTTAAAATGCAATATCATATTTGAAAAAATCCATAATTCCTTGCTTGTATGTAAGGATTCTCAGAATAGGGCAATAATTTACTGTTTGTTGTGTGTATTGTCTGATCAGCTTTTTGGTTTTTTTTTCACTTTGAAAATGATAGTAAGCTAGCAGGCTTGTTTCCTAGCAAATTTTACTTTTGTGCTCCTAATCACTAGCCCACAGTAGTAAAATTTGGTTGCAAATATTGTGGGGGAATGTTTGTTTGTTTGAAACCCCTTTTGCTACCCACGAACTTTATTTCGTTCGAAGGATTAGATTGTTCCTTGAAGCTAGGAAACAAAAATGGACTTCAGGTGGGATTTGAGCTGATGTTATTCCTTTAAAGTATAATTGCATATTTTTCAAATAATTATTTTTATATTTTGAAAGCCCATATTTGAAAAGTAAAGAAAAACAGATTAAAGAAGAAATAGTGTGGTGATACGTGTGTTCTTTCGGCATCAGGTCGCTAAACCCTATTTCTACGTAAGAATACAACCATGTATGAATTTGTGTCGTTATCTTTTAACTATGTGGTTATGCAACTGTGTTTGGGTTTACAAGCAATGACACTTCTCTGCAGATAAGTCCGTACATACCCCGAGGCACGGGCCATTTTGAGTGATCTGCTTTTTTGAAAAATTACATGTAAAGATTAGGTGGGTGTGAGTCCCCACAAGATTCCTCGCCTGAGGTGGTAGGTGGACATGGTGTACAGCGCCTTGCTGTTCGCCGAATCTCTTTTGTCTCTACCACCAGTTTATGCCATGGCATTTCCTTGCAGGGAAGGGTGGCCGATGGGAAGGGATGTAACCAGCTTTGCCTCAGACGCTGGTTGGGGACCTGAGAGCATCCTGCCCTGCACCCTTGGCACTTGCCGGCTCCTTGCTCTCCAGCTGGCCGGGCTCTCCCCGTGTTACCTTTCCTTGGGTGATGTCTGTGTGGGGCTGTGCCCTGCGCAGGTGAGGGTGCAGAGCTCTGCCCCTTGGATTTGGCTACTCTAGCATTTGCAGGGCTCATGCCTCCACGTCCCTGTGAGCCGTGTTGCTTGTGAAGCGCAGTCCCTGCTCCACCCCAGCTTTGTGGCTGGGTTTGGGCAGCAGATTGCTGCCTGTCAGCCTTCCCTGCTCCCGTGCAGACCTGGTGTATGGGGAGCTCATTGCAGGGGTTTGGGCTGGGACTCACCCATTCAGCTAGCATGGGTTGGGTGCCCACTACGTGCTCAGCCCTGTGGGGCAGCTGCAGCTACATCCAGTTTGTGGGTTGGTTTCTGCTTCAGAGAGCTGTGGAGGGGGCAGTGGAGGGGCTCTCTGGTCCTGCCGGTAGCCACTGCAGAGACCCATCCTCCCGGTTCACAATTTCTTTTTCATTTAATCATCACTTTTTATTATTTGCAAAGTCCGTAAAAGGAATGCAGCACATTACAGTAATTTTCAGTCTTACCCTTTGCAACAACCCTGTTTACAGAGACTAGTCCAGACTTTAGTGTTTCCTTCATTTTTTTTTCTTTTCATTGTCTTTTGTGCTGCTGCTGAGAGGAGATAGTTCTGTGTTACCCTGTTGGGGAAGTCTTGTTGGGTGGCATTTTAGAGCTGGTTCTACAGTGCAATGTCTGGGTAGCAAAAGTGCTCGTCTTCTTCAGCAATCTGTGCCTTCCCTAATCCCACAAGGCCCGCCGGGATGCCCGCAGAGGGTGTAGGTTCTTTCTTTTTCCTACAGAAACTGTGGGTTGGTGATGCCGTTCCTCTGATCTTCTTGCAGTGTGGTTTGAGTTCTCCCTGCAAATGGACGTCTCCGACTCTTTGCCAGGGTTACGGCACCTTCTCTTTTTTCCTTTGAGGACTTGGGGGACACTGTGGGCATGTGGTAGGTGGCAGCCAGGTGTGGAGCCCGCTGCAGCTGCAAAGCTCCCTTTGCCATTAACAGTACCTGGTGCACGTAAGGGGATACACGGCACTACTCAGAGGTGGGAGCATGAGGAGAGACTGTTCACGGCGCATGGGTTGGTCTGTGCCTCAGCGGGTTGGGCATGGCTTTTGGCAAGGGCCGGGTTTGGACTGGATCATTCCCTTCTGCTAAACCTACAAGCAGTGCTGAAAACCAAAGTGCTTTGCAGAAAGTGTCTCCTTTCTGTTGGGTGCCCCATCTCAGGACAGCTCACTAAACACAAGTGAGGGTTATAATACTCATTGCAAGCTAATAACATTTTTTTCAACAAATGGCAGCACTTCTCTGGAACCCCAGTCCTGCCCTGCTTCTCTTGTTTGTGGGAAATCTGCACTTGCCTCCTCTCTGCGTGCTGTGCCCCGTTCTGCTGCCCTGCTTGTCCTCACTTCCTTGCCTCTCACTCTGGCTCTGGCACGGCCATCAACGAGCCTGGAGAAATAAGCCCAACAGAGCTCATTCAGTTTTGACTTTACTCAGTGCTACGCTTCCTAATTTCAGATCTCTTGTGAGAGAGCTATGCCTTAGCTCACTCGCCGCAGGAGGGAGACTCTGGGCAAGGCGCCTATTAACACTACTACCCAGCTGTTGTGTGCGGGGTCTGCCCCACAGAGAGCAACCTTGCCTGTCTCACACGCTCTGTCACTGCTGTCGCCTGCGCTGAATTTGCCCCTGAGGGGCCGATGATGGAAGCTGTGGCTGCGATGGAGGTGATGCTGGGCCTGGTGCTTGTCAGCAACAGCCACGGATCTGCAGCTGCCCTGCGGAATCATTTAGCCGGGTGCTAACCGAGCGGAGCTGGGAGCATCCTGCCCTGGTTTAGGAGGCGGCGTGCCAGGGCCAGCCGCTGCATAGGGTGAAGCGGTCCTGTGCTCTGGCCTCAGCAGCTGTGTGAGCCTTGCTGACTGGGAAGGCCTTCCAGGGAGTCGTGAAAGCAGAACTGTTTGTCCAGCACCTTTTTGCAGATACTCCTTACCCCTCTTTGTTGCTCCTCCCTGCTACAATACTCCAGAGAACACCAAGGGAAAGGAGACGTAGGATTGCTGACATTGCCCCACTCACCATTGCCACTTCAGGTGGGTTTTTGTTAATCTCTTCCTAATTAACAGTAGCTGGTGGCATTAACAACTGCAGGTGACTTGAAGCCTGAGGCCCTCAACTCACCTGAAGCTGTTGATGGGCAGAAGCTTTCTGCAGCCAATGATGGGATGTGAAGGGAGTCGCCATAGAAACATCTTGGGCAATAAATGGAGCCTCAAATGCTTTGAATTCCTTTTAGCAGAAGCCTATGTGTGAGTGTGGGCACGGGCAGGTAGTTGTGTGCACGTGGATGGGGAAAGGTGTGTGTGCCCAGCAGGGTGAGGAGCGGGACTTTTGGAAACAGCAGCTGCAGGAGCAAGCACAGGATTTAAGCGCTGCTTTGGTAAGCTAGCATTTCTCTGAGGTTTTGATTGTAAAACTGAGTCAGAGCTGGAGTGTGTGAAATGGTCCTGATGCTGGTCTGGCAGGAGAGAGCTCCCTCTTGCAGATGAGGTGTCTCGGGTGCCTTACAGCACGCAGCCCCTCCTGTGTGCTGCAGCCACAGGCTTGGGGGGCAGGCAGGGAAGCCTTGTCCCGCAGCGTGGTGCGCAGCAGCACCTGGGAACTCAGCACCGCCTCTGCTGGTGGCACCCATCTGGCTCTGACCTTCTTTCCTGACCACTGCTGCCCTTCCCCGTGGTTTGGCACTCGGGAGCTGTGTGCAGGCAGATCCCAGCTTACGGAGGGTCTGAGGTGCCGTGCCCACCCGAGAGGCACTGGAGCTGGGTACCCCAGGATGTGCATCCTCCACCCCCAGGCCCTGTCCTGGCTCTGCCCCCCACCGCCTTCCCCGGCGGAGCCTGGATTCCCCTTGCTGGCGGTTCACTTGTGGGTCACTTGGGGGCTGGGGAGCCTGATGGCAGGCTGTGGGGCAGGTCGCTCCTCTGGGTCTGAGCCCCCACATGAGCCAGGGTCAGGAGGGACAGACAAAGGTTTGCCTGTTCCAGAGGCTTAGAAACCTTCGTGGTCTGGCTGTCCCAGGACAGAAGGGTCCTGGGACCCTTGGGACAGACCCTTGTTCTGGCAGCTGCTTTCTGCTGTGGGATGGCTGTTCCTCCTGTGCGGGATGCCCTGTGCAAGACAGTAGCTTCTGTGTGTTCCTGGGGATGCTGTGCGTCTTTCTCCAGTCCTGCTACCTTGCATCTCTGTCTGTCACACTGGGATTATCTCCCTCTGCTCCTACTGCTGCTGCTTCCTGGAATCCCAAATCCCCAAAATGCTGTTTCTCCAGTAATCCTTGTCATTAAAAGTAGCTCCTAAGCTCAGAGCACCTCCTCCTCTCCACAACCAGCACCCTGTCACCTTCTCTAGAGAGAAGCAGTTTGAGATGGGTGTGTACTAAAAGTGAGCAAATGAGCTTATTAACCTGGGATGGGATACTGCCCCTGCCCCCCCCCCCGCTACCAAACTCCAGAGTTACCCTTGGATCCTTCTGGGTTTTCATTATTCTATCTTTTAACAGTGTGAAAACATGTTTTCTGCCTTGTTGTTATGGCCATGACAACAAGGCACGTGGCTGGTGGTGGTGGTGTTGTGCATGTGTGGGAGAGGCATTGTTCCCCCCGTCACTAGAGTCTAGAAGGTCGAGGACATATGGGTGAGGGGTTCCTTCAAGAGCTGGACTTCACCAGATTTCTGAGCTTGGCTGCCTTCCCACTTATGAAATACAGCTGAACCTTTTGATAGCGGGTAGGAATAGCTGAGCATCAGCAGAGTCCTTAAGAAATTACATCCCTGCTTAAACTTTTGAAAGTCAGCTGAACACCTGTTTGGTACAGCCCTCCTGGGCTGTTCCTCAAGGACATGATGCTTTTGCGATAAAACTCCAGCTCCAGTCATGCTGTCCAGAGGCGGGGTGCACCTGTGCTGGGCATCCCCACCTGCACCGCAGGAGACGGGGAACCTTCCCGTGCCAGACCTGGCGCTTGCTCTGGCGGTGCCCGCCACCGAGGTGCGAGGTCAGCTCTGCCCGCCGCTGGTGCGTGGCCGGGCTGGCACCCAGGGCCTGGCCCCGAGCCCTGGAGCAGCTGCAGGCAGCGAGCAGGCAGTGAGAGGGCGTGGGGCTCTTCCTCGGGCCGCGTGCCGGCAGAGGGAGCCATGCATCCTCCTTTCATATGCACAGCCTGACATGCCAATTAACGAATTAATTTGAAAGGTGCTGTGAGAGATGAGATTAGAACCAGGACGCTCCACTGGGCAATGGCTCAGCTAGTCTCGCTGTGGCTGAGAAGTGACCGTGTCCTTCCCAAATCCCTCCTCTCTGCGTTGCCACCCAAGTTCATCTCTCAGGTGAACCCTTGGGTGGGTTTGATCTGGCCCAGCTTGTGGTGGCCGTGCAAGGCACGAACGGCCTCCATGGTGGGTATGGCAGAGGTTGATGCCAGCGCCTTGGTCAGCTGAGTGTGTGGGCGGTGGGCAAGCCACAGGCACGCAGCGGACCGGGGCTGCAACTGTGAGGTTCCACGTGCTCTGGGATGAGTGACCAGGGACTGTGGCTGAGCCTGCAGATGAAGACATGGCCTTGCTTTGCCTTGCCCAGGACTTGGCAATGGATAAGCTAAGGCAGACAAGAGCTTGTGAGCTGGTGCTGGGGTTGTGAAGTTTGACATCATTAGTCCTGCCTACAGGACTGACTGTTGTGCTGCAGACAATGCTGCTCCCTTCCTTGGTACCACAGAGCGATTGAGGCATAAAGTGAAATGCGAGCACTGAACCTTCCCCAGCTGGAGTAGCAACCACAGGTGAGCATTTCTGGATTTTGTCTGAAGAAGCTGTTTACATTTTTGTGTGATGGGAGACTCATGGCGGGAAGGATGCTGGAACCATCAGTTCAGGCTTGGATTGGTTTTACACCTAGAGTGTTGATGTGCTTTGGTGAATTAGAGATGGAGGGGGGGTGCTTCAGTGGGAGGTGATGAGCAGGGGGTGCTGGGCTGCTCCAGGACGGGAGTTGTGAGCTTATATCACAGGACTGAGAGGCTCAAAGCGTTGTGCGAGGAGAGCGGCAGCTTCTCACCGTGCCATGGCTGCTGCTTTCTGGTTAATGCATTCCGAACAGGGTCAGTCTGACTTCCTCTGCTCTGGCAGTGAACGTGGCCCGCAGCAGTGCTGCCATGTGTTTTGGGACTGTTGTGGGTTAACCCCGGTAAGCAGCTAAGCACCACACAGCTGCTTGCTCACTCCCTCCCAAGTGGGGTGGGGGAAGAGGAGAGGAAGAGTAAAAGCAAGCAAACTTGTGCATCAAGATAAAAATGGTTTAAGTGAAGGAGAAGTGGAAGAAGAGAGAAAGAAAACAAAACAAGGGATGTAAAGGCAAACACTCACTGCCTTCCATGGGTAGACTGATGCCCAGCCAGTTTCTGAGCAAAAGGTGGCTAACCCCCCTGAGCTCCCTCCTCTCCCTTTGTATTGCCATGCCATTAGATGGCATGGGATATCTCTTTGGTTGGTTTGGGTCATCTGTCTGGTGGTGACCCCTCCCAACCTCTCGTGCACCCCCAATCTGTTTACTGGGGAGGGGAGGCATGGTGAGAAGCAGAGAATGCCTTCTCTGTGCCTGATGGCACATTAGTGTGTTATCAGCGTTGTTTTGGTCACAAACCTAAAACACAGCACTGTATGAGCTGCTGTGAAGCCAATTAACTCCGTCCCAGCCAGACCCCGTACAGGGACTGTTAAACACCTTTTATTGTGTGCCCCTTTGGGGTGCCTGCACTGTAGGAAGGTGCCTGATGCCCTTTGCAAAAGAGCCCTTGTTAGACCTGGGCAGTGCAGTGGGAGATGTGGCCTCTGTCCTGTGGATCTGATGACAAAGGCACACTCAGACTGTCCTGGGCAGAAGCATGCCCCTGTCTGCCATGCTGCCAGGTGTGGTTTTTGTTGTGAGACGCTAGAGACCACTGAGTGACGGAAGCAAGCTTCAAGGAGCAGGGCTGCATGTGTGCAGTGAGCTGCTAGCTCAGCTGGTGTGAATTAGCCTCAGTCCATCACAGTGGTGGAGCTGCAATGACAGGATCTGACCTGTGACCACGCTGGGGCTGCTGCTGCTGAGTATCTCCCTTCAGTTCCTGGGCACAGGCTGCAGCCAGGCTTGGTGCTTCTAGGGAGGTCTCTTCCAAACCTTAGGCTGTCCCAGAACCAGAAAATCCTGCAGCTGAGCCTGTGCTGCTTATACCAAGCACTGTCCTGGTTGTGAAAAGCTGCTGTGAAACAGAAATGAGAGGGAGGGACCATGAAGCACCAGGCTGGAAAGCCTTTTCTTTAAACCACAGCTGAGCTGAGCTTAGGCAGAGGTAGGACACAATGTCTGGTCCTGGCTTCCACAAGGTGACACGTGCATTTCCCTTGTGAGCGATCAAAGGCTGGTACTGAGAATCATCTCTATCTTTTTTTATATCTAGTCCATCACTGTGCTATCTGGTGCCTCCCAAGTATATTTAGAAATAGCAATGACAGTTTTTCTTTCTACTTTTCTAGCCGGTGCACGAAGTGTTTGATAAGTTTATATGTTTTATCTGGCTTTGTGTGTGAGGTCTATCTGTGGCTCTGTGCATCAAGATGAGGAAAGCAGTCTCATGAGCTAATGCTTGTGGGGGGCTGAGGATTGCACAGACACAGTGCTTGTGTCTGGCTCAGTCCTGAACCTCTCAAAAATTTGGTATCAGCCCTGCTCAGAGCAGCTGTGTCTTGTGGTTCTGTTTTTGAATCACAATGACTGCATGTTTCGGTGTCAATTCACTGTAAGGTCTGATGGGAGAGGCGAGCAGCAAGAGATGTGTACAGCTCTGAGTACAACACGGGGGAGAATGGCTTTTCGGCTGGACACCACTTGGCTTTGGATGCCCAAGCTCTGCCTGAGGCTGCTGCCAGCCCAGCAGCCTGAGAAGGATGGTTATTTGGAGGGGAGGACATGAAGGAGCGCATTTGGCTGCATTGCAGGGCTCCCAGTTGACTTCAGCCAGTCCAGTGTTCACCTCCCGATGAGCGATGGGGGCCGGGAGCCTGGCGTGGCAGCATGCAGGGGCCCGGCATGGCCGGAGTAAGGGTGCACGAGCAATTCGGGGTTTCAGCACTTCTGCGTCTGGCTGCTTGGGTTGGGGGTGGTGGGCTCTGGATGGACCTGTTCCTGCTCGGGCACGCGCTGGGGACTTTGGGGTGATGTGCATGAGTTCTAATGCAACTGTCGTGAAACAGGCTAGGGAGGAGCGTGGAGAGTGAAACAGCCTGTGGGATAAGGGGAGAGACAGCAAGGGACTGCAGCGTAGTGATGGAGAGAGCAGGATGCAAACGGACAAGGTGTGTGAGGATGACAAAGCCAGAGAAAGCTGTGTTTGCACGTGGGGAAGCAGGAGTGTGTCTGTGTACGTTTGTGCTGCGCGTTCTCCCCATCTCAAGCATGGAGCTGCTTTGGGGAAGGGATGCATGCTCCTGGTGAGGGTGCTCAGAGCCAGCTTCTTTCCATTTTTTTTTGGTTGTGAAGGTCTTTCTCTGTCACCAGTACCAAGTGGCTGTTGGGCTGTGTGCTGGATGGAGAGAATGAGGTCACAGGAGTCCTGCGCGTGCACCGGGGCATTCTGGGGGAGGCCCCTTGCTAAAGCAGTGCAAGGCTGCAAACGTGCAGTGGGTCTGAAGGACTCGGAACTGCAAATGACTGCACCTGCCCGCGTGGGTTTCCGTGCCCCCTCCTGTGTGCACGCATACTCACATGTTCCAGCACGCTCCCACTTGCTCACGTGTATGCATATCTCTCCTTGGCTCTATTCTTTCACTTGCACTTTGTCCATTTGCTTTTCTGTCCTCCCTGTTGCTACTGTAATCTCCCTCTCTCTCTCTTTCTGCCTTTGTTCCCTGGGCTGCTTTGCTGCCTCTTACTTCACCATGTCCCTCTTTATTCCTTTTGATAATAATAACATTAGAACCTACATACAAGGCCCCAAGGTCCCTGCTTTGTGCAGATACATCAGGAAAGACCCTTCAAAGCCTGTGTGCTGGAAAGAGAAGATTCTCACAGTCTCACTATTGCCAGGACTGGCAGAGGCAAAGGGCTCGATTGTGAAATACGACCTGTACAAAACCCCACAGCGTGTCCTGTGTCCATCCCGGAATGTCAGAAGTGAAGATGCCAGTCTTGTTTGATGGAGTTTTACACCAAAGCCCTGAACCCTTCTGCCTGATTGAGGAATTGGCCAATTAATCTCCCTTTATCACTTGTGCTGAGCAGAGTGGTTGTTCAGAGCTCCCAGTCTGTCCCTTCCTCGTTGTGCCGTTGGTTTGGTAGTGACATTAAAGTGAAGCTACTTGCGGATTCTGTTCTAGTCTGCTGTGTTCACGTGCTTCGAGCTTTCAGAAATGTTCTCCTTTTCAACTGCAATTTGCACATTTGGCCTCTGCTGAGAGCTGATGCTTCAATAGGATGCTGAAGTCTGGTGGTTGGAAAGCAGCATGACATGCTGAGGCTGTCTTGTTTTGCATATGTGGTGTCCACTACATTTCCTTTGCTTAAAGGTCCTATGTGGCTGCTGGATGCAGGTGCACAGTCTGCAAATACAGCTGGAGGAAGTGGAGAAGGAATCACATATTTTTTTTCTTTCACCTGACAAAGTGGTCTGAGTTTCTTGCAGAGGGAAGGCTAGTACTGTAGCTAGCTTGCAGAATCATATCCCGAAAGCTATGGTGTTCTTGTTGGTTGGTCATAAGGACATGGCTCTGCTGTGCTAGTCCATCAAGATTCAGGCTCTAGCTAGAAAAGGACTCAGAATCAGGAGATGGATTTAATGCTTTAATTTTTTTTCCTCTTAAAGTTCTCCAAGAAATGTGCATCCTGTCTGGACCTGGTCAGGTAAAGTCTTTGAACAGCACCTATAAGTACTGGCGGGGCTGCCCTGTGCTGGCTGCCTCTCTAAGGGTCTGTCTGTGTCCCATTGGACTCAACCAGGAGATGCTTGTGATACGGACAGTAGCAGGCATCGTTCTGCTTGTGGGGGGTATGTGAGAAGTGTGATGGAGTTGTCAGAGTAGGGAAAGCCTGGGTCTGTCTGGCCAGTGCAGGGCACGCTCCCGGGGCAGACAGGACAGAAACAGAGCAGGGCATCGTCGCCTGTTGTAGCGTTCACTGGTCTGTGCTGGAAGAGCCAGGATCTGCCCTTCCTTAAGGGGAGGTGGGAGGACCAGCACTCCTCACCTGCGTGCACAGGGGAAGGCAGTGGGGCTGGCGTGCCTCTCTTCAAACTGTCCCATCGCTCCTGCTCTGCAAACTCTCCTCCTCTTGCTAGTTAATATTAGTATTCCGTTTGTGGAACGGGCTATGCAATTAACACAAAGGTACAGTCATTCATTCTGACTGGAGGACTCGTGGGATCAGATGTACTGGGGATAGGAAGCAGAGGCTTTCTGCTGGGAAAGAATGTCACAGCACAGCGGACACAGAAATGAAAAGCTATTAATAATGATCCCAGAACTTCACTTCCATCAGCTGTTTATTTAAAGGTGCTCCGTATTCAAAGCCTCCTGATTTATGTGGGCAATAACACTCACAGTCCTGGGATCACTTTTTTAAGCAAGGCTAATGGGGTGAAACCATCATACTGCGACAGTAGAGATCAAGCTGGGAAAATGATACTGGAGAGAAAAATAAACTATTGCCTAGATTATCCAGGAGCTACGCTGGGCTGGGAGTTGGTGTGAGCTCCCTGCTCTTCCAGCATTTATTAAGGCTTTTACTTTCTTTTTTTTTCTTGTTCTTTGTGAACAGAATTTACCGGGCATGGAAGGATATAAAAATTTGATTCTACCAGACAGGATGCTAAAAGCTTCTGGTTTTGCATTCAGTTGAAGTTTTGTCTGTAGTGCAGCCATGTGTAGCAGTTCTGCCATGCAGGGCCCCGGGGGAGACAGCCTCCCCATCCTTGTCTCCAGGGGTTCCCATCCTGACTCAGCCCCGTTCCTGCGGGACCGGTCCCTCCAGGGACAGGGGTTTGTCCCTTGCTTGGTTTTGCTTGCGCAGCTGTGGTGCGGGGGCACCTCTGCCTTCAGCTGTGTGCCTGGAGGGGTGGAGGTGAAATGTTCAGGGCTGCGGAAAGGAGGGGGAGAAGGGGCTACTCTGCCCTGGGGGGAGACCAGTTTCCATGAGGATTTTCATCACTGGGGTGTTTGCCCTGGCAGCAACAGTGAGGGCTTGCTGGGGCCATGAGCACCGGGTCAGCACTGACCTGGCTGATAGATTTGGCACAAACTGCTGATGTTTACCTCTTCCTGCAGCTGGGAGGGTGGGTTGTGAGTGCAAGAAGGGCTCGGGGCGGGAGGAGTGAGAGCTGTGCCAGTGTCTGCTCAATGAGCAAGTGAGCCCTTGGGGGACAATAGTTGGTTTCACCAGCTCCCTCTGGACATCTGGCAGTGTGCAGGAGTGCCAAATGTTGGTCATCCAGAGCATACATGACTTCGTGGTGTCTGTGAGGCACTGAGCAGCTTTTGGCAAAACCTGCCTGGTTTTCCTGGGGAAGTGAAACAGCACTTAATGCCGCCGAGCCATGATGCTGGCAGTTATGATTCGTGTTGTTCTGGACAGGGTCTGACTCCTGGGACATGACTCCCAAGTGCTGTGCGTCATCAGAAGCTAGTAGTGGTGATGTAATCAGTAGAATGAAACAGATTATTCCAAATAAATAATGCATCTATCGTTAATGAGCAAATGCAAAATTTAGCCTGTTGCTGTTGTCTGCAAGTTGCCTACAAGATCATCATAATCTTAGTCTGTTATAGGCTGGAGAAAGCCTTTATCTACAGGTCCTTGGTGAACAGTGTGCTGTGAGGATTGCTTGCTTGGAGACTCGGCCCATCTGCTCCAGCGTGTAGGTCCCTGGCCCAGCAAGAGGGTCAAATTCCTCCTGGTTGTGCTGTGAGGGGAGGTGGGCTTTGCTTTGAATGAGTCTCTACCTGGGTGACCATCCAGAGGCTCTTCTGAGTCTGGGAAGCTCTGGTGCCCTTTCTCAAGAACATCTGCTCGCTACTGGCCTGTTTCTGCACAAAGTGCAGCCTTAGGGACCCAAGGAGGTACCTAGCAGGGCTGTGATTGCCTGGGGCAGCCCCGAGGGGTGTGCGGTGGCTCAGTTCTTGTTTGTGCTCCTCCTGGAGACACAGACTTTCAAATAGACTTGGCCTAAACGTGCTACCTGTGTAGGATTTTTGCCAACTGTGGTGGATTTTTCTGAGCAATGCTGAATCTTAGCAAAGCGTATTTGCTTCCTGTTTGGGGGTAAGGTTGTGCAACATTCAGCTTCAGGTTCCTGAATTTCTGTGTACCAAGAGTCCTTCCTTTCTCCCCACTGTGTTTGCTCAGGAATTTCTGGAGAGCCGGAAGGTTTGGGGCTGGAGTCTTTTTTTTTTTTTTTTTCCCCCACATGCCAGAAAAGTTTGTGTTTAGGTAGGACAGTATTGCTCGGGTGGTTGGTGATGATGACGGTGCATTTGGGAGTGACGTGTGCTTGCATGGTGCTCTGGCTACCGCACGGATGCCACAGGGGCAGGTCTGGTAGCCTGGGTGGCTGAGGAGTGCAGATGCAGAGCAGTGGATTTTGACAGAGTATCGTTGCAGAGATAACTTTCTTATCCGTTATACTGTCTTGTTTCTAATTCTTATTTAATGAGCTCCTCTGAAAATAAGAAAATCATTGTAACAGTTTTCTTAAGTGTGAAAGATCAGACTGAAATTGTCATTAAAGAGACTAATTACTCTCATTCTTCCACCTTTGTGACAGCTGTTTATTGCTGCAGACCTTGTCCTGAGGTGCTGAGGAAGCCACTTGCCTCTTCAGGCTGCTTTTGGCCTGAGGTACCTGCAACAGAAAGTTGGCGCCTGGTTCTAATGTGAGCTGTGCAGGACTCGATTGTCCTGTCACACCGGAAAAAAGTGCTGCTCCAGCTGCGGGTGTGAGACCTGTGGTGCAATTCCCCCAGCTCTTGTCCTGCTTTTTCACTGCTCTCTTGTCCTCCCTCGTGACCTCCCCACTTCAGCATGAGTGATCCTATGCTGACTTGGTCTTAGTTGCAAAATGACAGCGTGCTGCCACCCAAAGAGACTTCCCTGGTCTCCTGTGCTCTGTAAAGAGGGGTCATGTGTCTCCTATCACCAGGACTGAGAGATTTCCAGGGACAAAATTGCCAGGAGGATTAAAATGTACAGGGAAGAAGAGTAAGCAGCAGCAAGACCTTCCTGAAAGCACCATGTGCCTGTCTTAGTATTTATTTAACCAGAGGACTGAGTCTGAGCCTGACCTTGAACCCTGAGCAGCAAATTGAAGGAGGTTTCTTTGAACCCTCCTGGTTCAGTACAGTACAGGAATTTGGGGAGACTTTCCAGAGAGGTGGAAAGTGGCAGGCAAGAAAGCTGTGAACATCTGAACATCTTCAATTTTCCATGTAATCACACAATATTGAATGATAAATAATTCATGCATCTGCCAAACATTTGATTAAAAGAACCCAATTCCCTCCACATTTGTCAAAGTGTAAGAATTCCTTTTGTGGTTTTTTTTATTTTATTTTAATCTGTCCTTTAAGTCCTGTCCAGATGCCCACTTGTCTGGGCTATCAGCTTTGGGCAGTCCAGTGCTCGTGCCTTTCCTTTCTTGTCACTTCTGGCCCCCAGGGCCCAAAGAAGTGGCAGCAGGATGGACGGAGGGGAGCAATGGTGGTTCCTGTGTGTCCTTGGGCTGTGCCATGGGGATCAGCTCTGGTAGTGGCGGCTTGTGGGGGGTTCTCTGCCCTGTTGTGTGGAGCATTTCTGGCTCCTTAGGACGTAGTGGGGCATAAAAGATGCAAGGCTGTTGGGAATGCAACTTCTGACTCTGTACAGGGTGTTTGTAAGAGGATGACTTTCAGAAGCGGCTGTCTATCCAGAGGAACTCTGTCCGCCCCAGCAGTTGACAGAGATGCTGCAATGGCTGCAGACGTCCCCCCATGACCAGCGCTGTTAACCCTTGGCTTGTGGGGGCAAAGGACCTCTGATGCTCTGTGGTGGTAGTGCCAAACCTGGGGCAAGGATGTGCAGTAAGTGTGATGGCTCCAGCGTCCATTGTTGCAGGCAAACGTTGGAGGACTAGCAACGTCACCTTGTCTTCCTGTGCAGCTAGAGATAGCGTCTCCTTCACATGCTCTTTCAGCTTCAGCTGGGTGTTAATGCCAACTGGGCACTGCCTTCCAGTTCCTGCTTGGCCAGTCCCCTGGCTCACTCCAGTTCTTCAGAA
The DNA here is from genome assembly GCF_011004875.1 of Balearica regulorum gibbericeps. Classification (NCBI taxonomy): domain Eukaryota; kingdom Metazoa; phylum Chordata; class Aves; order Gruiformes; family Gruidae; genus Balearica; species Balearica regulorum. Next base: position 7,989,333 of record NC_046199.1, read on the forward strand.
GTTTCTTGCAATAGCCTTGACTAAGATAATCTCCTGTAATTTATGGATTTTGCTTCCTCCATGGGGTCCCTTGTCATTTTCTGCCAGGTCACGACTGAACTCATTGCTTGTTTTTTTCCCTTTCAGTTTTTATATCAGATTTGGTCTTGTGGCAATGGGGCTTCTCTTTTTTGTTTGGTTGTTTTTCTGTCTCCCCTCTTGATTTTTTTTTTTGGTCTCCCCTCAGCTGTTGAGAACTGATTCTTCTGCCTGTTAATGATTCTGGTCACAAGCCTTTGAGAAGCTGGACAGATAGGTCACGTTTTCTGTCTCTGCTGAAGCAATTGGTGGGTCCTGGCACGCACAGTGCTTAGCAGCGTACGGCTTTCCTATGCAAAGGAAAGGCTAGCTGTGCCCTGTCAGATCTGAGTGCTCAAGTGCTTTGTTTTGCTTTTTTGCTAGCACTTCAGGCAGTTTGTCAGGTTCACAGGAAAGAGCGACTTGCCTGCGGTCCCTTGAATCATCCCTTGGGATCAGCCTTCTCTCTTCCATAGGGTTGGAGACGCCAGCACTCCTGATGCATGGGGCTCGGCGCGGTGGCAGCAGGAGTTTGTGCTGCAGATGTTTTGCTCTACGCCAGCGTCTCTGTGTTCAGCTGTGCCAGTGCCGATGGGTGTACCCTGAGCTGCTGGATACCCAGGGGATTTGTGGGGCTAGGGAGACCTCCCCTCTCGGAAGCAGGAGGGAAACACCTGCTGCTGCTGCTCCTTTGAAGCTGTGCTGAGTGTTGCATGTGGGTGTTGGTCTCTTCTCCCAAGTAACTGGCATAAGGACAAGAGGAAATGGTCTCAAGTTGCATCAGGGGAGGTTTAGATTGGATATTAGGAAGAATTTCCTCACTGAAAGAGTGGTCAGGCATTGGAACAGGCTGCCCAGAGAGGTGGTGGAGTCACCATCCCTGGAGGTGTTCAAAAGATGTGTAGACATGGCACTTCAGGACATGGTTTAGTAGACATGGTGGTGTTGGGTTGATGGTTAGACTTCATAATCTTAGAGGTCTTTTCCAACCTTAAAGATTCTATGAATAACTGCAGCAAGCAGGATCCTGAGGGGGAGCAATGGGGATGTCCAGGGAGCAGGAGGGACTAGCAGAGCTGGTGTGTAATGGATGGGCAGTGCAAGCACTTGCAGTCCCTGTGCTGAATGGCAGGAAGGGACCTTGGAGGGTGAAATTCAGAAAGTGGAAACCACAAATGGCATAGCAGAGCAGTGGCTGCTGTCTCTGGGGTCAAGCAGTTCCTAGGCTCTGGATGTGGACAGCAGTCCTCTCTGGCGCTGTGGTTTCTCCCATCTATCTGACTCGCCTCCTCGGCGCTTGGAGGCAGAGCTTTTGCATGCTCAGCTGGGACAGCAGCTTGTCCTGGAGGCTGATTGCTCTGCCTGGTTAGTCAGAGCCTCCTGAGAGCTATGGTCAGCTGGCTCCTTCTCTGGGGATTGGTGCAGATCTGCAGGCCTTGCTGGTGCAGCTTGCTCTGCTTGATGCGGCCAGCTGTGCTCCAGCCTCCAGATGTGTTTTGGTGTAGAGTGGCTCCATGCTTTCTGCTCCTTTCTGGCTTAGAGGTGGTTTTTCCCAGGCCTGGGCAGAGGGAATCATGTGTGTATTCACAGCCACAGGAAGATGCCCTTGCTTCCACCTCCTCTCAGAGATTGTTTTTAAAGGCAAATTAAAAGTATTGTGTTCATGTAGACAAGGCATGAAAATTCCATATTTGGAAAAGAATTGCTGCAGAGCGAGACCGTTATGGCTGTAAAACCCTCTTCCCTAAGGCAGACTTTGAGATTTTCTTTGCAATTAAAATTTCTTTGAAACTTGGACCAAAGAAGATTTGGAGGAAAAAATCTCCTGAACTTTGAAAATACTTTTTTCCAAACAATGCTTGTGTGAGAGCTTTAACAAATACTGTTCCTCCCAGTGTGTCTGATAGCAGAAAGTGACTGAACATGAGAAGTCAAAAGGTTGTGAATAATTCCTGCTCTGACAGTTGCTGCACTCTTCTATTAGAATTTCTCAAGGCACCATCAAAGGTGACAATAATTAAACTTAAAGTAACTTAAAAAGAAGGGAGAAAATGGATGTTTAGTCATGCAGTCCTGAGTATTGTGTAGGTAGAAATTCCTTTTGGAAAAAACAACTTTACCTGGACTGTGTGGTAAGTTTATCTGAGAAGAAAAGCAGAGGAAGAAGTCCCCTGCTGGGAGAATAATTCCAAGGAAACAGCAAGAGGAAACCCAGAGATTTAATTCAAGAATAAGCATGACTAAAATTTTACTAAGTATAATGGGCTTTCTGCCCTGTGTCAAAGCTGAGGCCAGGGTGACATTAGTGAGAACTTGATTTTTATCATTATCTGCCTGTCTTCTGTGCTCTGTATCAGGGCCGAAGTCTTGCCAATAGGCAGATTGCTATCAAACTTTGCTTTGCAGAGTCTGGACCTGCACTTGGGATATGTTCATCCAGTAATTGTAGTTACACAACCCTTTCACTGCCTAAGTAAAAATAAAAGTAACTTAAATATCTTCTTTCAAAAGCCTCTACAGTTTTGAATCCCTTGGCCACTTATCTCCAGCATTTGTACACTCGGATGCTGTGCGCCATCCAGATTAGTATTTCTAGCCATTGCTCACTCGATTGGCAAAATGTGGTGAGATTCCGGAAAGGACGCCGAATGAGCGCGTGCCTTCTGCAGAATGTATTTCAGCAGAGGGATGCTTTGGGGGTTCCAGAGCTTGCAGAAAACCCGTCTAACTTGCAGTTGCTCTCTGTGGCACCACAGTATTCTGACACATTGTCCAGTGTTGTTTTAGCCAAACGTTGGGCCTCAGTGCCACATCACTGATGGGATGTGCTATGGAATGGGAACTTGCAGTGCAGTGGCGATGATCATAATCTGTCTTGATGTGAGTGGATGTCCCACACCTTTGCTCTCACCAGTGCTGATGTCCCTTACAGATGAGCAAAGATTCCAGCCAAAGACACTTGTTTATGGTGGCTGTGGGTAGTGCAGTGGTGCAGAGGGAATTGGAGCAGCAGCCAGGCTGTGGTGTTGGTCCCTTGTGTTTTAAATCTGCAGAGCACTCCCTGTAGGACTGAGGGCTGGATGCTCTGACTATTCCATTGTCCAGCCCAAAGGGGTAATGGTAAAATACCTCTTGGATGCTAGGAAGGAGCTGCGGGAAGTTTTGGGGATATAGGTGGGTGCTTGGCCATGGTGCAGTGGTCCAGGGTTGGTGTGGTACTGAGGTGCAGTGTCAGAGGCAGCGGGTGGGATGTCGGATGCTTGCATGTGGCATGCTTGCCATGTGGCCTGATCTGGAGCTGATAGTGTCTTATGTCTGGAAGATTGCCTCTTCCCTTGTATCTAGATTTCAAGAAGTTCGTAAAAGAAAATAAGTATCTTTGCCTCATCTTGTCTTACAATATCCAGTAGAGAAAGCGAGCTCCAGAGAGCCTGAGTTCACGTCTTAGCCCTAGGCCTGGAGATTATGAACCATCTTAAAGCTTTGCAGCAGCCTTGCCACACTTATATTACCTCCCTACAACAGATACTAGAAGCATGCTCCAGCCAGACCGTTCTCCTTTTCCCAGGAAGGGGAGCATTAAGTGGATTTGAATCCTGTTTAACAGGAGGAGACGTGGTTACACGCCGCGTGCTGCGCTGTAGGCAGCACTAGAGAAGAATTGCTGTTGAAGTAATTGCAGGCTTTTTGCTGCCCCATCTCCCAGCGAGGTCTGTCTGAGGCTGGGCTGTCATGCCGCCCACGTGCTGGGGTGCGAGCCAGGTGGGCTCCCCATGGATGCAGACTCTGAGCCGGCGCTAGCGCGGTCGCCGGAGCTGCTGTTGTGCACGTGGCCTCAGCTGTTCCCTTGCAGCTGATGCAGTTGGCACGTGTGGATGGTGCTGGACCCTGCGCTGGTCTCCCTGGTCTCTGCTGTTATTGCTGCGTGCAGGACGTGGCAGAGCTGCCCTTGGGCTCACCCGCTGAGATCTCGGGTAAAGGCACACTGGGGTCGGGAGGTGCTGGGCAGAGAATGGAGGGGTCTGGTTGGTGCTGGAGGTCTGCCCTGCTATTTGGAGAGAGTCTCTAGACAGATGTGTGTTTGGGGAAGGAGCTGGTGTGACGCTGTGGTCATCTTGCCGCTCCAACAGCGAGGCATGTCCGACTGATCACTGAGGACCCTAGCAGGAGCTTTTGTCTATCTGACTCCTGTCCTGTGTCATCTCCAAAGACGCTGTAGTCCTGCCCGTTGGAAGCAGCACTGCAAACCGCTGACATCTACACCCATCTCCAACCTGCCTCTGACATCTACAACCATCTCCCCGTGCTCTTCTCTCCACCCTCCCTGTGTAGTAGCTATGCTCAGTGCCAAAGGTGACAGAACAGTGCTGGGCCAGCATGGCTTCCTCGTGATGTGGTAAGAGATACCAGCTCCAGACCAGCAAGGCAGACCTTGGGATGCAGGCACACCACGGCTCTTCCCCAACCCCCTTTGTTGTTGCATGGTCTGCCCTTGGGAAGCCAGTGGAGAGCACAGTGTGAGGAGCAACTGGCCGGTAGCACAAGAGTCCACAAGCTCCCAGTTTTCAGCTGTGAGGGTGGGCTTCTGCATGCAAGTGCTGGAAGCAACTGCTGGTCCCTCCCTGGAGACTGACTGTCCCTGCTGTCCTGCTGTCTGCTCCTTCCTTGTCGTTGTTGGGTAACAGGGCTGGAGCAGAGTAACTGGTACTCCCAGTTTGCACTCGTTCTGCAGATGGCTAACTGAGCAATGAGGGCCATGCTCAGGACCATAAGGGTCAGGACTGAGGTGTCGTCTCTGACCAGCGACCTTCTTGCTGCAGCCTTTGTTTCTTTGTGTCCTTTGGGGTGTGGGTATGCTGCGGAAAAGCAGGAGAAGGCTTGAGCTTTAGGGAGCTCCTGTCTCGTGCTGGTATTCATTCTGTGACTCTGCCTTCCCAGGGGTGGCACAAGCAGAGCCTCACTCCCCAGCAGCTTTTGTAGCATCCCTGTAGCCATTCCGATCAGATGGAGCAGTCCTGATGCTCATGCAAGGCTGTTCATGCAACTCTGCTGGGAAGTGCTAAGAGCCAGCACCGTGCATCCAGGCCTGCGTTAGCTCCTGCAGCGAGCTGGGGTCGAGGAGGGAGGGCTCTCCTTCCGCTCTTTTGCGTCTTTCGTAGCTGATGGAGAGCTCTGCAGTTTTTGCTGATAAGGGCTTGTCCAAGAGGAGCAGTACTGGTGTGGCAGTCCTTCCCGTAGAGCTCCCGGGGGGGCTCGCCCGGCCTCTGGCTGGGATCACCCCTCCCTGCGCTGCTGGGGCACCGCTGCCCAGGCTCTGGGACTGCACCTGCGCAGGGCAATAGTGCAGTTTGGAGGTGTAGGACTCTGATGTACTGGGCAGTGCTATCTTTGTGTGCTGTTGTCTGCCTGTGTCTTCCCCCTCCCCCACTTGCTTTCCCCTGCATCAGCCTACATTTGTAAAATGAAATAAATATTGACACGGACGGGATGCTATTCAATTTGTCCTGATCACTGGGCTGCGGTGAGTTCTGACAGAGCACAGTGTAAAACATAAGCTCAGGATGTAATTTCTACTGTCAACATGATGTACAGTATGGCTGTGCCAAATACACACCGACAAACTGCACAAGCTCTTGTGGGGAGAGGGAGGGAGTTGTGCTGATAGTTGGGAAACAGGGATGACAGAGCAGCGGGAGAGGGGGGCATCACCCTGGGCCCAGGGTGGTGCGAAAGTCTGGTGCTTCATCGCATGCATGAAAGCCTGCCTGGCACAGCAAGCACCTGGGCACGCTGCCGCGTGGGTGTGTGTGTGCTGCGCACCTGGGGCCCTGTGCTGCTGCCTGCTTGGGATGCTGTGCTGCGGGCTGGATCTGGCTGCAGCAGCAGCTCCTGCTAGTTATTTATGGCTCCGCTACTCACGTGTGGCAGAGAGAAGTGGCACTTCCGGCTGTTGGTGGAAGGTCTTCAATAATATGGGGAAATAAATGTTGTGCTGGTCTCGGTTCCTGCGCACAGGACCTTCTGTGGCGCTTTGCAGCCCTGGGGTACTTTGAATCCTGCTGCAGCGTGTGCAGGCTGCTGCAAGGGCACGAGCAGAACTTGGGGCTCTTGGGTTCGCTGCCTCTGGAAGAGGTCTGTGATGTGGCAGCCAGAAAGGTGTGCTCACTGAGGAGAGAGATGGCACTGACCCTAGCTGTGGCCTGAAGCTGTGACAGAAGAGAAACAGGCTGAGAATTTGTGGGTGGAGAAGAAGAATCCAGTTTGTGGCAATGAGCCTTGCCACGGATGTGTGTCTGGGTCAGTGTTTGTAGGTGGCCCTTCCTACCAAGGGCTGGTCCTCGCAGTAAGCTGGATAGATTGGCTTTGCAGTCTGGGACCTGAGCCTCTTAGAGGCGCATCGAGGCGAATTGGGTTACACTGCCTCCATTGCTGCCTGTAGGAAGAGCTTGCAAACAGCTCAGCTGAATGTAGCTGAACTTTGGACACGTGAGGCAGCCACCAGCAAACCACATTAGTTCAGACGTAGCAATAAGATGAGAAATCTGTTAAATGTAAAAAGCGGCATAATGGCTGAGACTCTAAACACAAGGTTGTGGTTCCCACAGCAACGGCAGCCCAGCCCATGCGTGCTCAGCGGGACTCTCCTCTCTGTGGCAGTAGCTGCTCTGTGGAGTGCTCAGATGCAACAGGGCTGAGCAAGTTGCCTTGGGAACTGTGGGCCAGCTTGTCTGCCAGCCGGGGAGCAGCTCTGCTGGAGCCGTGCTTGCCCACTGCGGCATCTTTTGCCCTCTCTTCTCTGCCTTGCTTTAGTGCGTGCATTGAAATTGTTGCTTTTACTGGTTTATTGATACTGTTTGGGATTTAGCTATTCCGTTTATATGCTGTAACTCTGGCAAGGCTGAAAAGAGGCATGGTGCCTGTTTCCCCAATGAGTAGCAGTGCCATCCCTGCGTGCGTACAGCTGGCTGCGGGATGTGGCTCAGGTAGTCAGGTTGTGGAGGAAATCGGCAGCTCGCAGCTGCCACTCAGGTGTGAAACGATGCGATGAGGGGAAGGAGGATGGCTCCTGCTGCCCTCACGGAGCCAGTGTTGATGCTGTCTGCCAGCTGTGTGCCCGAGCACTGCGTGCTGGAGACAGCGTGCTGCCTTCCTGCCAGCTCGGCGCCCTTGGATGCCGACGTTACTCGTAGTGCCTGGGTTTGCACTGTTGGGCTGACTTTCAGCCTCCCCACGTGTTCAGGAGGTCTTCAGTGGTTGCAGAGTCGCTCTCTGGCAGTGGCGTTGCTGCCTTGTCAGGCTTCTGGCAGGGCTTTATAAACTGGTGTGGAACAGCCTGGATGGCAACGAGAGAGTGTCAGGGTGGGCAGAGTGGGAGACTTCAGCAGCTGGTGGCTGCCTCTCCCCAAGGCTCTGCTTACGCAGTAGTCCCTGAGAACATGTGCAAGTAGACTATTTGTAAAGTTCCCTTTCTGGCGGTTGCATTTACTGGGTACAACCCATTGGTACTTGGACTTTGGACACATCTGGAGGCGTTACCCGCAAAAGTGCTGCGGAGTGGCAAGGGCAGAGATACGGCATAGGGGGTTCTTCCCACGCTTTTGGACTGGGTGCTGGCCTGAAGCTCTTGCTCTGGCACAGCTTGTGCTGGTCAGTTTATTGACATCTCTTGCTGTCTGGGGAACTTACTCCAAAATAGCCACAAATTTCCCAGATGTGAGAAATTGGAGAGATACCTTTTGTGGCAGTGGTGCACTATATCTTGTTAAATGTATCTTCTATATATCCATGTAAGTGTGATAAAATGGGTTTGTACGTGTCCAGTCACTGTCATTGCGAGTGTCTTGCTCTGAAGTCTGCTGCAGGTGGGGCAGCCTCAGCTCCGTCGCCCCAGAGTGGAGACCTTGATATCAGTGTCTGATCGATGAAGGCTGCAGTTCCTTTACCCTGTGAGACTTCTGACGGTGGGAAGGACTGACTCAGTCCATCACCCATCTACAGGTCATCTTGCTCCCCTAGGTATAGTCTCTGATGTTAAATATTTTGATGTTTGATAAGGGTTCTCACCAGATTGGCAAGGGTAGCTGGCCCTTCAGGAGCAGTGGCAGGAACGGCTCCTGCGTGGGGAGGCCTGACTGCAAGAGGGAGTCGTGCCATTGCCGACAACCTTACGTGGCTGGTGCGGAGGTATCTTAATAACAAACGGTCTGGAAGAGGGGTGGGGAGGAATGTTTGTGCTTCTGTACAGTGATTGCTAACATAAAAATACACCGGAGACCCTGTGCTCCTTGGAGCATGAAGTGCACGGGGCCTGCACATGTGACATTCTGTGCACACATGCGTGTCACCTACAGCATGTGTACACAGAGGGGAAAACACATGTGTACGCCCAAAGGAGGCACAAACATGGACAAAATATGGATACAGCATGCCACTGTGTATAACTGCTCTTAGCTGTGCATAGGATGGAACACAAGTGCAAGCCCTTGTGCATGAGTACGTTTGTGCACGTTGCATGACACGCTACTTGTGAACCATGAGTAGGCAGCGTGAATGATGCCTGCCACTAGTGCCCCGTGTTTCTCAGTAAGTGTTTGTCCGGACAAGCAAATGCAGAAATGACAGTGCAGCTCACTGGATGCTTTGGGAAACTGCCCTGTTGGTGCGGTCACACTGGGGGAATGGCAAGTGCAAGGAAGAACCGGGGAAACGCTTGTGAGCTGCCCCTGCTCTGAACTGCTGGGGCTGTTTAGAATCACGCGGGGGGCTGTGCGGAGCACAGTCCAGTGCCCCTTCTATGGGGAGCAGATGGATATCTAGTCCAGGATCATTCCCCTTTCCATTCATCCTCTTTCCCTCTCCTATTTAGAGACAAGACAGATTAATTCAACAAACTGGTGAAAATGTGTGAGTTTCATGAATAGTTCTGCCTGTGGCTGGTGTTGCAGAGCTCTGGTGGAAGCTCAGGGTGTTGGTGCAGGGAGAGATGGATGCTGCTGGTCAAGGCCTCTTCTCCCCAGGTGCTCACTGAATGCAATCAACCCTTGGCCACAGGTCTCATGTCTTTATCCTTAGTGCCTAGTGAGTGGCTTGAAGCTTATTCCAGAGCCCTTTCTTAAACTGCTAGCGTTAAAGTCAGCCAGTCCTTGAACAAATGCTTTTCTCCTAGCCTATGGCTGCAGAGCGGAGATGCTGGGAAAACTTCTGCCGGGGAGACTAGCAGCCGCCGCTGTCAGGCACTGGCATCCCCTGGTGTGAGCATTGACCGTGTGTGCAGGACTGGTGTGGTCTGCCCTGCGCAGGCAGCAGCAGCTGTGCAGTGCTGGGGGTGCTGCCTACACATCTCCCACCAGCATGGGCAGCGATGACCCCCAGCTGGCAGCAGACCTCACTGCCCTCAGCAGCCAGGGCAGCGTGGTGAGGAGGTGGCCTTGACAAGCGGGGCTTCTGGGTCTTGGGGTCCCTGCTGGAGCAAATGTCCATAGTGATGAGAGCTCTGCAGCTTGCTGCCCTCCCTTCTGGGGTGCCTGTCCAGCAGGACCTGTGGGGCTGGGCTCTGTTGTGGGGCACCTGGGGCAGGGCAGGGTGGGAGATGCTGACCAAGGCTGCAGGGGCAGCACGGGGAGGTATGGAGCCCTGCTCTCACACCAGCACTGACACCTTGGCCTTTTCCAGGCTCCTGGGGATGCTGCCGGCTGCCCTGCACCTCCCCGCGTGAGCCAGCAGAGGATGGAAGTGACGGGCATCAGCTGGGCAAGGGACCCTTCACCAGGTGCTGGGATGTCGTCCCCCTGAAGATGGGAGTTACAAATGGGCTTGTGAACTGCACGTGCAGCACAGACGCCTGCGCTGCCAGACTCCTTGCGCAGTAGTCCAGGGCCACCGCGGGACAGGCGGACGTCAGTTCATCCTGTTAACTTCTCTGTGTAACCGTACGTGGAAAAGCTTCCCTTCGCTTCCTGTGAACAATGGTCACGGGTGCCCGATCCCCGCGCACCGCTGCGGAGCTCCCTGCCTGCTGGTGGGGTGGGCGGCAAACTGTGTGTGTCCCCGCTCCCCAGTGAGACCAGCGGCAGCCGAGCACAGAGCCGTGCAGGTCTGTCCCTGGGGACAAATGCCAGCTGCCAGACTCTTCTCTGGAGACCCAGGAGCAGCCTGCGAGGCACCAGCACTGACTGCTCCCGCATCAGCAGCGGGCGGTCCGGGACGCCTGTTGTCACAGATGTGACTCCAGCCTGCTGGGACAGGAGTGCTCCAGCTGCAGGATACGGCATGCAGCAGGGATGGGGATGCTCTGCATTGACTGGTGTGCCCCGTGCTGCTAGCGTGGACTTTCCTCCTCCTCTTCCCTAAAGGATGCTAATTGCCTGTCCAAAAGCTACTGCTCATGCAGCCTCCTAGAGTGCAATGGCGAAGGGTCTGCAGGGCTTCTCGTGGACCATGCTGCTGCTGTTCTGCGCCATCCAGGAGCTGGGGGCCTGGGCCACGCACACTGCGGTGGAGGGACCTGGCCTAGGGCAGCCGGGGGACCCTGCGCTGCTGGCCACCGGGCGAGTTAAGCGTGGCTGGGTCTGGAATCAATTCTTTGTGGTGGAGGAGTACACGGGCACGGAGCCACTGTATGTGGGGAAGGTAAGGTAACCCTATGTCTTCACGGGACTGACCAAGCCAGTGGCAGAGCAGGGCATGACAGCAGCGTGGTTGAGCCTGGCAGTGGGGGGGGAGGGCCCCCATGGAGGTTCCTTGTGGGGGCCTGGGTTGAGAAGTAGTCTATGGACTGGGATGGCGGGAGCCTGGTCCCTGCGGGGGGGATTGGTGAGGTTAATGTGCTCCCAGAGACTCTACGGCAGGAGCACACCAAAATTCACATCTACGTTCTTCCAGTTGTGTGCTGGGTTCTCGTGGTGTTTGGGGCGGGTGCAAGAAGGGGTGCAGCTCTGGCTGTTGTGGGGGCAGTGGGGAAGGCTCAGCCCCATCTCTGTGGGCAGACCTGGGCTGGAGCAGATGTGTAGACCAGACTGGGGTTGGCAGGACGGGCATCTGCTCGTGCTGGTTCCTGCCGTGTCTTGGGAGCCAAAGTGCTGTTGTAGCACCAAGAGCTTTCCTGCCCCAGCAGTTGCTGCCATAGGTGCAACCCTGACTTTCTGAAGGTGGTCCATCCCTGGTCCTGTAGCCCTTTCAGCATGGGGATCATGTGCTGGGGTTTGTTTCGTGGCCCCTCCCTGTGGCTTCCTCCTGGTCCTGGAAGGACTGTGCTCTTTGGACCTGCAGGCGACAGTGGCTATTTCCTGGCTAACTATCTCTGCAGGCTGGGGAGGGCAGAGGACATGTCCTGCTCTAGTTGTGGCATGGAAATCCTGCTCATCTGTGGCCTGAGCAAGGCTTTTTCAGGATTTATATAACTCAGGCTGGCCTGTACAGCATGGTCTGGTAGGTGCTTGGTGTGCAGGGCTTGCAGGGACCCTGAGGGTTGACACTGGTGATAGCTCCTGGCACCCCCCAGGAAAGCTCTATGTCCATCAGGCCGGTACTGCTGGCGCTCCTGGGTGCTGGCCGGGAGCTGCAGTGTGTTACTGTGCTGCTCGCAGGGCCAGACCCTCGCTGGGTTTTGCACGGGCAGTGGCACCAACAGACTTCCAGGGAGAGGAACTGGGAAGCTTCAGGTTTGTTGTACCCAGTGCATCCTGCTCTGCTGTCAGCAGGTGTGATAGCGGTCACTGGAGCGTGCTGGTCTCCCTGTGCTGGAAAAGCCCTGATCGCCTTCCGGCAGTCTCCCTTCCCTGCAAGGGGGTGGCTATTCGTGCTGTCCTGGCTCTTGCTGTTGCTTGTGCGCCCTGCAGAGAGGAGCACCAGCAGACCTGGAGCTGCTGGCAGATAATGGTGCCATGCTGGGCAGGACTGGGTCTGTCCTTGGGAACTTGCCGCTTCTCTGCTGTGTGACCTCCTGGGGCACGGGGAGGCTGGACATGGACCTCTGCTCCCTCCGCTCCTGCTGTCCTGAGGCTGAAGGAACATTTTTACCTTGTGGTTGCTGGGCTTTGTCCCTTTTCTGGGAGCTGTGGAGAAGCAGCACTGTAGCTCCCGTGTGTCGGGAGGATGTGTTGTTTGTGTACCGATGGAGGCAGTGCTAGCTGTTGGGACCAGTCAGAGGAGCATGCTGCAAGCCAGCTAGAGCTGCCCCTGTGGGAGCATGGGCTATCCCCAAAGGAAAATGCCCAAGAGCTCATGCAGCAGGGCTGTCTGATGGCCTCGGCCGTCTGGTCGTGAGCCTGGAGGAGGCTTGAAAATGGGCTTCTTGGCTAGGGGCCAGCTGGGGTTTCAGTGGTGATTTGTGTCCATTTCAGCAGACACTCGAAAGCCGCACTCCTCCGCCACGACGTTCAATGCAGTTACAGCTAATTCACAGCTCCCCTGGGAAGCGACTCGAAGCATCAGGCCCTGTCAAACTCCAGAGGTAGCCTAGCAACCACCTCATCTCCAAAACGAACCCAGGAACCTACAACTAACCCATTTTACAGCCCCTTTCCACATCATTCACTGCATCACCCACCCCGCTCAGAATAAACAGCCAGTCTGCACTGCAAACCATTCCCTGCAAGTATTGCTCCCAAGGGCTGAAAGCAACCCGGAGCCGGGCTTTTCCCTGGAGCTGGGAGAAGCTGGGGTGCCCATCTGGAGTGGCCAGGGCTGGGGTGGCCCCCAACTTCCCAGGGCAACGTGCCAGCCCTCCTGGCACAGTCTATGGGTCCAGGAGCCTTTCTACGTGGGGGGACCCGTGGATCCCTGTGGTGTAGCTGGGGCTTGCCCTCCATGGATGCTTCTTGCACACCTACCTGTGCTTTTCGAAGGGCCGATACCGTTTCCATAAAATCTGGGTTCTCTAGCTAATCCTTCTTCTGAACTGTAATTTCCCCTGAGGCTGCTGTCAGTTTGATGTGGATTTCTTTGGGTTTTTTAAATAGAATTATGGGGTCAGCACTAGTTACAAACTTCTGCATGTGGACAGATCTATTTTAGATAGAGGAGAGGATTAAAGGGAAAAAAGCAGATTTAATTAAGTTGCTAATATTTAAAGAAAATTGATGAACTCAGGCTTTATGAGTTGGAGCAAACAGAGTGCGCCTTTATTATGGGCTAGTTTTTATTTTATTTTCTTTCTTTTCCAGCCCCAGAGTCATTTTTTTATTTGTGTATCTGTGCTTTCTGTTTAATTGCTTTTAATAAGGAATGTGCACCTCTGTTCACATTTAATTTTGATTTAATTACTAGTAACTAATTAATGGTTTTGTAAAATTCCTGGTTGTAGCCTTTTAGGACAAGGAAACTATATTCTTGTTTAACAAACTCAACAGATCAGCCTTTTGTCCACCTTTTGGGCAGCCTTGGTTGCTGTGGACACTCTTGTCCTTGGCTGGAGGAGTGGAACAGCAGCCGGGGGATTCCCTCTGTTCCCGGGGCGCAGCGCTGCAGGCAGCTCCGGAGCCGGAGGGAGCTCGGGGAAAGGCACAGCGGGGCCCCCGTGCCAGGGCTGCCCAACTTCACTCGCCTGCCGTGCCTGGTGACGACGGGGGTCCCCAAGCCTGCGCGGGAGCGTGATGCTCCGTGAGCCTGCCCACTGTAACGGCGAGGGCGGGCAGGAGAGAGCATCCCTGGGATGTGGTCCGGGCCTGTGGCATCTCCCCTCAGATGTCTGTAGCGTGTTATCTAGCCCTCCCCCATTAGTTGTTGTTTAGTCAAGCAGCACAGATTTAGCTCTTTTAATCTCCCCTTGTAAATCAATCAGTACAGCCCCTTGAGCCCAGGCTCCATTTTTCTTCCTAGCGTTCCAGTTTGCAGGGATGCTGGTGTTTGCTCTGAGCAGTCAGCAATGAGCAAATATGTAAAGAGGATGTGCTGAGAGCTCAGTGTGGTTCTGGGAAGGGGTGCCGAGTGGTTTATCTCTGGTCTAATTATTAATCACGAGCCTGGTGTTCAGCAGAAAATCGCAGGTTTCTGTTACCTGCGCTGTACAGACCAGGTGCACCTTTTTCTTTCTGAAAAGCTTGATCTCTAGTGGAGTAGTAGTGAACGTTAGGGAGAGGATTGTAAAGCGGAGGGGGCAGAAAGCTTTCTGGCAGGCAGTGGGGAGGGCTGGGGCTGGATCACCAGGACAGGATGCTCCTGCAGACCCTGGCAGAGCATCCCAGCAGGTCTGTACCCGAGCCACTGCGGCGGTCCCAAAGCACCGCTGGGCTCACAGTCCCCGAGTGAAGGTCTCCTTCCCAGGCAAGCCTTGGGAGATGTTTCAACATGGGCAGTAATATGTGAATGTTGCGTAAAATGCATTGAATTGTCTAATGCGTGGGCCCCTCACTCATGAAATAAATATATAAACTGTATCTAACAAGACAAATATAATGAAGGCATCATAAAAAAGAGGCAGCTCTGGTATAAATTCTTGCTGGTAGAGCTGTATGTCTGAAAGGTGGATTATAGAACTGCAGTTTGGAAGATTGAATGGCCCATAAACATTTTCATATTTCATTAGCCAATTAATGGATGGCTTTTTTCCTCTTTTTGGGGGGGACACACATGACTTTGCTGATTCTAAGCAGAAATTGTGGGAAGCAAATGAAAGCAGCTGATGAAACCTTTCCGGGGGCCTGTCCCGTTATGGATTGTCCCAATTAATGCCCATGCTGCTCTCTGTCAAGATGCATTCTGCCTGTCCAGTTACTGTTAATAGATTTCTCATAAGTGGCTGGATTGTAAAAACCTCATAACTCAGTTTAATGCCACCAATAAAATTATCTTTGCATGTCTGGCCTGGATTCCAGTCAGCTCCTGGTCTGTAGGGAGCTGCTGTTTACCCTTTCTTTTCTTAATTTCAAATGTTGTCTTAATTAGAAAATGAAGCGGGGATTGGCTACAAAAGCATCTTCCCCAGGGTCTGTTTTTCATCCTGAACACAGCCCTAATTTGCCACATTCTCCTGCAGGCTTTGCTTAGGTGGGGGCTCTGGGTGTGATGATGTGAGGGGTTGACACCCCCCGCTACCTGTGCAGCGAGTGTGTGAGCTCTCAGGCAGGGACACTTGTCAGCACCGACTGCCCGGAAAACGGGGGGCGGCCGTGGTGGAGCAGAGCTTGCAGATGGGGATGGGCTTTGGGTAGATGGGGACCGATGCTGGTGGGTGAGCTGCCTTTACACCCTGCTCTGCTGTGCAGCTTGGCAGAGGTGATCCTACATTGTCAGGGCCCAGGGTCCTTGCCCGCAGGGAAGCCTGTTTTGTTTTGGAGTGCTGTTGAGTTGTCCTTCCCTTTTCCAGCATCTCCTAACCTTGTAGTGGTGCGGTTTGTCTCTTGGTTTGTGGTGTGGGCGGGTACTGGCAGGACTTGTGATCTGCTGAGCTTATGGTGGCATAGGCAGGACTGAAGTTCCAGTTTAGTGGGCCTTCCTCCACGCACAGGCATCGTTTGGTGCTCTGTGCTGCTCTCCAGTCCAGCAGTAGCAGAGGGAGCAGACAGTCATCACGCAGGGACCGTGGGCACCTCGCACCAGGGGCTCCACACCCACGTGGTCTCAGCCGTGGGGGCACCGGCATGGCCCCAGCCTGCTCCCACCCTCTCCCTCTTTCCCTGGCAGATCCACTCGGACTCGGATGAGGGGGACGGCTCCATCAAGTACACTATCTCCGGGGAGGGCGCAGGGACTATCTTCCTCATCGATGAGATCACAGGTGACATCCATGCCACTGAGCGCCTGGACCGGGAGCAGAAAACCTTCTACACGCTGCGGGCTCAGGCTCGTGACCGGCAGACGGACCAGCTGCTGGAGCCCGAGTCTGAGTTCATCATCAAGGTGCAGGACATCAACGACAGTGAGCCACGGTTCCTGGAGGGGCCCTACATCGGCAGTGTGGCTGAGCTGTCCCCCATCGGTAGGTCTCCTGGGTGGGAGGAGGTGGGTTGGGAGCCCTGCGCCTCTCTCCTGTCAAACCTTGAGCCCGCTGTACCCTGCAAAACCGGCTGCAAATCCCGGGGATTCTGGCTGAGACCAGAGCTAGGGAGACAAAAGGGAAAAATAAATAAGGTGGCTTAAGGAAAACAAGTGAATAAATCCTCTGAGCTGATTGCCAGCCTGTGGCTGAGCGCTCGGTCTCAGCCCTAAGCTGTGCCCTGGAGACAGGTCATGGTGGTGCCAGCTGCCCGCTGTGTATTTACCCTGGGTTTGCACAGCCCCCTCGCTCCCAAACGCTGGGGAAGGTGGGGGGGACGGACCGAGCCCTTGCATGCCGAGGGGCTCACGGCTTGCCTGTGGTTCAGATTAGCCTGAGTGGTGTTTCTCCCTCTCTGGCTGCCTGTGCCCCAGCCCATCCTCAGGCCATCCTGTGTGCTGCTTTGCTGCTCTCTAGAGCCCCGCGGCTGCCCAGCCATCCCCTTGTGCATCCCCGAGCAGCGCTGCCGAGCCCCTCTCACCTGGCCTCTGGCCTTCCTCCGAGGGGCCAGGCACTGTTGGCTGAGACTTGGGGAATTCACGTCCCCTGTGACAGAAGTGTGGCTTCCCCGTGTTACTGTTAGCCTGCCCATCCCCTTGCCACCAGGCATCTTTTAAGTCCGTTGGTGATCAGCCTCACCAAAGTGCTGAGGGCCAGGCTGGGATGTGTGCCATGAGGCTGCATGAGCCCACCCCCCTAGGGCTGGCAGAGGAGGGCACTGAGCTTTGTGCTCACCTGGGCATCACGAGGGGTTCAGGGAGGCGGTGCATGAGCTGCAGTGTTGCTGCCCTTGCCCCCTGTGCTGGCCCAAAAGCGGGTTCCCACACTGCTGAGCACAGCTCAAGTCTGGGGAGGGTGGCTGGCCTGCTGCACTGCCCAGAGCATCACACCGTTCCCCATCCACATCGGGCTATCTGTTATCCCCCATTGACTAGCCAGAGCGCGTAGCAGACTGCGCGTACCCGCATGCGCCGCGGGCAGGGAACTATAAATCACTGTTCTCCAAAGGCTGCATCAAGGTGGAGGACAGCCTGCAGAAGACTGACTGGCATCAAAGATCAGGCAGGTCCCCAGTGCTGTCAGCAAGGGATGAGTCAGCAAGCGGGAGAGTGACAGTGCCAGGAAGGCAGTGAGCTCAGGGAGGTACAGCATCTGGGGGGGCCAGGGCGGGGGGAGCAGGGCTGAAGCCACAGGAGGGGCTCAGCAGGTCAGGGGAACCGCCAGGTCCTGCTGTGCTTGTGCAGGAAGGTCTGGCTGAAGAGGCATCCTGGAAGCGGAGCACAGGGGATGGTGCTCAGGTCCCCGCTGCCTCGGGACAGAGCTCTGGCTCTCCGTGGTTAATGTGCAGCATATTGTGAGACTGGTGCACGGCCTCCAGCAGGTACGGATGTGCAGGAATTGCCCACACCAGAGGAGCTGCTGCTGCCTGGATTTCTGCTGATGGATGGAGAACGAGCTCTCCTGAGGCATCCCAAGCTCTCCTTCCTCTTCCATTTACCTGCACAAATCCTTTCCTGAGTCAGAGAGTGACCCCTTGAACTACAGCCATGTGCTCCTGGAGAAATGAAAGACAGCATGTGGGCAGCAATGCAGGAGGCATCCTGTTCCCAAAGGGAAGAAAGAAATTAAATTAATCTATTTTGCTTGAACAACATTTAAAAAGGAAGGAATTCTCAACTCTGAGTATTAGACAAGGATCCCGGTTCTTTGAAAATCACTAACAATTATGGAGCTGCCTGATCAGACTGATGTGAACAAGACATATCAAAGGAGACAGTTTCTATGCGAAATTGGAGATCAGAGAGAGAAAGAAACACGGTTTCACAACATGAAAGGAGGCGATTCCTGTGAATTAAAATACTCAAAAGTTTAATGTAAAGAGGAGTGCTGTGAACGGTGTGGGCTGTGCTTCCAAGCTGCGTGCTCAGAGAGGGAGGCTGGAGCCAAGAGCCTGCTCTGCTTACCAGGCTGATGTCTGTCTGCCTGCCACAACCTTGGAGCCTTCTGTAGCCTGGCCGTCCCGGGGAGCGTAAGGGCTCCTCCGTAGCAGCCTAGCCCTGAGATGGCCCAGCTAACGGGGCGGGGAGGGCTTCATGCAGCATCTTCAAGTGGTGCTGCCGCGTGGTCCCCTGCAGTCTGAATGCAGAGCTGGAGGGTACCCATGTGCTGCTGCAAGTCCCCAGCTCCCTCCCGGTTCCCCCTTGGTGTACCAGTGCTTTGCCCGGGAGCAGCTGGCACAAAGGACAGGGTGGACACGTCCTTTGGAAGCATAAACAAGCAAGCCTGGGAAGTAGCTTTCTCCTCAACCCTCTGGGGTTCTGCAGCTGCCCTGCTCTTCCACTGTGGCCCTGGTGTGGACCCAGAGGGAGATGGGAGCTGGTCATGGGCCTGGTGTGTGCAGTTCTGCTCCAGATGCTGTAGGAAGGGCTGAGGATGCAGGACATGGGATGCTGCCTGGGCCAGGGAGATAAAGTTCAGGACTTACGGAAAATACCCTGCCAGGGCCTGTTTGTGGGGGAGTGCTCCTTTTGTGGCGTCAAGGCCTGGTGCAGCTGTGATCGTGGCTTATTTTTGTGGTTGGTATTGGTGGCGATGATTGCTGTTTCTGAGCTGGACAGATGATCTCCCCTGGACCTGAGGGTATTTTTATAACAGTGAATGGGCACCTTGTCTTTTTGCCTTCTGAATGTGGATGGAGGTGATCCCCTGTACTGGACAAGCAGGGGTAGGAAGGCTGGGCAGCTTGGGGAGAGCTTGGACTGGCTATTAATAGATCAAGGTCAAAGCTTGGGGACCTGCTGGTGAACATGCCTGGTCTCAGGGTGCGGACGTTTTCCTGGATCACAAGCGTTTCTGGTTCAGCTGTGCTCTCTGAGGCCACCCCAGGGGTCAGGGGCTGCTCCCCAGCTTGGAGCTTGTTTGTAGGGAGCTGCTCATTCCCCGTCTCTGCTGCTCAGACAGCCTTTGCTCTGTAGCCCAGGCTGAGAAGTGAGAGGTGACCCCCTTCCTCCTCCTCGCACACTCCTGCCTCGCTGGGGTTTGTGCTTGGGGCTGCCCAAGTGGATGGTTTTTCTTCTCGCTCGTGGCAGCTATCAGCTGCAGCTCCCCGTTCCCTGCCAAAAGCGTAGTCCCAGCTCCCAGAGGTGGCTACCTTCCTGGGGCAGAGAGGAATAAAACAAATACGGTCAGATCCGCTCTGTGACAGCAGGAGCAGATCAAAGGACAATATTTGCATAATGAAGGAGTACTAATTGGGAGGGAAAGTCGTTTGATTTCATAGTGTCTAAGATGGAATAACAAATGAGTGAACTGCACAAACTCTGACAGAGTAGCTGGGAGTGCTTTGCAACACACCTGCCCCTTGCTCTGCGCTGGGGTCAGGGCAGCACGGTTGGTAGCAACGGCATACTTGCTGCTTGAGACTAAGTCGGGGGGACTAAAGGCCTCTTTGTTCCAGGATCTTCTCCTGGCAGTGGATAAAGTGGATGCTTACGGAGGAGGAGGAACAGCACACGCAGCATGTGATGCTCCTCTTAATACTCTCCCAACAGCAACCAGTTTCAGCTCGGGGGTTTCTTCAGCTGTGGGTGGTTTTCGTGGGTTTAGTCAACTTCAGCATCTGTCTTCCATGAACTCACCAGACTCATTGTAAACCTCTGCAAAGGGAAAGGAAAATGGGTTGCTATTGATGGATCAAAAATGGCAGATGCAAGATGGTCAGGAAGGTGAGGCCAGAGTCTGGGATTTGTGAAGGGGCGAAGGTGGGGCTTGGAGCTAACCCCAGCCCATGGAGCCAGGCTGAGCACGTGCTGTGCTCCTGGAGAAGTCAGTGTTTTCTACACAGAGAGCACAGACCTGTGGCTGGCACTGAGCTCCTGCACTTGGAGGAAGCACATCCAAAAGGGAAGCTGACCCACCAGTTCTACCTGGGCTGCCTTGGCATGGCAGGACTCGCTGCAAGAGCAGGCTTCAAATGACTCGTGTCTAGAAACCTCATCTGGTCTGGGGCTGCTGGGGCATCAGGAGAAATCGCACCGGTGCTGGGGACGGTTTTGTGGACACCATGGCACGGAGCCATCGCATGCTGCTGTCGGGGTGCAGAGGAGGCAGGTTTGACCTGGCGCTGCGTGAGGCTGGCAGGGAAGGTGGCTGGAGCTGCAGCTTGGCAGAGGGCTCTCCCTGCTCAGCCCCACAGAGGGAGCAGGGCCTTGTCCTGCCCCAGGGCTGGAGGCAATGCACTGGGTCTGCCTGGGCAGGGGAAGGCAGGGGCTGGTGGTGCTGCCTGGGAGCGTTTCTGGTAACTCCCCCATGCCTGCTGCCAGGTCAGGACAGCCAGCTGCCATGCATGCATGTGGGCTAGCCAAGGAGCAGTCTGTCTGCAGGATGGGGTCTGAGCTGCGAACCCTGTTGCAGCCCCGCTGCTGTCCTGTCACCTCAAGAAGAAACTGTGAGCTAAGAGCTTGCGCTGTGCTCTGTGCTGGCACCTGAGGTTCAGCCTCTGCGTAGGTTCCCTGGTGCACATCACTCCAAAATGCCTGAGTTGACCAAAGGAAGAGACCTGGAGCTACAGAAGAAGGTAGGATGGGACCTGGCCAACTGCCTGGGAACTGCAGGAGCTTCACCTTGTATCAGGAGATGCTAAAATTAGCTGTGGTTTGGGCTCCCTTCCTGAGCTCCCTGGGTTCTGCTTAACAGCTGTCTGCCACACACAGGCATGAGCCCAAATCCAGCACACAGTGCCTCCTGCAAGACAGCTCTGATGATTGCACAGAGTGGGTGCTGCAGCCCGGAGCTCGCTTCTGGGCTGTTTGGGGAGCGTGCAGAGCCTGGAGTAAGGGACACACTAGGAAATGTGCATCCTTTCATCAGAACATCACTCCTCCCTGGTGCATTTTGCTCTCCTTATTGCTCTGTGTAGCACCAAGTCCAGATTAGAGATGATTTGGCTGTACAGACAGAAACTTGGGGTCAAGCCCTGACTCTAGCACAAAGCTGGCTGAATGCAGAAGTGATTATTGTGAAGAGAAATTGTTTAATCTCCATGCTGGAAGCAGAGAAAAATACTTTGTTTAACATGCAGCCAGAACACTTGCAGGCAGTCTGATCTTTTTTTTTTCTTCCCCTTGATAGAAAGTGCTCAAAACACTTGTGTGCCTCTGGAAGCTGCTGGGGCAGCAAGTAGCTGGGGCTTACCCTGCCTGTTGGTCCTCAGCAAGAGCACCCCTTCCTTCCCCTTCAGCACTGCACTCTTGGTCATGGTGCAAACCCTGAGCCCTCTGCCCTGCACATCTGAGCACCTGCTACACCCTCGCTGCATCCTGCCCGCATGCGCTAAGCCCCTCAGGCATCCTGTGCCCCCTTAATTTAATGTTTTGGTTTGATCCCCAAGATGCCACTTTTACCTGCTTGGTGCCAGGGCCTGGGGTGCCTTGTGCAATGGGTTTCTCTGGCCAGACGCCCCCCCAAAGAATGTTTCCATAGCTGTATGTTTGAGTGATTCCACCACAGCCAGATTAGCTCCCTCGGGCTTGTCCTGTGGGCTGTGAGGACTCTGCAGTGAATCTCCTCTGGGTTGGATTTGGCTTTCTACCAAGTCAGGATGTTCCTGAGATTGCAAGAAACTCACTTCTGCTCCAGTAATTTTTAAGCTCCTCTGGTTTATTTTCTTCCCTGATATCCTGCCTGCGTGTTTCTGGGGTGCATCAGCCGCTGCATGTGTCTGGGCAAGACAAAAGCTGTAAATTGCATTGTTTAGAAAATTTCAGCTGCCCCCTCGTCCCCACAGCAACTGGGTCCCCGAGATGGGGGTGCTGCACTCCAGCATCAGTCCAGGGCCTGTGGCTTTGCATGACAAAGCACTCCTCTCAGGGTCTGTTACATTCTGCAGGGCTGAAAGGACCATGTGCCATCCTGGAGTGCCCAGATGTGCCCAGAAAGGCCCTCTAAGCATGGGCAGAGAGTTGTCCTTTGGGCTCAGCCTGAGCTGGAGGTGCAGGGTGCAGCCCCAGAGCTGGTCCGGACAGCAGTTGGAGGCTCCAGCCTGCAACGGGGAAGGGGTGAAGGCTGCCATGAAGGGGGGGCAGTCAAATTTAGCAGTTGTTGGCTTTTCCTGCTGTTTGGCTCTCTGCAGGCCTGGAGCCTGGCTGTACTTGTGTCCCTGGGGAAGTGACAGGTCCCGTTGGCTTGCTTGTGGATTCAGTGCAGGGCCTCTTTACTCTTGGACGTGTTTGGAGTTTGCCTGTCGACATTTATTTTAGCTAAACGGGTTTGGAGTGAGTGGCATAGCAAGTGGTCTGGAGCCATTAGCCTTCTGTGCACAGGCGGATGGCATCTCCCAGGACCGCTGAAAGTGGCCCCAGAGGCTCTGGCTCCTGTGGGGAAGGTGCTGATGGATGCTAGGGCAGGTCTGCGTTGGTATTTCAAAGATGCTCTGCAGAGCCCAGCACCTGCAGAGCCCTTTCCATCCAAGCCAAGGCACTTGGGGCTGAGACGGCTCCGCACAGCAGCGTGCTGCGGCGGGCGCAGCTGACGGGGCTGATCTCAGCGTTTGTGGCCACAGAGGGAAAGGGCCTTGTGGAGAAATGGCCTGGATCCCACCGGCTCCCCGGGGGCATCACCAGGCGCCTTTCGGTGCTGGGTGCTGGCAGCCCCTCTCTGCGCTGCCGATCCCTGCTCCCTGCTGGGCTCAGTAGGGATGGGATTAATCTCCCTGGCCTGTGGAGTCAAGGGCTGGCTGATGTCCCTGGCAGGCCTCCAGGACGGCTCAGGGTGCGGAACGGGGACAGCCCAGGGCAGGAGGGTGGCTGGCGGCCAGGGTCTGTGTCCCCTCCCGCACCCAGCCCTGTGGGTCTGCCGGGCGCTCTGTGGCCCCAGCGCAGGCTGTGGGGCCGATTGCTCTGGAAGTGAGGGTCTTGCTCCCCCCTCTTTCCTCTGGGGGGAAACACAGTGTGTTTGGTCTGCTGTGCCAGATTGCACCTTTGCAGCAGGAGAGTAAGAGATGGACTCTGACTCGTTAATTTTTATGTAAAATTGTTGGTTTCCTCTGTGGGGTGAGCTGGCCAGGGGAGGAACTGAGGTCTTTATCTCATTTTACATGTCTAATTATTTCTCTGGATATGAGTTCAGGCTTCCTGCTTATGAGAGGTGGATTATACAGTACATGATAGATGTTTAGATTTTATTTATCGTATCTTTTATGGCTAAGGCACATGCCAGAGAACTAAATAAAAGTTGTACATGCTGTACTTGCTGTGGGCAGTGCTATGCTTGGAGAGCAGGGGTGGGAGCCAGCGTTCCCAGGCTTGTCTCTGCAGGAAGGAGGGGGATCAGGTTAAACTTAAGAGCTTTGTTCTTCAGCTTGAAAGAGAGGGGGAGGGTGGAAAAGGGTAAGTGGGGGTTAAGAGAAGATGCTGGAAAGTTGGACTTCTAGATTCCTGGTATCCTACAGGTGACCTTGAGCAGGCTGCATTGCATCTTTGCAGATGTCAAGAAGTCAAGGCACAGAGTGAGGATAATGTTCCCTACCTGTCTGGTGTTGCTCATCTGTTAATGAGATGCTGTGAGAGCAGGTGGGGAAGGGCAGAGCTGTCATCTTCAGGGTTGCTGGCTTCAGCCTAGGGGCAGTGTGCCATGATCCTGCTGCCTCTGAGCTGAAGGTGCCTTGCTGCAATGCTCCTCATGCTGCTTGGTTTCCCCTTACCTTAGAGTGGAAAGTGCTGGTCCCAAACATGGGGCTCACGCCTGGGATCTGGCCGCCTGGATCTGCTGTCCCACAGCGCTGTTGCTCCAGCACCTGGGAGCACCCAGCAGCCCGAGGCAGCCCCAGGAGCCTTCTGTGCTGGCACTGGAAAACTGAGAGCAGCAACCTGCCTGGCTTGTCCACGGCATGGCTTAAAATGGAGAAACAAAACCCCCCCTCTGGGCAGCCGTGGGTCCTGCCTTCCCGTTGGACTCTGGCACTGGTGCAGTTTTGCAGTGTTAGGTAAATGCCGGACCACAAGGAGTATAGCTGTTTGTCTGATAGGGATGCATTAGTAGGTAAATTATGCAATTGAGTGAATGCATCTGGGGAGCAGCAGCATGAGATGCAGAGACTGATGCAAACTTTTAGTGGCTAGCCCCCATCTTTAATGGTCACTGGGCTGGCACCTGTGGGGTGACAGCACTGAGGTGGCTGGGGTAGAGGGTTGTAGTCTTTGGGGCACTTGCTCTGTCTGCGTGCATGCAGTCCTGACGCAGGTTATACTGTATACAGGGCAAGTGCAGGCAAATGACTCTGGGCTCATGTATGTGTTGGGTGAGTTTTGGATCTCCTCACCCTTTGCCTCTGAGGTGCCTAAGCAAGAGCAAGTGGTTCTTGGAGTGTGGGATGTTTGTGCAAGGTCAGCAGGTTCTGCCTGTGGTGGTGATGGGTGCTGCAGGGTTTAGGTGCAGGAGCGGGTGCTGCTGTGGACACTGGACATGGACTCTGAGCTGCCAGGCTGGGCACAGCAGGAGCCCTGCCTGTTGCCAGGGGCAGGTGCTGCTTTTTGTGATTCTCAGACTTTGGCACCTCAAGCATCCCTAGCTGGGCTTCTCTGCTGGAGCTGGGAGAGGGGTGCTTGGAGATCCCAGTGCCACGTACTTCCCTTCTCTGATCCCTTCCTTCTCAGCTTTCTGACCAGAGGCTTCCCAAGGGAACGTGCCAGGGTGCCCAAGGGGATGTGCGGTGGTGGCGCGGGGGTGATCTGCCTTGGCTCATACTGGAGAAAGAGTTGTGTGATGGCAGGTGGGGGAGGAGGAGGAGGCAGGACAGACCCTTTCAAGGAAATGCAGCAATAGTATTTCTTAAACAGTTGTTTGCAAGGCGGGGAGCTAGTGTTGCTGTGGTGTAATCTGGACATGCCTGGCAGGGATGCACTGTAACTTTACTGGAGACAGCAAAGCATAAATAAGTCGACTCGAACTAGCTTGTTGCTGAAGACCGATGAAGGGGATTCTCATGTTATCAGCAGAGCTGCAGCTCTGAGAAGATGGCCAGGGAGAATGAAAAGCAACCATGGTAACTGCTCATTTTCTTCAGTGAACACCCTTTCCAGGAGATCAGAAGCGAACTGGACTGGGGGCAGCATGTGTATCGCAGCAGCATTGCTCTCTGCTGTCTCGTCTCCTGCCTGAGTCCGGGCTGGGCTGGTGCAGAAAGCACCCTGGCTGCCTGGCTTGCCTGCAAGCTGTGGGCTTGTGGTCTCCTGGCAGGGGAAGAGGAAGACACCAGGGACTGGAACTCCTCATCCTCCATCTGGATGGTTCCAGCTCCAGTTCTGCCCACTGTGACATGGGAACAGAGGCTGCTTCTGACTTTGTGTATACCTCTGGCATTTAAAAATGTAATGAGTCTAGACTCAGATGCTGACAACTAGTAGTAAGCCTGGCTCTGGGTTAATCATTCCATGGGTCTAGCCAAGACCAGCCTGTGAGATTCTGTGCAGCATATGGACAGATGCACCGCAGAATGGGTGGGTTTCTGGACCAGAGCGTGGTACCTCTGGTTTTCAGCTGGTGGCACAGCAACCCGAAGAAGTGCGTGAAGCCGAGCAGAGCTGCTGGATGCAGCAGTGTAAGCTGTGAAATGCTCTTTCCTGGCCCCTTCAGTTTGGACTGCTCTTGTGCTCTGGAGTCATCTCTGAAACAAAACCTACTGCAACCATTGCTGGAGCATCTTGTCCACTATAAATTATCGGCTTCTCTGCCAGCCTTGTCAGCTCTTGGCCCTGGCAGTATCTTGCAGCAGTGAGTTTCCAGTTGGTTTGCTCTTTCCTATGAGCAGCTCAGGGCTCTTGTCCCTGTCCTGCATCTCATCCCACCAGAGAAGTGACTAGTTCCAGTGCTTGACCTCCGAGACAGGGACACTATGAGTCTGGTGCTAGAGGTGGAACTGGGTAGCCTGTCCTCACAGGTCTTTGGTCACACCATTTCCTTTCTCAGAGGTGTCTGTAGGTAGGATTAGGCTTCTCCTCCTTCCTCCCTCCTGTTGTCTCTGTAGATCTCAGCCCCTTTGCTCCTGGCCCCATTCTCATGTCCTGGGTCCTGCTTTTGTCAAATTGAACATGATGTCAAATTAAAGCCGTTACAGGGACACTTGGAGTGAAGCACCCAGTTTAATGAGGCAGCGTTGAAAATCAATAACTTAATTGCAGACATTTGATGGACTTTTATCCAATTTATAGTCCTCCTGCCCTACTACGTGTAGAGCATGAGGGCGTGGTGCTGTGTGTGACTCTGGGCAAGCAAAAGCCTTTCCTCTCCCATGGCTGTTGTCCCTTTGCAGGTCTGTCTGCTGCAGAGATGTGGTGCTGCAGCGTGGATCAGGCCCTGGCTGGGTGGAGGTGACTGTGTTGGCGCTGACAGGAAAGGGGCAGCTGTGGTGATAGCATCTTGTTCTCAGCTCCTTCCCAGATGGTCCAGCAGAAGTCTGCTTGGAAAAAAGCTCCTAGCTGTTCAGACCGGCGATCTCCTGGAGAGCAGGTCCTGCCAGGACAGCAGCCCTGAGGTGGCCCAAGGTCCGCTCCTTCCTGCCACTGTGCAGGACAAAACGGATGTTTGCAGCAGGGTCTGGAGTCCTGGCTCTCAGGCTTTTGGGGGGGAGGCAATGCTGCATTTGCACCCAGCTGTTCTTGTTTCCATCAGCGTGTGCGAGTGATCAGTGTTGGCCCCTGCTCTCCCATCCTGCCAGCCCCTGAGGTTTGTGTTGCTCTTCTCGCCTCCTCCCTGACTGTTTTCCTCCTTGTCCTTGCTGCAGGCACCTCTGTGATGCAGGTGATGGCATCTGATGCTGATGACCCCACCTACGGGAGCAGTGCCCGGGTAGTCTACAGCGTCCTGGAGGGCGAGCAGCACTTTACTGTGGACAGTAAAACAGGTGAGCAGCACCCAGCTGGGTGTTGGGGTGATGCAACCAGACCGTGGCCGCGTGTCCTGTGTCTGTTCGGTGCACGGCTGTGTGCCAGCAGCCCTGCATCTCTGTGCTGGCTGTTGGTGCTGGGGTACCCGTGTCGTGGACATTACTGGGTGTTGGAGAGGAAGCTCGACAGCCCTGCAGGCTGCTGCCCGGCTCTGTGCAATGCCTGCAGCAGGCAGCACCGTGGAGCAAGACCTGCAGCTGCCAGCCCTGCGTCCTGCCTGCACCGGCCAGAGCTCCTCCGTGTGCCCTGTGCCCAGAGCAGGAGTGCACCCGCAGGCGCGTAAAATCTCAGTGTGAAAGGTTTAAGTACTGCCAGAGGGGCCTTACCAAAGGCTGCGTTGTTATCACCGGGGCTTTGATTAAAGGTAACACTTTAAATTAAGGATCGGTTTATAAATGTTCTATTAATATTTAATGAAAGAACAGTAGAAGCTGCTCCATTCCTTAATAACTTATAATAGAGCCTGTTGTAAAATGCCTCTGTAATAAATCCCTAGCAGATGATGCTCTGACACACTGGTTAGAGTAGACCATAACCAGGAGATGTTGGGGTATATATTCTCCTTGCCTCCCAGGAGTGTGACTCGCATTACCCTTAATGGGAGCCTTGCAAGCTTTCTAAGGAAGACACTCAAATGCTAATGAGAGGTATTTAAGGCACAAAGCATGCGGTAAAGTACCCACAGTTTAATGAAAAATTGTCAAAGGACAAGCAGGCTGGGTAGCTGCAGCTCTGTTGGAAAGCTGGACAGCAAAGTCCCCTCCCACCCTGTTGCTGAACCACAGCGACACAGGCTGAGATCAGCCCCTGGACTGAAGTGCCGAGTCTCTGTCAGGCTGACCTGTCTGTGCTAATAGATGTTTTCTAAGGCTGTTTTTATGTAAGTCAGTGAAATTTGTTTGGAGGCTCTGGCATAAGGAGAGCGCAAGGAGGGTATGTGTGCCTGAGCCTCTGCATCTGTGTGAAACCGTGCACCTCCCGAAAACCGATCTGGTGTGCATGGGCAAGGCTGTCGCAGCCCTGGCTGCCATTGGAGTAAAGCTCAAATTTGGGTAGCCCCTAAGCACACCTGACCCGCTGGGATCATTGTCTGGACAGAGGCTGGTGTGGTGGGGAGAGTGCACAAGAACAAACTTGGGGCTGCACCCACTCCTGGCCCAGAAGCTGCTGCACCTGGGCTTTCTTCTCCCAGACTTGCTTTGTTTTGGGGCGGAGGGGGGGGATGATGGATGAACAATGGGCTAAAAATTCAGGTGCACATGAGAGCATGTTAATCTGAGAGCTTTGTGTGAGCGGAAGCCTGGCTGCTAGAATGAAGGACCACCGGGAGCAAAATGCACAAGCCAGGACGTGCAGAGGCTCAGCTTCCTGCAACAACATTAATGCTCTGTATTAAGGCATAAACTAAAATGTGCCCTGTGGGACTGTGGTGAGAATTAATGTCACTCTGGGAATCCAAGCTTCTTGATTCCTTGACTTTTTGTGTCTTAATTCTCAAGCTGGTTGTTTCATACACTGGGGGGGTTGATTTACTGTTCTACTTGTGATTCATAAAAGTAAAACTGCTGACAGTCTGCAGAAGAGTCCTCGGCCCCTCTTGAGCATGTCTGCTTCCAGAATATCTGGCTGCTAAAGCAGGGACTGGGGCTGACTCTGGCGATGTCTGAGCTGTGAACAGCCTTTCGTAGCTGCCTTGCCCAGGCTCCGGGAATGTGCTGTGCGGCTCTGCCCGCTGGCCGCTAAAGATGTGGCTGCAGTCTATCCTGCACCGCCTGCGGCCTCGTGCCTGGCATGATCTGCGTGCCCCGTGTCAGCACTGGCCCATGTGGATGCGCTGCTGGGTGCAGCAGGTACAGGGCTGGCGGTGCTGAGGGGGGATGTAGTTTCATCGTGTCTCCGTGGTACTGGCCAGGAGCCAGCACATCTACCCAAGCAAATCCCATCCTGCTCCTGCTCTGCACTTGAATAGGTTTTTAGTGCTCCACACGGGAATCCTGGCCCGACTGCCCTGGCTGGCCTGGCTTCTGCCCTGAGCATAAGATTTAATTATCCATAGCAACAGCATAACTCTCAGAGCCACCATTGTTATTAATGGCCATAAAAAGAACTATAAAAACCTGGCATGTTACGTTTCTTATAATATATGGTAATGAAGAACAATTTGTTTTTCCCCTTTTGGTTTTGACCTCCTTTTCCGCCTTTTCTTGCAGGTCCATACCTGCACGTGCTCCTTTGCGCACCACCTAAGCCTGTGACTCCTTCCAGTGCAGGTGTTCTTCCTTCCTTGCATTTACAACCAGCTTTTTGCACTGTCCTTCATAGCATAGGTGTTGCATGTACAAGTGTGGTTTGCACACTTGGGTGCAGGATATGGACCATGTGCAGGTTGTGTAGTTTGTCTCCTGTTCTTGGATGTTACAAACTGTAGTATTCAGCTGGGATTTTGGATTTGATGGACCTTTTAAAGGCAGACCCAAAACGTCTGGATGCCATGCTATGCCAAGTCCTACCACTCAATATGCCCTGAATTCCCATAGTGTCAGATGTCTTTTTGGAGGGGAACGAGCAACTAAATGGCCCCACTGGAATAGTGGGTGCTGCAGCATGGCATTTGCTGGTGTCCACAAAGCTGTGGAGAATGATTCCAGTTTCCACAGTGTTGAATGACGGTGAAGAAAAAACTGACGCATACGCGTGTCTCTTTCATATACACCGGTCTACTTGTGCTTTGAGAACTAAGTTTCAGACACTGAAACTGTCTGTGGGTTTGTGTTGTGTACCTCACCTTGCGTACTTCACATCAGGTCCCAGAACGTACCCTGCACGTGTTGAAGGTCTAGGGTGGCTTTTTTAGTGTATGAGTGGAGAGCTTTGTACGCACAAACTTTGGAGGCATGATTTTCTCTGCCAGTTATGAGAATATCCCCTAGATTCCTTGCAAGAGCCTGCAGGCATTAGTCATATTTAGGTTTTGTGCTGCCTTCCTCATTCCCTCTCAGTTTGCAGACAGGGTGCAGCTGATCTTTGCCCACTCTTTGTAACTGCCCTGTTCCTGCTGTGCTTTTACAGCAGTCAGCACGTACGTCGGCTTTGCTGTTTGTTTGGAAACAGCCACTTCTGCTGTGGGTGGTGGGTGTTGGCTGTGGGCAAGAGCACTTCAGTCTGGCTGCAGAGAGCCCCTCGCACCCCGCAGCAGGCTGCTGGCTGTGGGGCAGGCTCGTGACTGCAGGGGCTGTGAGCCCCAGCTTTGCCAGCAGGATGTGGGTCCGGAGGTTTAGTGCTAGTTCTTCCTTCTAGCTCCAGGAAGCCCGTCCTCACCAAGATCCTTCTAACTTATATTTTTCAGATGCTGAGGTGGGCACAGAGAGCGTGTGACTCCCAGTGCATTTATGTGAGAAGAGAAATCAGAGTGCATTTAAATTTGCAGGCCAAATTTTCATGTTGCTTTTTATCACCCACCCTCTCTGTACCTCTGCAGATTATTCACCTTTAAAGGCGCAAAGCTCTTCAGTAGGCAGCTGTGCCTGCCAGCTTATGTCTGTTGCTGTGTTCTTTGCAATGCCCTTTCTCATCTCTGGCCAGCATGGCTGGAGACTCGCTGCTGCCTGCAATCCCTGCCCGCAGCTTCAGGAGGAAACCTGAAAATACTCAACACCCAGAGGGGAGGCACAACCTGGTGCCCTTGGCTCCAGCAGTCGTCTTCATCCCTTTGCAGGAATATTGACTGCTACAGAACAATCACAGCAGGTAACATCATAGGTCTCATGATATTTGGTGTTTTCCTAAAAGCCCGGCTTGTCAGTTCAGGAGAGTGCATGGGAATCTCTTGCTTTTTACCGAACGGAAGAGGTTGTTCTTAAAATCTGTCATTCTGCTGTATGCAAGGGAAAAGCAGGAGGACTCAGAAGGCTAATTGAAATGCAGTCTGGCATTTATGATTTCTTAAACCAGCTCCTGAGTTCTAGAGCCTGTCTCCTGATTTGGAGGCTTAGCCAGTAAGGGCTTAGAGGTACTTGCGCCAGGGAGAGGAGGACAAGAAATACTGGCCTGCTGGGACGAAGGTTATTTGTGTGCAGTCATTAGTTGTTTCATCCTTACCTGTCAGCCTTGCCCTGTTTGGAGACCGACCACAGCCCTAGTCCCAGGGTAGTAAGGGTAAACTGGGAGAAGAACTGTTGCGGGGAACATGCTGAATTGGGCTGATGAACTGTTGTATTTGTGCGATGTGATGGTGGGAGGCAGCACATGTTTCTCTGCTGCTCTTGCCAGTTTGTTAAAAATGCTCCTCGGTGCCTGGAAACACAGATGTCGGTTATGTGCGTGTTTGTGTGCGCTCATGGGTTTATGCAGGTCTGTGCCCCGTCCCAGAAGCTTATTCACCAGGGCTGTGCCAGAGGGACGAGGGGACTCTGAGCATGGGTGATGAGAGTCTGCAGAGAAGCCACACTTATGTAAGGTGCTGTTATTAGCAAGACTGAGTGTTAACAGTCTTTTTCAAAGACTGCTGCAGGATTGGGACCAAACTGTATGTTTGGTCATTGTGAGGAAATTAGGGTATATCTACTAATGTGCAGTGGGAATTAATATTAAATGATGAGGGATTTAGCTGCTAAAAGAAGAGACAAAGGAAGGGTAACTCTGCTGGCCTAGCTGTCAGAACTCACTGCAGATGCTTCCCTCCAGGGCACTGCTGCTGCTGTGTGGGCATGGGAACAAGGCTGATTCCAGCCAGGAACAAGCCCTTGCTAAGTGCTCCTCTGAGCAGTGGCAGCAGCTCTGTGGGTGCTGCCCTAGGAGCTATGGTCTGACAAGGACTTGGTCACCCACTATGAAAGGTACCACATGAGAAATGCACAGGCAGTGACATCCCTCAGCCACAACAGTTGTGTGAGTCTGCACCTGGCTGATTAACTTTGTTGCTTAGCTTGGTTATGCTGATGCAACCATAATATTTCCATTTCTGGATCTCAGCTCTGTACCTTATTTGCTAAAGAGCCATGAACCTCCTGAACCTTGTGCCTAGTACCTTGCTTAGAGCTTCTGCCTCCCCGATTGTCCTGAGCTGAAGGACAGGAAGGGGGGCTGCGCATGTAGGGCGGATGAAGTGCTGGTTCTTGGGGCTAAGACCCCATCTGCAGTGGGCTGACCTTCTCCAGGATGTGTGCCTCGAGCGGCACTTGTGTCTTGGCAGATACGTTGGTATTTCTGTGTTCCTGCAGGCGGGTGTAGGCACAGGTGAGGAGTCTGCAGTCTATTTGGCAATGTCTTCCCACCCCTGGGCTGAGGCAGAGATCTGTTTGCTTTAACTGACCAGGCTGCTGGGAGGAGTGAATCTGTTTTATCCAGCTACCTAATAGGAGGGGATAGAGAAGACAGAGCCAGACTCTTCTCAGACATGCACGGTAAAAAGACAGAAATGGCAGGAAGAGAAAAATGCCACCTTCGTGGTGACAAGTTACATCCTTGGAGATACTCAAAACCTGACCAGACATGGCCCTGCTGCCTTTGGAGACTGCCTGCTTTGAGCTGAAGCTGGACAAGGGACCTTCTGAGGAGACTTCCATGTATATTATTCCACGACTTTCTGGCTTTGCAGTTTGTAGCAGGGGGTGTGTTGCTCCTGACTGCCCTCAGCTGGGAGGTGTCTTGTCCAGAGGGTCTCAAAAAGGATGTGGACATGTGAGCTAGAAGTATCCAAGAGCAAAGCCCATAATGATGGGATTCCTGGAAGGCAGTTACCTGCTGAGTGCTTTGTCCTGCTTTGTTTTTGTCACCCAAAGAGTGTCTGCTGTTTGAGCAGATTTTATGGTATTTATGTGATGCTGTAAGTGTCCCCTTGCCTGGTAATTATACTGATTAATCTGGATCATGCTGGAAAGCCACATGTGCCTTGTACCAGAGGGTATGCCACCATGAGTCTATATTATTCAACTATAACAGATGCTGACAAAACTAGAGAGATGAGTCTGAGCTGGAGGTTGTTCTTGCTTTGTTAGCAGTGTCTGGGAAGGACAAAGTTTGGCAGCTTTTCTACCTAGAAAGAAGGTCAATCTTGGGAGATGATAGCAAGGACTTTTCCATGTTCTACACACAGCAGTGGAGGTCCCTGCCTCTTCTGTCTCTGTGCCCTGAGAACAGGTCTGCCACCATCACTTGCTGTTGCTTTTGCAGAGTCCCTGGGGGTCAGGTTTTGAGACCAGAGGCTCTTCTGGCTTTAGGAGATGGGACCATGCAAGTTTGCTGCTGGTGCTGCTTTATGGCAGCACTCAGTGCCATGTTCTAGGAATTCGTGTGGAGTATGTTTGGAGACCATGATTTGTCAAGGCCATTAGGCTAAGGTACCACTTACCATTTCCTAAAAGACAAAACCAGCCTGACACTTGGGGTAGCAGCCTGGTGTGACCCATACGACTTTATGGGGAACAGCTTTCTCGGTGGCAATCCTGCTGGGGCTCTTGGAGGCCTGGGGTGGTTCATCGGTATCAGACCCCTACTTTTCCAGGACAAACACCATGCATCTTGACAGGAGGTGGTTTCTGCTCATAGTCTACACCCTCATCAAAGACAGATTTTGTCTGCCTTGTGCCACTAGAAGATCTGGAGCCGGCTGGGGCCGTTTGTCTGCTCTGCACGTGCCAAATGGCCTGGACATGCTCCCCGCTGGGACGGGTGACCTTGGAGGTGTTCTGGGAAGTGCCTGAGCACTTTCCTCCCATCTTGCATGGTGTATTATGAGCTATATCATTACGAGCAGCTCAGTTAAGTCATTACAGCTTTGGTGAATGCATGAGCTTTTTCCCTCTCATCCCAATTCATCACTATTGTGCTGACATGAATCATTTTCATTATAAAATGCTTCAGACCCCGTTAATTAACAGAATTGCTTAAATTTCAATGAGATAGTGCTTGCCCAGAAATAACGGTTTTGTATTCACAGTGGAGTGGCAGGAGGGGCCCAGAATCACGACCAGCTGAGGCCAGTCCCGTGCACCCTGGGGAAATGGTGCTTGTGCAAGGCCAGTCCTGCCTGCCCTCGGATGGGAGGTTGCAGTTCTCGCCGGGACGCGTGCCTGGAGCTGCCTTCATCGCTCCCTTGTCGGCGCTCCTTCAGCCCACTTGGATGAGGTGGGGTGGGACTCCTGGTGAAATGGCTTCCTCTGAACAGACCCAGGATGAACAAAGGAGCCAGCACAGACCCCGAGCCCCATCGCAGGGTAAACACCTGCTGTCTTCCTGTGAAGAGCTTGGGATGCTCTCTAGCAGAAATTCTGCAGTGCTGTGTGCTGCGTCTCACCTTGCATGCTGGCCAGGAGCAGGGACCTTGGTGGTCGAGCAGTAGAAGGGCTGAGAGTTACCCAAGGGTGTAAACAGGCAGATGCTGGAAGTGCTCGAGAGATGGTGGGTGAGACAGAGCCTCCTCTCGATTCATGGGACTGAAGGCAGTGGGAGTCCAGGTGATTGCAGAACCAAAATGACAGGTACAGGGGAAGCTGAGTGAAATTCTGCCTATCCATGAGAGCTGGGGAGCTGCAAGGATATGAAACTGTGGTTATGTCTTTTATTATAAATCCTAACAATGATAATCGTTAGAATAATTGCTAGTTTCAGAAAGCAAGGAGAGATAAATGTCTCCAGAACAGTGTTGCCAGCTCTTCCTGCACCTGTAATGTCATGCAAAGGAGGAGGGAGAATTTCATCCTCCCAGCTCAGTGGCATTTCTGACTGCCTTTGGGTCACAGCACCAGCGGCTTCTTGATGCGAGCCGTCCACCCACAACAGATCAACGGAGAAACTGTGGCAACCTGCTGGCTCTGGAGGTCTGATGCCTGAAAGCCTCGGGGTATGTCCCTGAAGCCACATCTTGTCTCCTTGCAGCCTGCTGGCACCCAGCTCTCCTTTCCACTGTGCTCAGGTTGTGCTGAAGGCTTCCCAGAAGTGTCTGCCTTCAGCCAGGTGGCTTGGATGGCTGCGATGCTCTGCCATTGTTCGCTTTGGTGCACGTCAGCAAACCTCTTGCAGGTTGCTGACAGCAACTGGATGATTCTCTGCTGTTCACTTGGCAAGGGATGAGCTCCTTGTTCCCTCCGGGTCGGACCCCCTTGCTGGAGAACCACACCGCACAGCCTGGCAACCCCCTTCCAGCATCTTCCCTAACGCCAGGCAGCATTACTGGTGAAACAAAGCAAAAATGGATTTTGCAGCTCACAGTAGGAGGAGGTAAATCTAATAGTTAAACAGAAAAGCCTGGAAGAGAGCAATTAGAAAAACAGAAAACAATGTCTAAATCTGTGGGAATGTTCAGAAACTGAGCTGGAGGGGACTTTAAGCGGATTCCTGGCTGTTCTGGGGTGTTGCTGGTATAGCGGGACTGGGAATGTGCCGCTAATGACCTTTCATCCGTGTATGCACTCATGCATACCCCTGGTGCCGCCTCAGGGCAGAGTCATTTATTTCTTTCATTCTCAAAATATTTCCTCTCTGCTTTGTTTCCATGTAAATGAAACACTCCTGGGTGACATAGGAAGCCATAACTTACGCCATTCACAGTGTTTGCTGGGGTTTAATACTCTTTGTTTCTTATTTTACATTCCTTTATATTTTAGTCCTGGTCATTTCCCCCAAGCCCAGCTGCCTACTGAAGACCTATAAACACTTTTATTTTTAAGAGACTTGATTTCATAAAAACCAGTAACATACCACACATTTTGTTAAGCTTTACAGTCTCCAGTGCATTCTCGGTGCCTGACACGGAGCATGTACATCATCTCTGGTCTCCTTAACTTACAGGGACACTTGAAAATGAGGGGTTTTGCACACACAAACTTTTGGAAATACGCTGTCCCCCCTTCATTCCCCAAAGCAAATGGGGGGGGTGTGCTTGGGGCCACGAGGCACCTGTGAAATGGAGCTCGGTGCTGTGGGCTGGGAGCACCGATGTTCTCTTGGGAACGCTGCGGCAAGCCTGGCTCCTGCCTGAGCAGATAAGGATAAGTGGGCTGTTGCAGATTGGTGCCAAAGGGGTTTTGTGACTCAGCCCAGGCTGTTACACCGCCCGCCCTTCTGTGCAAACCTCGAGGCTGGCCCCAGTACAGCCCCCGCATCTGGGCGAGTCCTCTCGCCCTTGTGCCTCTGGCCCCTGCTAATCCTTCACCCGGCTCCTGGCCTCCCTGGAGAGAAGTACAAACCTCCTCTGAGCTGGAGTTTAACCCTGTCAGAGCTACTGGCAGCCCGCAGTAGAAGCAGCAGTTGGGAACCTTTCATGCAACATGCCTGCAAACTGGCTGCAGAGACTTGCTGGGATCAGGTTGGGCCTGTGGCTGTCCCTGGGCTCCGGGGGGACTTTCAGCATGTTTCCACCTGGCTGACAATCCCTTGGGCTTGTTCTTTTCCCCAGAGCCCTTTTCTTCCCTCAGTTGGCTCTTGCTTACATGATCTCGATGAAAGCTGCAAAAGGGTTTGCTCCCCTTTGCAGCGAGGCCCAGCAGATGATGTTTGTTGTTGCCAGCAACGTGCTCCTATGGCAAAGGCAGCGAGCAGCACCTACGGCTGTGTTAGGAAGAGCATCGCCAGTGGTCAAGGGAGGTGACCTGTCCCTTCTACTCAGCACTGGTGAGATGACGTGGGCGCTGTGTCTGGTTCTGGGCTGTCAAATATGACAGACACGGGCATACCAGAATGAGTCTAGGGAAGGACCGTGACCATTGGTGAAGTATTGGAGCATCTGCCATGTGCAGAGAGGCTGGGAGATAGAGCTGATCCTGTTTAGAGCTGAGGCTCGGACAGGGTAATCTCCAGCAGCTCCTGCCAGCCTCGCCCCATCTGTGACCCTGTGGATGGATGCTCTGCGACCTCCCTGTGCTCACGCTGTCCTGCCGGTTTCCAGGTGTGATCCGGACGGCCGTGGCTGACCTGGACCGTGAGACGCAGGACCGGTATGAGGTGGTGATCCGCGCAACGGACATGGCAGGACAGCTGGGTGGCCTGTCTGGATCCACCACAGTCACCATCGTAGTCACCGATGTCAATGACAACCCGCCACGCTTCCCTCAGAGTAAGTCCTGACAGCAGTGGGGGGCAAGCACTGGCCCTTGTCCTAGTCCTGGCCCTGGCCCCTTGGGAGTGGTGGGGCAGAAGCTCAGCTCCCAGCACAGCCTGGCACATGTCCGCAGGGTGAGCCAGCCCGGCTGCTCATCTTGCTGGCTGGCAGCACCAAGGTACCGTAGCACGCGCAGCTCCTTGCCTGGGTCTGAATGCGTCCCTGCGTGGCAGAGCGATGGAGGGGCAGCTGCCTTGGCCGAGCCTGTCCAGGACCCTGAACAAGCCCCCGGCTCCTGGTGCCGCTCCTGGGAGCGAGCAGGGCTGGTGAGGAGAGCAGAGCTGGCCCTTTCCTGACCCCTGTGAGCAGAGCTGGGGGAGAAGGCAGCCTGCTCTGTCACACTGCTGTCTCCTGGGAGCTTGGGCAGGGACTCAGCTGTCGGCTGCTGGCCTTGGCCCTGCCTGGCTGCTGTGTGAGAGCCTGGTGTGCTCTGCCCCAACGTGAGGCGCGGTGATGCTGCCCAGCTTGCAGACAGTGGACTGGTCACGGGACAGCTCTGTTTTCTAAGTCATTGCTAGTGGCCTGTGGCTCAAGATTGTCTTCTCCGGGACCCTCCCCAGCGAGGATCCTGCTGCGAAGACTGGGCTGTGCAGTCTCTGCAGCGCACACCAGTGCATGGCTGGCAGACCAGTAAGGTGCTGCAGCTGGAGGAGGCTCAGCTCTTTAGCTGCATCTCCTAGAAATTAGAAATGGTAAAGCTTGCAAAGAATCAGAAAACACTTATTTTTAGGGCTCTGTCCATAGAGGAATCCGCCCTTACTTCACCCAGCACCTTGAAACATCAGTGCTCCCCGATTATCTTCCCTCAGCCCTTGGTTTTGGCTGGGGTATGTGTTTCTCGTGGTAGGGCGTTCTGGACTATAGATACTGGTAGAGTTTGGGCAGCCCTCGTACCTCCCTGGGGGCACCCTTGGACTATGCGAAGGGCTGTATCAGGCTGGAGGGGGTTCAAAGGCAGAAGCAGTGACCCTAGTACCCTTTTTTCCTCCAGAGATGTATCATTTCAGCATTGTTGAAACTGCCCCTGTGGGCACTGCCATCGGGAGGGTGAAGGCAGAGGACTCCGACGTCGGCGAGAACACGGACATGACGTATCAGGTGAAGGATGAGGAAGGGGTGGAGATGTTCAAAGTCACTACAGACAGCAATACCCAAGAGGCTGTCATCATGGTGCAGAAGGTGAGAGATGAGGAAAGCTGGTTGGGTAGGGAGGGCACAGATCTCTAGGAGGACCCTTTTCTTTTGGGACTTCTGCTGCTGTGTTTGAGATTAAATGCTCCTCTGAGCGCTGCTCTCGCAGTAGCATTTTTGTGCCTGCAGGTGCAGGGAGAGCCCTGCCTCTGTTCTGCCTGGATGGCAAAATGCAGACCTGTGTCTGGGAGGAAAGGCTGAAAAGGAGCAGCGAGCAGTACGGTGTCTGCTGGAGCCTGCGCAGGGCAGCTCCCTGGGCGGCAGCGGAGAAGTGAGCCGTGCATAGGTGAAGCCATGCATGGGGCTATGGAGACGAGAGCTTACAGGTGTTATTGATAGCACCTGTTAGGGGAGAAATATGCCCCCCTAATTCCTATACCAGACCAACAGCACTTTGACTGTATCTGTTTTTGGTGGCAAAAACAATCAAGCAAACACTTGATGCAGGCAAGAAAGAATGATTGTTCACCAACGCCGCTGCATTCAGCTCTCCTCCTCTGTAGAAATAATAGCAGGGTGATTAATGATCAAAACCTGCTCACTTGCAGCACACAGTGTGCCGTCTTCCCAGTGAATACTGACTGCCCGCACCCTGCGCAGCCTCGATGGGGGCCCTGGGAGGAGTGGGCTGGAGGCTGCTGCTTCCTCCTCGGTGTGGGTGCTGCTGGCGGGAGGGCAGAGCTCCCAGCCTCCTGTGGAGCAGGTGGCTTTAGTGCTGCCCCCGATGTCTCTGGTGAAGGGAGGGGTAGCAGGGGGGCTCCTCGGGCTGGGTATGGCTAACCCTCTCCTGTTGTCCCAGCCTCTTGACTACGAGTCAAAAAAAGTGCACACTGTCGTGGTGGAGGCCCTCAACAAGTTCGTGGACCCGCGGTTTGTGGATCTGGGCACCTTCCGGGACCAGACCATTGTACGGGTCTCGGTGCTGGATGTCGATGAGCCCCCTGAGTTCCGGCCCCCCTCCAACCTGATGGAGGTCCAGGAGGACGCCCACATTGGCTCTGTTGTGGGGGTGGTCACCGCCCTTGACCCGGACACAGCGAACCATCCTGTCCGGTAAAGCAGCTGCCTAAACCTTGCATCATCTTCCTTCCAACAGTGGGCGTGGGGTCACCTGCAAGGGACACACGTGGCCTTGGGGGGATCGTGGCCATGGCTGGGGCAGAGGGGAGGTGATGGCAGAGGAGGAGGAGCAGCGCAGGTGAAGGTGACAAGTGCCGCACGTGTGGCCAAGTGCGTAAGTGTCATGTGGGATGGGTAGCTGGTGAGCGAGCGTCAGTCTGCGCACAAGCAACAGGCAAGCAAGAGCAGCCATCTCACGGGTGACAGATACATCATTGGCAAGTGATGGGTTTGTGAGTGGCAAGGGAGTGTCAGGGAAGGTGCCTGCGTGATGCTTGCGTGTCCTTGCTGCTGACAGTGAGGCATCTGCAACAGTGCCTGACGCAGGCCAGACGAGCAACCAGAAATGACAGGAGGGCAGTGATGGAGGATGACAAATGAGGTGAGGCTTGGGAGGTGTGGAGCCACAGCAGGGCTGTGTGTGCGTGCGTGTGTGCACAGGGATCAAAGATCAGAGGAGTTTATATTTGGGCAGGGGACATAATCCAGGCAGCAGCTTATCTGCACAGGACATTTCCTATTTCCATTTAATTTGTGGCTAAAGAGATTGTTACCTTGTTAAATTGTTATTACCTAAGGCACAAAGCAGCCTTCTGGCTCTGCCAACTGGCCTGAGTCACGAGCAGTTGGGTTGGAAAGCCGGTGTTCAAAAAACATCCTCAATGTGTGGAAAATTTCCTTGAAATGTGTGTTCTTGTGCCAGGTGACGGCAGGGCTGCAGGCACTTTGTGCACAGCCACTCGCTTCAAATGAGCTGCGGTGGCTTTGCATTTGAGAGCTCTGTAGGGAGCCCATCCCAGGCAGCAAGAAACTGGGACGCAGCAGGGACAGGGATGTGGGATGGAGGACGACATGGCCGGGAAGGGCTCAATTTCAGTATTGAATCCATTCGATGATGTCCCTGTGTGGCTGCTTGGGGTGCTGAGCTCCAGCGCTGTGCAACCATGGGGGACGCACTGGTTCAAGGTGGGGTGAGGGGTACCTCCTGGTCTTCATGGAAATGAAGATTGAGATGTTTAGAAAGCTCAGAGAAGAGTTTACACATGGAAAACTGCCATCCACGGCTGCCTGGCAGCTAGCAGAGAGTATTGTGTCAGAGCTGGATGCTGAAAGTTGTCTTTGGGGTGAATGTGAATGAAATCAGCCTTGGCATGCCAGGAACTAGAACTATGTATGCGAGTGTTGCACCATTTGCACTAGCTGGTGCTGTCTGTTGGACGTGCTCTCAGAGTACCTCTGCTTACCTCATCACGTGGCTACGTAGCCTCTCCATTCCGGCTACTTGCCTGATTTCTTTCTTTGTAGCCCACCCTGAGCGGGTGGCTGTTAGCTTGCACTCTTCACATGTGTGCAGTCTTTCCACACATCTGTGTGTGTGCGCGCATGTGCTTTTTCACCTGACTGTTTCTAGCACTGCTACAGAACATAGATTTTATTTTCTGATCTGTAATTGTAGGAAAGGGGCCTCGGGGACAGAACTATTCTTATTCTCATTTTTTCTTGTTCTTTGTGCTGCTTCCCTGTGGAGCTTGTTGCATTGTTTGCAGACAGAACAAAAGAAAGCAGAGGAGGGAGGCTTTCTACTGCTGTGCAGAAGGTGATGGGGACTTGGAGCAGAGAGAAGCAGATTCAAATACTCAGTAGGAACAAGAGGGTTGGAGCCCAAACTTTGCTATGCAAGTGTCTCTCTTACAACAAGCTTAGTGCCAGACAAGGCAATGCCTCGTGCTCAGGCACGAGGGCCCAGCCAACAGGACTCCCAGGCATCTGCTGCAGCTTGGGAATTGCAGTGTGTTTTTCCTTGTTAGGCTTGATGTATTCAAATGTGTGTCCTCCCTCCAGCTATCCCCAGGCAGGTGGCTCATCCTGCGTCCCCCATGCTCCCTTGTGGCATTTGGTCTCTATCCATCCATCTCTCCACTTCCCTCTGTTCTCGCAATGCCTGCTGTCCTGAACAGCCCCATCCCCTTCTGCTGCTCCCTTGGTGCTTGCCTGGCGAGGGCGGGTGGGTGAGCCTTCCCCGTTTTAAGGCTACCAAGTGGAGATGCAGGTTTATATTGGTCATGCTGATGTGGCACCAATGCAGGAGGAAGGTGCTGTTGGATCTATCCTCTGGCTAGCCAGGTAATTTAATAAAATACTTTTCCATATAGGCAGCTGTTCACCGCTTCAAAGCGGTGCACAAACATTAATGCAAGCATCCTGCAGCACCCTGCCAGGATGTGACACTAGCTCGTCAGCAGGAGACAGCAGTAAGTCACCTCGCGTTTCAAGTGTGCTAGTCCAAAGTACAGTCACAAGAAGCCAGCGCTTGTACTTCACCTCTGATACATTAGAGAGCAACTGGTCCTGACAGCATGACCAGTGTTTGATCCTCGGCTCCTTGAAGTTGGTATGAACCCTTTCAAGTCGCTGCAGTTCAGTGGATCCCTTTAACTTCCCGATCCTCGTCTGCTAGAGGTGGGAGCAAAGACATGGCTGTGTTTCTGCAGTGGCTGCTGTCTCCTGGACTCTGGTCTCTGTGTTGGCTCTGCCCTGTAAATAGAGGAGAGCCACAACCTTCTGTCATGATGAGATGCACTCTCCTCTTGAGGCAGGAAAGAACAAGGATTGCCAGAGACAGCAGAGCAAAAATCAGCTCTGTCAGCGTTTCCAGGTCCTGTTGACACCAGGCTGCCAATAATGAGG
Source organism: Balearica regulorum gibbericeps (assembly GCF_011004875.1). NCBI lineage: Eukaryota > Metazoa > Chordata > Aves > Gruiformes > Gruidae > Balearica > Balearica regulorum. The sequence goes on from NC_046199.1 coordinate 8,031,397, forward strand.
TTTGGGAAGTATTTTTAGCCAAATGGGAAAGGAGGTGCCCTTGGCTCTCTGTTTTCATCCCCAGGCCAGCAAAAACAGGGCTGTGTGGCTCCTGCTGCACCATCCAGCCTGAAGCAGCTGCTGGAGGCACGTTTCAGCCCAGCGCTCCCCTGCCCTCCTGGTCAGCTGCTTGTCCTACAAGGATGTGGCCACTTGGTGTGAGATCCCTTCCAGGTGAGCTGGGCTGGGTCACAAAGTGACCCGTTAGGAAGACACGAGGGTTGAAGGGGCGTCCAACTCCCCTGTTCCTGGGAGGTGACCCTGAGGCACTGCTCGCTGCCCCTCTCCCAGCTGCGTATGGATGTCGAGCCCCTGGCAGCCCCTTGCTCGGGTGGGAGGAAAGCTGGGGCACAGGGTGCCCAAAGAGCACCCCATCTCTCTGGGTGAGCAGCCCCAGCTTGTGGCTGCTCAGAGGGGGACACCCTCTCTCCGGTGCCAGTGCTGCAAAGCAGGGAGTCAGAAGTTCAGCACAGCAGAGGGGCTGTGTCCATCCTCAAGGGGAACCATGAAAACCCACCTTGGTACAGGCAGAAAATGCCTTTCTAAAGGACCAATGCTTTTTATTTTATTCCATCTTTGTTGCCTAACAAAAGCTGGAACCGTTCTTTTTCAGAAAAAATTTAGTTTCCAGTTGGCTTTTTGGCTGTAGCTGTACGTTTCCTGGGCATAGTGCAATTTTTCTCAGCTGAGCCATTGTGTGAGGTAATACAGCGATAGACTGTCTGTGTACGTGAGGCTGTTTGTATGGGAGCCTTTTGTTTTTCACTCTGCAGTGGGAGCCTGTGCTCTGATTGTGTGCATTCCAGGCTTTATCAGGACTGGGAAGACATTGCTTCGGATTTAAGGTTCTCGAGATATTCTTGTTTGGCATTCACCAAATCTGGAGACACGTGTTGGACATGGACATTTTATAGACTCCAACAGCACAGCAAGAGCTACAACCTGCTTCAACACAAAAGGGAGAGGAGGAAAAAACAAACACAACAAAAAGCTTTTCACACAGTGTTTGAAAAGCTCCTTATTAACAAAACACATGGCATAAAATGTGCTCCTTGTTGCGTTCAGGGGGAGAAGTGAAACAAACTGTTTGAGAAATGCATTCACGAGAAAGATGAGCACCAAGAAAGCTGTCTAAATTAAACAGTCACTTGTAACATCCAAACCAACAGGCAGTGCCAGCAGGAAGAGAGGAAAATGGATTACAAGGTCCGCATCCCAATCAGAACTGGGGACTGCAGTTCTGGATAGGGAGCACCAGCAGCCAGCTTTAGGAGGAATGAGCGTATGTTCTGTCTCTGAGTACCTGGAGGACCCAGGGATTAATTGCTACCCCTTTCCAGGTGAGAAGCACTGTTTGACTTCAGTGGACGGATGAATATGAAGCTGGACTACTAGAGGTGGAGAGGCTTGTGATGGTCAGTACAGACTTTGGTTGGTAAAGATCGTGTTGCACAAAACGATGTCACTGAGCACGGCGGACAGTTTCTCGTTCTAGCTGCTCTAGCACAGAGTTAGGCGTAAGCCCTTGAAAGGGGAGGTCTGCCGTTGCGTAGAGCAGTGAGGAGCAGGTTGATCTGCAGCTCTGAGCGGGTTATAGCTGTGTTTTTTTGGGGGGCAGATGGACATCTCTGTGCCCCCTCAGTCCCCAGCACTAATGCCAGCCCAGTGCTCCAGGGTCTCCACAGCACTTTGTGCAGATGGAGAGCTACAAACCCACCTGGACCGGCCACCTCCAAAATCACAGTGCAGAGACGCAAGCTCACCCCTGCTTTTGTGGCAAATGCAGGCCATGCTCAGAGCTCCGTCTCCTTCCCCTGGCGCAGCGCTGAGCAGGCGGCAGCTCTCCTTGTAGCGGTGGCGACAAAGGGATCAGATTTATGGTTTGGATGGTGTCCTGCCACAGGGCATGGGCAGTCAGTCCTCAGCAGCCAATTTGGAAGTGACAGAAGACAACCTTAGCAGCAAAACAATTAGAAGCGTAAGAAAAGGTTACCAGTGGCATGAGGCAGAGCGCTCCCCTGCCAGCCTCCTGCCCTCTGGCCATGCAGGCAGCCGGTGTCAGATTTTTCCAGGCTCAGTGATATCTCCCATCACTAACTGGGTTTTTCTGTGTAGCTATTTTTTGCAGACATCTTTGTTTATGCAGGAATGACATGAGTGTGAACAAAACAGGCATGTGCTTACCCGAGAAGCAGGAAAGGCATATGGAGAGTGAAGTACTATCTTGAACTCTTAACAGTATTAAAAAGTGGAATGAAAGAACAGGATCTGTTTGAGGTCAGGTGATGCGGGAGAACAATGGAAGCAGTTATGCAAATGCATCAATTATGCTATTGGAAAGATATTAGGTGTTGTCATCCCAGTTTCTGTTCTTCCTTCCAGCAGTACGTTGGACTGATGTGTACTAGTCAGAGTGGCCAGACCTCTCCTTTCCCTTTGCAGCGAGCGAGCGCAGAGTGGATGAGAGGCTGCAGTACGTGCCAAGACAGTGTCACTGTCCCTTCTGGAGCTGGCTACACGCCTGTCAGAGGCTCTGTTTCCAGCTGGGAGTTGGGGCAGAAAATGCAGGATAGCTAGAAAGTCCCTGGCAGTTGGTTCAGAGATGCCTAGGCTTGTACCTGGTTTTGTGTGGCAGATCCCCATCACCTCTAGATGCAAGGAGGGGGGAGGAATTCAGCCTCATAGGTGCAGAACATGCTAGATTGTGCATGTGCACAGATGCAATTTAGATAGTGATTTTTTTTCTTGAACATTTTTCCTTAACTACAAGCAAGTGCTATTGTATTTTCTCATCGCCCTGTCCGTCTGAAAGGGAGAGAGCTAGGGAACATAATCTGGTACTGTATAACGCTTTAAACAGCATAGAAATGCCTTTGTATGTGCCTCCATCAGAAGCAGAGCTGCCCGGCTGTGTGGATAGGTGCCCCTCAGGAGGCACTCTCATCTGCAGCTGGTTCCCCTCCCCAGGGCAGGGGACAGAAAGGCATGGAGGTCATCGATGCTTCTGTGCAGAGTGGTCATCCTTGCATACAGAAGGTGAGCTGGTGTTCCTTGGCTGCGAGCCGTGTGGATGATGGACCCACAGACTACAGCTGGACTGCACCAGGCAAGACGCAAGCACTTGGAAAAGCTGCCCCGCGGTGTGTGGAGCACCTCCGCCATCCAGAACATGCCTCTAGCCTGGAGCCTGTCCTGCTCTGCTCCTCTTGTCTGACCTGGCCTCTCAGTACTGTCCTGTCTCATCAGCTTTCCAGTTTGCTTTGTGCCTACGTTTATCTTCCTTCTGTTGTTGGACATGTGACTGAAGGCTTTAATTTATTCACAGCCCTCCTTTTGGTAATTTATCCTTTGTACTCTTTGCTGTCTTGTATTATTTAATTCTGAAAAGCACTCTGGGATGCGGTGTGTATGAAAGATGCTGTACACAATAACATTATGCTGTATTGTTTGTGATTTGTAGGCCTTCTGGATTTCTAATTCTGATTGCAGTGGTGGTGTGTGTTATTTGTGTTACGGCTGTGCTCGAGGGCCCCAGCTGGATCGGGCTTCCCTTCCAGTCCCTGTCTCCAAGGAGCACACATCTAATTGTGCCCCAATCTTAGCCCAAATCTTGTGCCCAAATCTTAGCTGGCTTTATTCCGTGTGTAACGTGTAATGGTTGGAAATGCAGGACATGTCCCTGGGACTGGTTGCATGGGCTGGTGGTGTTATGGCTAAGGCAGAGGGCTAAATGTGGGTGTCTGTTCTCGTGAGCTGTGGGTCACCCTTCGGGAAGAGGTGGGAGTCCTGCTCTGCAGGGGTGGCACGGGGAGCGAGGGGGCTGTTTGGGGCAGCACTGGAGCAGCTGAAGGAGAAGAGTGGGAGCTGTGTGTGAAGGGTTTCTGCTGAGCAGCTGGAGGAGCTTTTCAGCCTGCTCCCGTGAAACTGGGGAGCCCAAACAAGGGCAAATCTCAGGGCTGCTGGGGATGATGTGCTGTGTTGACTGAAGAGGTGCTGGCTATTGCCCACCTCTGCTGCCAGGGTTCTTGCTTCAGTTGCACAGGTTCAGTCTGGATTCAGAGGAGATCTTGCCCATATAACTGCTGTAGCCGCAGTTCAGGTCATCTGCGGGTCTGGCTCACAGCCGGCCCGTGTGCTGCCATGCTGTCCTCCAGGTCTCTTACTTGGGTGGGTGCTGTGGATCAAAAGAGGGGGTGATAGGTGAGGTGAGCTCCTTGACCAGGAGTACCCTTCTTTGGTTTGGGTTGGTGTTTTTCCTGAATCTATAGCTCAGAAGCTTTCCAGGCTCATGAGTGGAGTTACAGCCCATGATTTCTATTTTGCTTTATCCTGAGCATAAGGTTCCCATCAGAGTGGGTTTTTCTCCTTGCCCACAGTCTGTGCTTAGTTTCACTTTATGCACCAAAACCCACAATTTAATTTTACTTGAGGGCTTTGGGCTCACAGCCTGGTAGATCCTGCAGCAGAGGAAAAGTGAGAGTGGTGATATAGGGCCTGTGGCATTAGATCCCCACACTCCTGAGGCTGATGGTGAGGTTGGGCTTGGTACATCCAGCTGTTCACAATTTCCCCCTTTGCCTGGTCTCAGGTACGCCATCGACCGCAGCACAGACACAGAGAGGATCTTTGACATCGATGCCAACACAGGTGCCATTGTGACAGGAAAGGTCCTGGACCGGGAGACGGCAGGGTGGCACAACATCACTGTCCTGGCGATGGAAGCAGGTGAGATGGAGTGCTGTGTGGAGCAGGCAGTCTGTGCTGGACTGGGGCAGAGGGGGAAATGGGGATATATGGGTGTGTGTGCTGCAGAGGTGGCCAAGATGCAACTGTTAATTACCACTGAAATAAAAAAAAAACCAAACCCCACAGTGCAGCAGCACCGAGTCTGACATCTCCCTAGACAACCTAAAAATACTCTTCCTGACTCGAGCATTAATAAGGGAGCATGGTCGAACAGTATATTTGATGAACACTAATCAAATTTGTGTTATCTCTGCGCCAGCTCTGCCAGTCATCCCTGTGCAGCTCGCTCCCTGCATTCACACCTGCCGAGCAGCTCCGGGGGCTCCCGGGGGGTCTGCGTTCACATCACCTGCATCCCTGCAGTTCAGCCATGTGCTGTGGGTGGATTCCACGTCAATGGGAGCCCTGTGGCTCAGATGGCTGCCAGTGCTCGCTTCTGCTGGGGGCTCACGGTGGCTGGGATTTGCAGGCTGTACCATGGCTCTAGATGCCTCCCATGCCCTTGGTGCAGCTGCAGGCTTGGCAAGGCACAGCAAGGAGTGGATAAGGAGGTCCTAGCACTGCAGCAATGGGAAGGCGCTGCGGGGGCAGAGCATCCCTGAGCCCCATGCTGGGGACGGGAAGTAGCGGTGCTGCCAGGGTTGGTACCGCCAGGCTGCTTCGGCTCTGGCCGCAGCACTTGGCCTCACCCTGCAGCCCACCAGGAAAAGTCTCAGAGGATGAGGTGAAGCTCTTTTGTCCTCTTCTGAAATTAGCTCCTTTCTGACCCTCCCATAAGAGCCCTGGTGATGGTCTCTTCCCTCCCTTACGGCTGTGCCATCCTTTGGCCTGTGTTTACAGTCACTGCCACATCTGCTCACACCCAGCTGGGAGAGCCGGGAGGGAACAGTGTAGTGGGCTCTGCAGGTTTTGTTAGTTTATCTTCCCTCTGTGTGATGGGGGCGGCAGAGCCTGGTGCGGATGCTTCCAGCAGAAATTTTGTTTGTCTTTTCTTCTCCAGTTAAGAAAGAAAAAAACAAACCTGGGTCCTGCTGCTCAGTGGAGCTTTGAATAAACCCTTCTTGAGGAATTAAAAGAAAATAATAGCAGCAAAGGGCAGGCTTTGCTTCCCTGCAGGTAGGAAGCTGGTGAGGCTGCCCTGGGCATCCTGCTGCCCTCCGTCGTGTTTGCACAGTGCCTTGGCTCACAGGCTCCGCGGGTCCCCGTGCACAATGGTGGATCTGGCCCTGCTCTGTTCCTCATTTTTCCAAGGCTGAAGATGGAGAAGAGACTTCAATCCTAGGCACAGTGCTGGGAAGCAGAAAGGCATTGCTGTATTCTTCAGTTTTCCACATTTTGGATGCGCAAGTCACCAGGGCAGCCTGGGACCTGCTGTGCTCTGCCACCCCACGGCAGCTGGTACCAGGGAGCTGCTTTGGCTGCAAAGCACCTTCTGACATCTTGCAGACATGTGCCAAGACCTGTCCATCTGCGGGCAGGAGCTTGCCCCGAGCTTCATTCTGGGACACCCCTCAGAAGTTCTGGTTCTCATTTCTTTGCTTGTTCTTGAGCAGGAAGATGCCATTTACATCCAAGGAGCTGTGTCTGGGCCTGATCTGGGGCCTGGAGATCGGTCCCTGCTGTGGGGCCATCCCACCGTGGCAGCAACCATCTGCTCTGGCCAGACCAGGATGCCAGGAGGGGAGGGGGCAGCAGCCCTGGCCAGACCCCCACTGCCCTGGGGGGGGACATCTCTGGCCCTGCTGTGTGTCCGAAGCCCCTCTCTGCGCTGATGCTTTGTGCCCGCTGGCGGGGGTGACCTCTGCACCCTCTGGCTGCGGTGCTGTCGTGATGCCTGGCATCGGGCAGCGATGGGCAGGCGTGCCGGTGCTGCCTGGCCGCACTGGAGGGAGGGGAGCCTGTTGCAGAGCCATGGCATGTCTGGGGGCTCCATGGGGAGGCTCTGCCAGCAGTGGCTGGGGAGGAGGGGATCTCGTGGTGTTGCAGCACAACTTGGCATCCAGAGGAAACGTAAGGTGACAAGAATCAGAAGGACAATATTTACATGCAGCGGCTAGGATTTCAGAACAAGTCAGTAAATGCTGCGGCTCCCCTCCGGCAGGGAAGCCTGTCAGGCTGGATTGCTTCAAAAACCGGGGAGACTCTTCAGCGCTCTGACTTCTCCCATCGGTGAGCTCTGACTCATCCATTTTAACTGCCCAGACATTCCTCCCAGTGACATTATCCTTAACGTTTTGTAATCATGAAATATTAATGACTGATATTGAATTTAAAGTACAATTTATGTCTGAATCCTCTGGTGGAAAGGGCAGTTGTAAAGGTACAGCCTTCCAAGTGATAGAGGGGGTTTCGGAGCGGGGCTGTGCAGCGGCTGTCAGGCCATGCAGTGCGAGTGCGGAGTACGGGGTGCTGTGGGAGCCTCTGCACTGGCATCGGTGTGTCCGGTGGCAGGGGGAGCTGGCAGGGCCCTGAGGGGTTCACCATGGGCACGGGGGTTGCTGCATGGCCGGGCAGGACATTAGCAACTGCAGTGCAGGCAAGTGGTAAAATATTCTTTCTCAGTGAGATGTAAACTTTGCAGAAGGAATGGAGCGAGCCTGCCAGGCATCCTACCGCCTGGGCTTGTGCCCGGCATCCCAGCTTATTGGGGCTGGTGGGAAGCCGTGCCTGCTTGATTCTCACAGCACTGTCCCCACTCGATTCCTACAGCACACGGGCATGTGGCTGGAGCGCGTGGCATCAAAGTTTTGCCTCTCTGCAGCCTCCTCGAGCTGCCCTCCCTGCCTGCTGGCAGGACTGTCCTGAGAAGGGGTTAAGGAACGGCAGCTGATGGAAAGCTCGCCTGCTGGCAGGACTGTCCTGAGAAGGGGTTAAGGAACGGCAGCTGATGGAAAGCTCGCCTGCTGACAGCGCTTGTTCTGCAGGCAGCCTGTCTGTTAGGTTTGAGCAGCTTGACATGAGAGCTGTGCCCCCACCTTTGAGACCTCCATCTGGGACCTGGTGCTGCTGGTGCAGCAGAGACCGCGTCCAGGGGTGTGTGCCCCACCAAAGAGGGTGTATCTGCGTCTGAGCAGCAGTAAGAAGAGCTGCAGAAGATGTCTGCTGAGCTGACTGCTGCTGGTGGGAGGAGAGGAGGGGCTGGTCTCCCCCTTTCCGTGGAACAGGCCCTCCCCAGCATGAGCTGCCTCAGCCGGCTGGTGACCAGCAGAATATTTGGCCTTGCGATGTGGCAGCCGGCGGGAAGCATGGGGGCTGTTCAGCAAATCTGGCCTGGGACCAGGCCAAGCGTTTCCAGAGATAAATCTCCATCTTGCTCACAAGCTGTTTACCTTCCTTGGGCTAATATTAGTGATTCTCTTCCTGTTTTCCTCTTTGCTCATGTAAAATGATGAGGCCTTGACTGCTGTGTCCACTGCTGGTAATTGAGATGATAAATCTTCCTGCTGGAGACTGGCTTTAATCAGAGCATTGTGTTTGGATGCGATTTAATGACTCACGCTGCTGAGTTCAGGCAGGACTCAGGAGAGGTGAGAGCCATTTATATGTTACTTGGCTTAACTGCTGCTTCCGCTTTGCTTCCCCTCATCTGGGAGCCGCGTTTTCAGCTCCAGCCTCTGATGTAGCCGCCTGTGTCCGACGAGCCGTACCCCTGGCATGCCCCTGCTTTGTCCTTGCCATCAGGCCTCTGCTTTGCAGGCAGGCAGCTGCGCTGACATCTACAAAACCACCCTGTGCTTCACAGCCGTGGGGCGAGAGCTGGAAAGCAGCGTGGCCCATCCTAGTCTTCTAATCTGCATTTTGTTCTCCCAATTTGCTGAGATAGCCAGGAATAAATTCCACCCCTGCCTTTTCTGGCTTCCCTACTAAGGTAAAAATTTTGAATTCAGGATGGTACCGATTTGGTCTTGAGGCAAAGGAGTGGGTCGTACGCCACACCCAGCAGCGGCTGAGAGCTGTGTTTCCCCAGGTGCTGCAGCCCCAAACAGCAGCCCACGGTCCTCTGGGCTTTCCTCAAACTGTGCTCAGACCCCAGGAAAGGTGCAGAGTGCCTTTCTGTGTGTGGTATCGCTACACAGCTACATGTGCAGGCAGGAGTCCAATGATATGTGTGCTTCAGCAGTGGCTGGATTTGGAGCTTCACAGTAGAGGTTTACATGTAAAAATGCAAAGTGCTTTATTGTGAATTTTTGTGAGGGTCTGGAGGGGTAAGGACTGGATCCCAGCACAGCAGTAACCGTGGATCCTCTCCTTTCTTGCCACTGCAGGAGTGGCCGAGCATCTCGGCAATCCCTTCCCATTACTGTGAGCTGCTTCTGCGAAGCTTCCGGTGTTTGAGAGCGGTTGCCCAGAGCTGCTCGGTGTCAGTCCAGCAGGCAGTCAGCTGTCCGGAACCCAGCGAGAGGGCAAGTTGTTGGCATTTTGCATCTGAACATTTAAGATAAGAATATCGTATTGTTCAGATTATGTTCATGGTTAATTAAATTAAGAAAAAATACTTTGGGATGTGGCTGAAGATTCAGCTGGAGCATTTGCAGCTCGGTCTCAGCGTCGCTGTGCAGCAGGACTGGGGCTTTCTCCTGCTTCGCTGCCCGTCGAGCGGCACCTCGGCGCAGGGGTCTGGGCTGTGCTCACTGCTCATCCTGAGCTGCGGTGTTTGTAGCATTGAGGAAAGTGCAGATGCTGTAGCGTGGAAGCGATGGGCAGAACTCTGTCCCCTACCCCCGGCAGGCTCCAGCGGCTCTGAAATAATTCAGCCCATGTTGGCAAAGGCAGCTGCCAGTCATCAGCCTGGAGCTCTCGTACTGCACTGCTGTGTTTCCAGCATCTCCCCCTTGTTCTGTGTGTTTTCCATGTCTCTTTCCTCAGTCTTTTCAGATTAATAGCATTCCAACTCCTGGAGGAAATGCAGAAAAACGGCATGTTTAATTTTAATTTAGGAAAGCGTTTAGGTAGCAGCCTAGTTTCCTTGCTGCTGTCAATCAGGTTTTCTCAAGGCTGACATCAATTAGTTTAAAAATATTGAATGTAATTTTGCCTGACACAACATATTGCAGCCACTGCAAAATATAATTTATTTTAGAAGAAGAAATAATTAAACTAATTTGCATGTCAGTCAGCTGAGCTGGAATACCGAGGAGAGATGCTGCAATGGAAGATGACTTTTTTTTTTCCTCTCCAGTCGCGCTCAGCCTGGCACGTGCAACCCTCTGCCCCGTCCACGGCCCAGCCGCTGCTTGGCAGAGTCCTGCCCGGGCTCCTTTCTGCGCCTTCCCGCAGCCGTCACCCACCCAGTCTGCTGTTCTTCCCGGCAGCGGTACATGGCTGCTGAGCATTTACTTCTGTGTGCTGGAGCGTGTGTAGGGGTACGTGCGTACGTTTCTGTGTACACAGAGGAAGCACAGGTCAGAGCTTTTGGCCTTCCATATGTGAAGTCTGTGTTAGTTAGGCATACCATGTCTTTCATCACAGGTGTGCTCCAATTTTATTTGCACTTCTGACCATCATAAATTCAGCTTGTCACACAAGTTACAGCAAACATATTTCAGAGATGTTTTGGAGATTGTTTTTTTCATATTTTCCACCCATAAATCCTGGTACTGGCTCAAAGGAAGAGAGAGGTTGATAAAGCATTTGAAGAACCTTCAAATAGATCATGGTACAGCCAAAATAAAAAGCAGCCGATGCGTGCCTCACTGGAAGAGTAGACAGCGATGCAATTCTAACCTTGGTCTTCCTGGAGATGTCAAATTTTAACCCTGTCACTGAGGCAGGAGTAAGCATGAGCCTCAGGCTTCAGCAGTTTCTGAAGGGGCAAAAGGAGAGCCTTTTTGTGACCGGGTGC